>NC_064304.1:46175794-46540967 GCF_023373825.1 Bactrocera dorsalis | reverse complement strand
TTTAATTTCGCACGCTATGCAAGCAGAATGCGGTATATGCATACCGTTACACCACATATCGCTAAATATATCTACATATGCAAGCAGTAGCAGCCTAGCTTGGACGCGTGTGCAACGAGTATTTAAGCATTTAAATCAAGCAATTAATTCCAGCGCTTAGACTTGGATATTTCACACGAAATTGAGATGAAAGCAAGCAGATGCTTGAAGATAATCAGCAATTAAAGCACGCTGGCATTTGCCACTAAATTCGCAGTCAACAAAAAAAAAAAAAAACACCCACGATATTTGTCGCAATTTGAATTAAAAAAAATGTTTGGATAAATTTAAAACGATAATCAAGCATTGCACAAGCTATTTCAATGGAAGTGTGTATGCAGATAATTAAAAGTTAAAAAAATATAATTCTCACTTTATTTATATCCGTGATGTGCACTGATATCCTGTTTTGAATTGTCAAAATGTCTACGATAATTCGTCTGTTAAGGTCCTTGAAGTTGATAATATTCGTCGTACACTTTTACTTTACTTTACTTTGTACTTTTACACTCACAGGACCACCTTTGTGTGGCCGCTATTCGGAACGTAATGATTGATTCGCTCTAATTCGGACGCAATTTAAAGCTTTTTCGACACATCCCGCTATCAATAAATTGTGTCATATATTGTATGAAGACTCTTTACATTGCGTCGATGCAGATTAAAACGACGCGATCATTAACGATCGTATTGCACGATCTTGCCGCCACACTATGGGCCACCTATTGTCATAAGTACTAATTGTTAGTGCTTATCAGTGAGCGCACTAGCTGCGACTGCGACGTTGACTGCGCTGTCGTTGTATACATACCAACGGACACACATAAATGGCATCCAATCAGCGATCGCTTGGCAAATTCGTCAAGTTCAATTGGACCGAAGCAACGATAAGCGTGTGATAAGTGAACGCATGTATGTTTGTACGGACATAGGTATGTATGGTGAACTTGTTCTTCTGATAATAATTATGCGCCTGATTATGCGCAGTAGGTGAGAGCACTCATAATACAATCACGTATGTTGGGTGAAATGTTCAGACTTGAAGTTGCAAACGTTTCAAGCTTTCGGCAGTTACTGACGTCTTTTTTCAGTGCGACCAAATGCGAAATGGAGAACTTCTTTTGTGCGAGTAAACCGGTTATGATATTCGGTCGAAGCAAAAGTGGTTGTTGCCAAAATTTCCATTGGAGGATAGGTTGACGTATGAGCTGATTTGATGAATCAACAATCCCACAGCCTGTACTCAGTGTGAATTCCGCTACGTTTAGTGTGAAGTATAGGTATTCATATAAATAAAAGCCCGAAACTCGAACATACAGTTAGGCAATAGAAAATTTTGCAACGGTGATTAAAGTAAGGACACCAGTAACTCAGTCGTATCTTTGTCATTTATACTTGAGTTATTTGAAATGGTAGGCTATGAAAAAGATTATGACGGCTCGAAACCCAAATCGTAGTCGGTAACAAAAAATAATGGTTGAAATATTTATTAATACCATTTATATATGTATGATATATGTATGTATATACAAATATAACTAACTTGGGTATTATCTAAGTTTTGTTATAAACGTTGACAAAGAAGCTCTTAAGTTTTCTGCAACTCGTGAAACTCTAGAGAAGAATCTGTAGAACCTCATATACATAGTTTAAGTATCGAGACGTTTTCCTAGTCTCATAAAAGTGACTGTTGAATTTTCAAGTAAAGTCTTTGAAAGCACTAATCTATTAGCGGTAAGTTAAAAAAAACTATTTAAAGCAACAAAGAGTTTCAGTTAGTAATATCACATATTTACGTTGCTTGATGAACAAAACTATCAGCGACTTCAAGAAGCCAAGGTTCGTACCATCCTGTGGCGCCTTTATAAAACTTACTTAAGCTCGGTTGGTAATAATTTGTATTTCTGAGTTAAAAGGGGTGAAAAAATTCCAAGTCTTGCGAAGCATTGTTGCTTTGGAAGAGAAAATTAAATGATTTATATTTTCGTTTTTGCAATGGATTAAAGTCAAAACGATTGCGACCGGATCCATAATAGCTTCTTTGTAATTTGTTTATTTGTTATTTTCGTAGGAGAGAAGAAGAAGAGATAAATAGTTAGTTCTCAACGACTTGTTTACCGATACCCTCAACCTTAATTTTGCGGAATTATCAAGCCACATCGGTCCACTTGCTACCACATATGCACATATGTACATACATATGTATGTAGTTGTAATATTTATGTTCACCCGTAGTTTTCATATCAATAGTTTGAATACCAAATGATTTAAATTTCGCTCCATCACTATGAAAACTGATTTTATATTTGTTTTTTTTTTTTTTTTTGAGTTTGTACCTATGAGTGACACTATTCGTTGGAGTCCGTCCTCCAGAATTTGACATGGGTACCAGTGGTTATCCACTCTTAATCAGCGTATGCGCTGCTCATTATAACTCAAGTATGCTGTCCTGATATGCAGCAGCTGGTGATAAGAAATGAAATGTTTTTTCGGCCCATTATTCAGCAATTTTTTCCAAAAAACAAATCCAATATTTTTGCCCCGATAATTTCATTTTGCCTTTCATTTCATTGAACATCAGATTTGGCGTCATTTGCCGAGGGTGGGATTGTAAACAATTCGCTAATTGAATAGCTGAAGTAGCGCCAATACTATTTGCAAAGCACTCACCTGCACCGGCACCAATACTATTATGGCAACAACAACAATTACAATAAACACATGAAACGGACAGCATTACTTGAGTGATGGATGCAGCAATTACAAAATATTATTTTTATTGTAATATGCCGGAATGTGTAATTGGTTGCAGCTACGTTTATAGTACATATGTATGTACATGTGTATGCGTGCAAAAATGTTCGCGCTTACCGTGATGGAGCACGTTTGCTTTGTAGAAACAATGCAATGTCAATCACGTGTTTCACTTATTGCCGCCCTTCCCGCGACTGCATAATGCCGAGAGAAATATTTTTACACATTTTGGGCTTTTTATATTGAACACATATTTATTTATTATTGTTTTTGGCAAGCAAATATAAATATATTTTCCCAATGATGGGAAGGCGAAGTGTTTATGTTGCGTTACATTTAACTTATGTATGTTCTCGCAGGAAATTCTTTCGTGCGACATGAACTCATCATTGCCGCATATTTCAGTATATTTCCGTTGAGGTAATATTTAAGTGTCGTGGCGCCCACTCAAGTGCTTGCGCAATAGTCGCCAGCAGGTGAGAGGCAATTAAGTGCGTTATTCATGCAATTCAATGCAACTGACTCAGTGATAAGAGTCGAATAAAAACTTGTTTATTCCCTTCATGGATATTAGTGTGAATAAAAATGTATATGTTAATAGTAATTTATCGGTTAAACCATATTAAGGAGGGGGAGAAAGAGGTTCTTGGGTCTCTGGCCATCTCTTAACGATTGATGGATTGTCATGAAAAGCCTTTGAAAACGTAAATCTATTAGCAAGCAGGTGTCAAGATTACTTTTACGCGACAGAGTTTGTAAAAATAGTTATACAAATCAAAGGTCGTACTATCCTTGGGCTACCTTAAAAAACTTGTAGGCTCTCGGGTTGAAATAATATGTGACTCAAAGGTAAAACACAAAGTTGCTGCTTTATCGGTGGTACGATTTCTTATCTTTGAATGTTTGAAGCATTTCTGTTTTTCAATAAAGCACGAGAAACGCACAAGTAAGTGCTTGTTTTGAATTCTTCAGCGAACAGGAAATTATACTTTATTATTTGAAATGTACTTGAATTATGCTCCTTTTATACGAATTTAATCTATAATAAGTACTTGTAGATATATTCATGTGAGTAAAATGAGCATCCCGATCTTGATCACGGTTTCCCGGATACGAAAAATATAAAATATTGATAATGTCTATGTGTTTGAGCGACTAAAGAGCAATATCTATAGATATGGCATATCTGTTGGTGTCATTCAACATTTGTAGACTCAAACCAGTTTAGTTTAATGCATGTCGTGCTTTTATATGCCTTTATTATATTATATATAAACTATATTTTTAATAAACTAGTAATTAGCTAATCAAACATTAAGTTTGTTGCGGTAAACCCCCTCGAAAAAGTGGAAAAAGATAATCGGAAATATATAGAATGTCATACGTAGCCTTAAAAGTGTCTTTGACCCTTGCAATGCCTAAAATGTAGAATTCTATTTAAGCCTAGATTTGCTGAAAGAAAAAACATACATACATTTTGTATTCAAATATTTCAAAAGACATTTGCTGCTTCAAGCGTCAAGTTCTTATGAATTTATGCACGTACAAATATATTGAGTTATAAATTTCACAACGCACTATATTATTATTCGTTGTGTTATTTAACAGTAATTATTCCAAAAAAGTGAACGAAAGCTGGTTTTTTGTTCAAGGTAAATTATAGAGCCACTGTCAAATTAATTGCGTTTGGGACTTTTTCAAAATGCATAACGTTTTTTAAATTTTATGATATTCAAATCCAGAATTTTGCTTGAATTAAAACAAAATTTGCACATCTGAATTTATTTCAACTTTTAACTTTTTGTAATACTGCCTATATTTGTATACCTATGGCTCGACAATATTGCAAAATAAATTTATTCAAGTGATTTCATCTGAAATTTTTAAACAAAATTTTGAAGTATTTCGCATAAATAAATATAAATATTGCAGACATAAACAAATTTCTTATGAATATCACCTATTTGGGAAGCATGAAGAGTGAGTTGAGCCCTGGAAAACAAACAAAGAGCGAAAGTTATAAAACCATAAGCTCTTGTACCTTAAACTAAGTAGTAGTACTTAGTCAGTACTTCTTTGCAGAGCTCAATTTTTAGCCAAGAATCTTAAGTTAGTCCAAAATATCCCGAACTATCGATACTAAAGCTGTTTCTAGCAGTATGAACACAAGTGTGTTAAATTATTCTCTCAGAGGCTAACAAATCAGTTGTCGAAATTAACTAGTAACATGATATTGATATTTAAATCTAGCAATAAAAAATACAATTGACTTATACTCATATATTAAAGTGTTACATATTTTTCAAAAGAACAAATTTTTTATTATCTTATTCAATTATACAATATCTCTAATATTGTCCTCAATTTTCACGTTGATCCGAGTAATAGTTTCGAAGATACAGCCTTGAGAACTTGTGCGCTCGAGGCTAGCTAGGCTAAGCGTCGTTTTTAAACGCGTTTTTCTCGAAACTGTGTTTTCGAAATCGGTTGGCAAGTTTCCCGAGAACTACTCAACCGATCTTCATGAAATTTTACACAGGTCTTTGAAATACAATTCTTAAAGACTTGGACGAAGCATTTTTTTGATTACAATTATTTGAAAAAAGAAAATGTAGCGAAATTTTAATTTTTTTGTAAAAATTCCTACCAAAAATACAATTTTCAGTTAATGTTTTAACTAAAATAAGTATTTTTTTCATTTTACATGACCCTGTAAGGAGTTATTCTGCCAACGCGGCGCATCTTTTTTCCGAGGGGTCCCCGGAAATGGCGTTACAATGGTCGAGTTTGAAATAATTTTGTTTTCCGAATATTTCAAATTTTCAGTTTGTAACAATAAAAAATTCTAGTAAAATCTTTCATTTTTTATATGAGAAAAAATTGTTGAAAATAGCCTGTTTTTTACCCGAGGAAACCCTGTAACCTCTTATTTTAATTTTATAAAATTAAACATGCATTGAAACTATAGCCATTTTTCCGAATCTTTTTAAAATTTTCGAGACAAAAAAAATAGTAATAAGAGATAAAACTATATAATGAAAAAAGAAAAAAATTAATCATCGGTTTAATATAATTATTCACAGCATATTTTGCGGTAATTCACAACAAATTTCACTTTTATCGTCATCTACTTCTAGCATTTCTAGCAATTTCTATATGTAAGAGTAAGTACTGTTATTATTTTCAAATAAATAAAGTACTCCCTATGCATTCACTATAGGTATAAGTATATATGTTCATATGTAAACATATAAACAAACGCATAAAAACAATTGCTTTTACTGCTGTTTTTCTCGACTTGCCAAATTGCTACTTACCCATTGTGCTTTCATACATTCCACTCGGCTGCACTCCGCCCCACCACTTTGCTTCACTTTACTATGTATACTCACCACTCAAGTACGCGCCTAGCACAACAATTTTCCACACAAAACCAAAACACTACGGCTTTACAATAACACAATAAAATTAATTTGTTACAAAAGAGGAGCAAAAAAAAATCGACTGAACAAAATAAATATTTAAATTGCACTTAGGCCAACTAATGAGGATCTGCAATTTTTCTATTTGCCGCAATAGTTTAACAATTCACAAAAGGCCACAACAACTGAAAGCAAAGCGAATAGAAAGAAAACAACGAAAAATCTGACGATTCACTGATTTGTTGAAACACTGACGCAAAGATACACTGCCGTTCCGACCGTTTGACGCAATCTGAGTCGCTCCACGCCACGTTTATCAGTATTTGTACTATTTTCGAAAATTTCTACACGGCGACGCCGCACGCACACATAAACGCTTCAACACGCACACTAGTAAAAACAAGTGGGTGAAAAGCAAGAGTCTTCATGACATTCAACTCTCAAGTCTTCATTGACGCATTTTTTTTCCTTTATCTTCCTTTATCACAGCGCTAAGTAGTGCTTATGTACCGCAACGACAAAGCGTTCACTGACGAAAGCTCGTGTTGCTGCAAGTGTTCGAATTGTCGCGCTCAAGATTAAACTAAACGAAAGTTGGGGCGTTCGCACATATAAGCCCGGCTGCTGCTTAAATTTCTATCGCGCCCGCGCCTGCGGCTGTTAAGCTTGGTGTTGAGTTGAGTTGTGTTCGAGCGGCGCTGCAAGCTTTGTGGGCTTGCTTTTGTTGTATTCCGCGCTTACATTGTACCCGACTTTACTATGCTCATACTATCGTATGCTCGAGTAGTGCGAGTTACCCTGTGGGTGTGTGTGTGCGTTAGTTTGTAATAAAGTGCGCGTTCGAGTTGGTTCATTCCAGCCGTCATTTGACGCAAAATAATTATTTAAGCTGCTGTTTTTAACACTCACTTACTTTACTTATTATTGTTGTTGTTTCTTTTTCGTACTCCCAAAAAAGCGCTCAAAGCTTTAACTACTATTGTATTTGGGTGCTCAACTGTAGACTGAGTAGTGTAGCGTGCAAATATACCGACAAACATGGGGTCATACATACATATAATTCAATTTAGGTATACACTGCCCCTGAGACCCTACATACAAACATACAAGCATACAAATCTGAGCAAGGCAACAAAAAAAAGTTCGTGCAGCGTGCTCATAAGCAATTACGAGCAACAAACTTTTCAATTTGTTTACAGGTGATTGTACACAATTGGGTGTCAATGCATGGCTGTGTGCGTGTGTTTGTGCTTGTAACGGTAGTTATTAGCGCTAAAATCGGCTGGCAATCGTATGCGATTTAGTTTTGTTGCTGACTTAGTGAATTAAGCGAGTTGCAACGAATGCATTGCACTATGATGACGTATGCGCCCTGACGTACCCGCAGATAACCTGCACCAAACATTAACTTTGTTTTGATGCACTCTCGCGATCAAGGCAGTTGGACTTTGCGTTGTTTCATTGCATATTTTCTATTAATTCACTTCGCAACTAAAACTACTTCGGCTTCCACACGAAATAGGGCTTTTGAATAAAATATTTGACTAATACTCGTCGAACATATTAAAAGAGATTATGCTAATTTCATCTAAATAAGGCAGGAACGATAGGCAGTACTTTTAGTAGCTTAAGCATAACAGTTGCATTGAGAATGCGGATAGTTGTTCACTGATCTCTGATCTCTGATATTCCGGGGCGTGTGGTCACGCCCACTTAAAAGAAGTGTAAGTACAAATGCCCCTTTGTAATTTTCCTATCAAGGACTTTCTGTGGGCGTGACATCGATTCAGTTTTCCCCGTTTATATCGGCTAGTTTTGGGCATTAAAAATAATCGCCAAATCATAGAAAAAGCTAAACGTACGCATATAAATTTAACCCATAGATTTTTAAACAATCAGATAAAAACAAATGGCGAACTCTTATATCACTGAATCTACCACTTATTTGCTACTTAAAAGTAAACGATAAATTAGCTGCTCTCGCAGTGGTTCTTTCCATAGTAAAGTTTCTTATCTTTAAATGTTTCATTCAGTTCTTTAGGTTTTGTGAACAAAACCACGAGGAAGACACGTGCGGGTATTTTGAATGGCTAAGAGCGCAGGAAATGATAAATTAATGTTTTAAATGTACATACTATCACCATTATATGTTATATAAGGAATTTAATCTGATGTACTTGCAGAAATTGTTAAGTGGATGAATTGAGCATCTTGATACAGGTACGAAAAATAAAAAGATTGAGATCGTCCACGCTTCGGCAGGCTTTTGAGTAAAATCACCAGTTTCTACAGTTTAATTGTACATCGTTCATAGATACCGTATATCTGCGAGTAAGCGGGAAAGTAATGTAAGACTTTGACGATTTTAAGATATTAAGAATCTAGAGAATGCGACACGAATTTATATAAAGTTGTTTTCTCAACGACTTATGCCTAATGTTTTGATACTTAATAAATTTTGGATAAAACAAATTAAGTTCAGGTATAAGCGAACATTTCATACCCCCACAGCTTGCAAATATCAAAGGCGTAGAAATACTTTCAGACATTGGAAAATTATAGTATTGATGATTTTGAGTATTGATTTTATCCATTTTAGGCACAAGATGACACAGTTATTGAGATAGTCGCTCCTTAAACTTCTGTTAGCTATCTCATATATTAGCAATTAAAAGGTGATCCATTTCGAGGTTCCCTACTTTTTTAAAGAAAACTTCAAATCTGGTGAGCAATGTTTATTATTATTCGAAAGAATTTATATTATATTTTGGCATTCATTTTTACAAAATTATCTCTTTTCGATGTTGGCCGCTTCGTCTCAAATGCGTCTTTGTGTGCGTTTTTTCGAAAACGTCGGATCTTCTTGGAACTTTTCAAAAGCCCATAGAGCGAAACGATGTCGCTTGGCATCAGTTCTTGCACAAGCTCTATTTTGTACGCTTTCAATAAAGTTGATCTCGACGTAAAATGCGCTAAGTCGTTCCATACGTCATTCCGAGTTGCTTCGAACGGCGCCGAATAGACTCCCCTCTGCTTTATTTCCTTCACTGCGCACTGAACGTGGTCTACTCGGTCTATTATTATCCAATAATTAATACTGGTTCTCCAGGTGGGTGATGGTGTTGCGAATAGTACGCTCAGTAGGCCGATTATGTTGACCATGTGTTGAGCGAAGTGCCGGAAATACGTTCTTTACAGAACGTCGATTATCGTAATAAAGTTGAACGATTTGAAAATGTTGTTCAGGCCTAGGTCTTTCCAAAATGATATGCCAACCAATACTGAACAAAAATAACATGACAGTTTGACACGATTCACGCGGGATCTGTCAATATAAAGGCTATTGAAAAAAGTAACTATACTTAGATCACCCGTTGTTAGGGGAAGATTTCACCCAAGATAAAAGAGTACACGATTATCAGAAAAATGTTAACTCTGAATTTCAATAACATATTTCAGAGTGCTACCAATATTTTCGGTAAAAATCCACATATTCAGACTAAAGCAGTTAGGTTTCGAATACACGAATTTTGCCGTAAGATGGCATATTTTAAAGGAAATATGTGTGTAATGCTTTATTCCAATAACTTCTCGGTTTATATTCAATGAAGTGTGATAATGAGATGACATTTTTTATTTAGATATGTGAGAGTTAGGCGGCATTGTTGACTGATTTTGTCAAATATGCATAAGAATGTCATAATAAACATAATTTGGTTGAAATTGGAAGAGCGGTTCTTATTTACATATACATATAAAGCATTTCACATGAAGGTGAGCGATGCCACACTTGTTGTCCAATTTTGATACCGGCTGCTTTGAAGTGCTCCTGTGATTCTCTGCATCAAAAGCTTTGTACATGAGTTTGGAGCTAAGTTATAGCATTTTATAAGTTTAATATTTTTCGGGTGCGACAATGATCAAATTCTGCAATAGAAACTTTTCTTGGGTACCAAGAAACATTTTTAACAAATTTGATTAAGGTATCTCAAATTTTACGCAACTCACATTGTCATCCTCATCAGTTATATATAAAGGATGATCCATTTCAAGGTTCCCTAGTGTTTTTAAGAAAAAAACCGAAACTTCAAATTTAGTGGGGAATCTTGATTATCATTCGAAAGAACATTCTTTGGCATTTATTTCTGAAGATTATCTCTTTCAAATATTGGCCTCGGCTACGTCTTAGATGGTACATCTGTTGAGTCCAATTTTGAATGACTCGTTCCAGAGTTTTGACTGGTAATGGCGAATGAGACACGTGATGCTTTGCTGCAATCGAAGCGGAATTGTCCGCATAGACTTTAGACTTTACTTATCCCCACAGGAAAAATTATAAAGATGTAATATCACATGATCTTGGTGGCCAATCGGCCAGCCCAAAACGTCAAATTATTTGCGTACCAAAATGTTCTCTCAATTAATTCATTGACTGAAGGCGATGCGTGGAAAGTGTCGCCGTCTTGTTGAAACCAAATGTCGCCGAGATCATGAGCTTCAATTTCAGGCATCAAATAGTCGGTTATCATGGCGCGATAACGGTCGCCATTGACGGTGATGTTTTCACCGGTATCATTTTGAAGCAATGAAGATAAATGACTTCACCAGGCCGCAATCAAACCGTTGTTTTTTCTGGATGAAATGGCACTTTTTAAATCTCTTTAGGTTGCTCTTCGTCCCAAATCCGACAATTCTGCTTGTTTACATACCCATTTCAAGAGCTTATAGATCGGAACGATGCCGAGCGGCGTCAGTTCTTGCACAAGCTGTATTTTGCACGCTTTTAATTTAAAGCGTAAAATGCGCCAAGTCATTCCATTCGTCATTACGAGTTGTTGCGGACGCCGCTGCATCGACTCTGCATGGTCTTGGTGTACATTCTCAGCTACCTCTGCTATATTTTCTTCACTACTTGCTGCAAGTGGTTTATTCGATCGGATATTATACAATAATGAATGCTGGCTCAAGATGGGTGTTGGTGTTGCGAATAGTACGCTCAGTAGGCCGATTGTCTTGACCATAAGTTGAGCAAAGCGCGCGAAACATATTCTTAACACAATAGTGAATTTGAATTTCGTAAGTCTTTCCATAATGAAATGGCAAGCAGTACTGAAAAAATAGCATAACAGCTTGATACGACTCACGCGTGATCTGTCAAAAAAGGTTTTTGAAAAAAGTACTATATTCCTACTTGGATCACCCGTTAGTATACATAACTCTGTATCTTACTCAATTAGTTTCAGGTGATACAAATAACCTTTATCAAAATGTTATACTGTGCAACATCTATTGCATTCAGTTTGCAAATTGTAGAAAATATTATTTTCCCATATCGTATTAAAGCTCCATATAAAGTTATCTAAATATAAAATCACGTAGTCTCCGATAGACTAAGCTAGAAGTTCGTTATCCAATCACCCTTGAATTCTGAGTTTAATTAAATTGTTTTACGTTAACAAGTTTAGTTATAACCCTTAGAAAATACTTATAATCAATCATGTTTTCATACTTAGTGCAAACATTAAAGGCTTAGGTACTTTTAATAATAGGTATATAAGGAAGAAACTTTTTCGTTATCTATTTCAATCAACGCCGTTACTAACCAATTAAGTGGACAATGATTGCGGTGAATTCACCACTTAAGTTGGGCTCAAAATTTTACAATTGTTCATTCTTACGGCAGCAGACATGAAAATTCCTTTGTTCAAAGTCTATACACGTTAACACTGTAGTTCTGAAGCTACAGATAAGGACCCAGAAGGATACACAGTTTCCTGATATATTTAAGTAAATAGAAACTCTAATCAAGCAATTATGGAAAGTAACAGCAATTTGTTATATCTATTTTTATATTTCCTCCGTTCAACTAAATTGACATCCATCTGATTCTTAGTGAATAGTCTATTAAGGGGTTATATGGCCTTCCTCGGGTAAAAAACAACGTCTTTTCAACAATTTAAAAATTAAATATTTTATTAGATTTACACTATTAACAAAGGAATTTTGAAATTTTTGGAAAAATATGCCCATTGCGACGCCTTTTCCGGTGACCCCTCGGAAAGGAGATGCGCTCGCGTTGGTAGGATAACTCCGTAAAGGATGATTTTTTTTTCAAATAATTGTAGTATAAAAAAACATTCTTCGTTCAATTACTTAAGAGTTGTATCTCAAAGACTTGTGTAAAATTTCATGAAGATCGATTAAGGAGTTCTCGAGAAATCTTGCCAACCGACTTCAAAAAAACAGTTGCGAGAAAAATGTGTTTACAGACGGCGCCTTTTGCCTAGCTAACTTCGAGCGCACACGTTCTCCGAAACAATTACTCGGATCAACTTGATAATTTAGAACAATATTTTAGAGGTGTTGTAGAATTTAATAAGACAAGAAAACAGTTCTTTTTTTTTTGAATCCCGTAAACCCATGTAATCCCTCAACCATTCAGAAATCATGATGTGCACACTTCAGACAGGAATAATTTTTGGATTTTATTTTCACATGTAAAACAAGAATGCAAAATAGTCTTAAACCCTTATCTGACAGCTACAAAGTGGTAAAACTGTTACTGTGAACAACTGTGAAATACTGAACTTTTGCTTACTTCAGGTAATTACAAGGAGCCTTCCAAAGTAAACAAGACTTTGAAAAAAACAGAACAAATGGGTTTTTCAGCAATTTCAATTTATTTTACTCAAAATTGTCTCCTTCTGCTTCAATATAGCTTCCTGCATGGTCCAAAAGCATATCGAACAAGTGTTTTACTTCGTTGGCCGGTATGGCCGCCAGAATGCCGGTGCAAGTCTTTTGAATGGCCTCTACGTCTGCATAACGCTTTCCTTTCATGGGCAAATGCATTTTTCCGAAAAGGAAGAATTCGTACGGTGCCATATCAGGTGAATACGGGGAGTGGTTAATGGTTAAAATGTGATTTTTGGTGCAATAATCCGTTACAATCGGTCCTTCGAATGTTGGATTCTGAGAAATTTTTGGTTATAGTCAATTTGTCGAACAAACCGTGCACACACCTTTCGTAAGCCCAAACGTTCGGTCAAAATGAGATATCATCAGTATAGGCGCTAGATTCAAAAATTCCTGTTTATTTTGGAAGGCACCTTGTATAATGGCTCAAGTACCTGCTTTAGAATATACAGTTGCACATTTCTAATGCACATTTATTTTCAACAATTGCTCTATAACTTGTATGAAGAATACACTCGTATGCATTTTTACTAATATCAATATATATAATATTTTTACATATGTGCATTTTTGCGTACACATTTGTAGGCACGTGAGTCTCGACATTATTTGTTTTATACTATTGACTTATTATGAGTCTTAGACATGAACACATGTATATACATCTGTATAGACAAATAATGCAAATATCGTAAATTGCATTGGAATTAGCCGACACTTGAGCAATTGGCACATTTATAGCTCGGAAGTAGTTATGAACATTTAAAAGCACCTGCTAAGCTACTAGCATATAAAAATATTTATTTATATGAATATGAATGTTTGTTGTGCAAGTACTATAATTAATACATATATAATAACTGGTGTATATTTACGTTTATAAATCTGTAGACATTTTATAAATGGAAATATCGACCTTACTCGTACATATATGTGTAGACGTATGTATGTTTGTATGTGGATATCAAGTAAATGATTTGTTATTTATAAACTGTCAAACGTAGTTTTCCTATACCCATAAAGCATAATAAGTAATAACTGTAATTATTTGTGTGACAAATTGTCAATTATAATTCCGTTCAGTCAATTAGTGGACAACTACGAATCAATACGAACGTCAAAAAGCGCTGATAATGAAAAATTTAAAGCATAAGAATATGTGGCCGATGTTTGAAGTATGACAAATGTGTATGAAATTTGAAAACTGCTAAGAACAACTACTTCAACGAATAACAAAGCTCTACAAAAACAAAACTTTTTTGTTGGCCTGAATATCTTAGCACAGTTTGATACTTTCGAGTGTACAGATTACGACTTTGTTCAAGAAAATATTGAATTTGCTTTTGTTTTTATGATTATTAATTTAAGATTACTAATATTTTGATGAATATCGGCTTGTTAGTAATCAAAATTTAGTTTTACAGTCATGTTAAGGATTCTATGCGCCTATCTCAGTCTTTTGAACGAAAATATGCGAGAAAAGAGGCGAAATGCTATTAGGGTTTACTAAAGATCAGACGAGGATATATCTACATTTACTGTCTATAAAATGTGCTGATTTACTCAATGGAAATTTTGCTTACGTTTCAAAGTCTTCGCTTGGGTTACTCAGAAACAGTGATATCGCCAAATACCCAGATATCGGTGCAGTATGCCGATGGATGTGAATAAGTGGGAGAAAAATCTACACCTAAATAATTTTCTCAAAATGAACTCAGTGATTTAATACATGATCAAGTTAGTAAAGAAAAATTAATTTCTCAAAAGGTTGGACGTGGAAGGTTATTGTAAAACAATTTGTAGAAAATAACCGAACTTACGAAAAAGAAAAAGATAGACTCTTTGTTGGTACTCACTTACGGCAACTCATGGCAATTTATGAAAAAACAGATTTTGCTAAAGCTACGGCTGTTTCGAAAAATGCAGCTGAAAAAGTTTAGCCAAAATTTTCCTAGGTAACCATAAAGCACCAAATTGTGAAGAAATTGTCCAAAAAAGTTTAGCCAAAATTTTCCTAGGTAACCATAAAGCACCAAATTGTGAAGAAATTGTCCAAAATATGCTGACCAACTTTAGTTGCTAAGAGCAATTGTGAGTATCAAGTTAGATTATATTCGGAATCATTTGAAAACATTTTCGGGTATTTAAGATAATTATGGTGAGAAACACAGAAAGCTGTTCCACTAGGATTTGAATGCGATGAAAGAAAGGTTTCTGGTGGCAGAATACTGCAGATCTTTAGGAAGATATTGTTAACTAGAAACTTATAATTGAAGAACTCATAAAAGACGTTTATTAAGATATAAAATATGTTTTCCACATTTGTCTCTCTACTTACTTCAATCCTAAATTTTCAAAACTAAACTGATATTATAAATATATGTAAATGCTTTTTTGTTTTTCAGATTTTTGTAATAAAAAATACAAATTAAGATTTAAACACAAACGAGAGCAAATCTTACGAGATCATTAATATGTAGTGTTATGAATTGTGGGCACAAATGTATCCAAAATCTATCACACAATATATCTAAAAAACCACTGTAGACCATTGTAATTTAAAAGATCTTAATAGAAGTATTGAAAGCAAATACAGATTTAAATATTTACAAGAAGAAGGCGGACGGTCATGTTTTTTAATTCGCTCCGTGTATTCAAATTGTAACGTAATAAGCGGTATTTTAAAAACTGAGGGACTAGTTCGTATATATGTACACAGACAGACGGACAGACAGGCAGATGGACATTGCTAATTTAACTCAGCTCAACATACTGATCTTTTTTATATATACTTTATAGGGTCTCCGACCCTTCTTTCTGGGTGTTACAAACTTCGTGACAAACAGGGTATATGTTCAGGGTATAAAAAGAATTAAAATGCATTTAAAATTCGTACATAAATACAAATATCCGCACTGATTTAAAAATTACAAAACAAAGGCTTGTATTCGGTTAGCAGATGCTTCTCTTGCTCTTTTTCTTCCTGACAGCTTCTACAATAGTCATCATAAGGAGTTTCTAGGCCGCTGGCACGTCTGCCAATTAGACACTGAAAAATATGAATCACCCTATTATTGTAGCCATGTTACATATATTACATGCGTTGATTACTGCTGGATGCTTACTAGTTTACGCCCACAATAGATACTTGGCATCACTTGCCGTAAGAACGCCGTAATTCAGAAGCTTTGTTTGAAGCCTTTTAGGATTCATACACTATCGTGTAGTTCATGCGGTATGCTAAACTCACAAAGAATTCTATATGAAATTTAGAGTTCATGAATTTAATGTTAGAAATTCATAAACCATATGCATACATATATACCTAAACTTATTGTAATTACGTATTTGAAACCGTTTATTTAATTCTCTAACCTTCAGAGGGCGCGCGAACTTTTATAATAATCTTTACAAGATTTACAAAAATTTTTGTACGAACTGCAATTTCATTTGACGTTAAATGCAACAAATGCACAATTTTATACACCAAGAATAAAATATAGTTTTTGTGCGTCAGTATGTTTAGATGCTTATCTCATCTATATACATACATATATTAAATAATGTGCATTCAGCGAAAATTGAAAAATTGCAGCTGCGTAAATACTTGATTAGTTTAGTATTGCAGGGCATGTGTTTATATTCAAAAAAAAACAACAAAAAATCAGTTCTGTTTTGTTCTACGAATACCTACATACGTTAAAAACGAAACCTTTTCTTTGCCCTTTTAACTCTTGGACTTTCGAAGCTTGCTTCAAGTTTGATTACGTTAATGTCAATATATTGTCAACATATTGACTAAATTTCATATACCGTTGAAAGGTGCCTAAATAAATGCAAATATACCTATAACCAGCGGTCCCACACTCGTAGGCGTTGAAATACAAGTCAATTGCGTTCCAACAACTGTTGAGTTTTCTGAGAAAATTATGAACTTTATGACTTGAACGGATACTACTTTGATCAATATATGGGCTAAGTACTATGAAAATTGAAAAATAAACATATTTTTGATATATTGTACATATACAGTAATGGCGGAAGCTAAACTGAGTATATAAACGACTAGAAAAAATAATGTGCTACAAGATACTTTAATGACGTTGAAGAGATGGATCCGCTCTGACTGTAGCCTGTAAGCATTAAATGCAAGATATTACTGCTTAGAAGTATGGCAAAAGTGATAGTGGCAGTTATTAATATTTTATACAAAAAAACATTACCTTATCGAACTGCCCTTGTAATATTAACACAAACAAGAAAAAAAATTAATTTCGGCTGCTCTGAAGCTATAATACCCTTAACAGGTGCATTTTTTATAGCCTTAAAGAGTATAAAAAGATACTTATTTTGATTTGATCATTCAGTTTCCATGGAAACTATGTATATGCTATAGCTGTTCAATATCAGCGATTCCGAAAAATCTGCAACATTTGGTGCGAAACCTCAAATCGAGATAGCTCAAAAACTGAGAGACTAGTCGGACATGGCTAAATCTACTGACTGGTCACACTGATCATTTATTTGCTTAACCCTCGTCGAGACCAACGGTCTGATACACTTAGTCGAGACCAATGGTGCTTGGCTAGGCCCCTATGTGTTTACATACATTTGTATGGAAATACGTGTTGTATTTATGCTCATATATGTACAATATAAATACATTTTTGAAATTTCTTACCTCTCGATTTGATTGAAATCAAATTGACTGCCTTTTTCACGCTTGGCGTGGCAATAACGTTCACAAAAAATGAAACATTTTGAGAAAAAATGCATTTTTTCTTAACCTTTTAAAACGCTCTAGCGGCTAAAGTATTTGACATAAGTAGGTCAAATAAATTGCACCGGTTAGGTAATTTAAAGAGCTTTCAGGAAATATATAATTCGCTTCCAAGGCCCCACCGGGGGGGTGGCAATAGGCGAAAATGGGTTTTCACCAAGTCCCCCCCCCTTTGTTTCACTACAGTTGGGGGGGGCGGGGTATGGAGCCGGGCGGGCGGTGTCCAAAATCATTTTGCGAGTTAGTTCACCCCTGGTGCTTTCAAGAAAGCCCTCAACCTCCCCTCTATCCCTACCAGGGGCGTGGCAATAGCGTTCACAAAAAATGTAACATTTTGAGAAAAATTACATTTTTCTTAACCTTTAAAACGCTCTAGCGGCTAAAGTATTTGACCTAGATAAACATAAAAACCAATTTGGACATGTAACGAACATGAAAACAGATAAATCAACCGTTCGAAGTGATAGAAACATACCAAAGTTCATATATTTTCATACAAAATATATGGGGTCTAGCCAAGCACCATTGGTCTCGACTAAGGTGTAATATTATAATATCCTTTTTTCGTCCTTTTCTATACGATATCCTTGAACTTTTTTTTCTGAATTCTATAGACAATAAAATTCTAGGAAGCTACCTGGAAGCGCAAGTCGTTTGCTACACTCTAAATATATTTAAATAACATTTAAAAACAAAATATGCCTGGCCAGACCCGTTGGTCTCGACGAGGGTTAACTTGATAGAGTCTTTCGACCTTTTCTTTTTCGCATTACACTTAATAAGTCCTGTTCGGTATAAAATTAATACAATATATGGCAAAGAATGTAAACTGTAAAAATTGGTTCAAGATTAAGTCCAAGATTCACTGTTGACCTGAAAAAATGAAGTAGCGAGGAAGTCAACAATTTTGTTTTTATATAGCCCTGCAGAGTACGTAGTGAGGTTTACGACCGCTGATAAAATTAACCCCCTATATATTTAGAAAAATATTTCCATAGAAAACAAGAAAAGGTGAGTCGAGTTCATTTCTAATCAATTTAAATTTTTTAAGTAACGTACTAGGTAATATTTTTCCGTTTTCGTTATGAGATAATAGCTACGGAGAAAAGCACATTTCTGTTCTTATTAATACAGAAAAATACTGCAAATATGTCATAATTATAATTTGCCTTACGGATTTATTGAATTCCAAAGTCAAATTTATGTGCGCAATGATGTGTTCATATTTGTTTTTGCTGGTCATTTGCTCCCTAATCAGGGCTCGATCGATGCAATTGCAGATAACGGCTAATTAAAGTCGAATTAAACTGATTTTTGTACATACATATGTACGTAATGAAATTGTACTAAGCGTTAAACCAACTGTGCATTGTGAGATAAGAATAAAGGGGGGCGTTGCTCAGCGTAAAGTACTGTTAATGAGCATTTTTAAAAACATTCGACATTGGCGCCGCAAAAATATCAAACTTGCGCGTAAATGTAAATAAATATTTGTTGGGTATGTAAAAATTTGTATGGATTTGTTTTACGCGATTTTTTGGAATAAATCGCATTATTTACAATGTTGTTGTAATAGTACTGGCGCTTATCGGCCACTTAATTAAATCATAAATCAACTTGTCGAATTGTTTTGGTTGTTATGCCGTTAGATGATTGGCATAAACTTTCCAATTCACGCGATATTTTTATGGATCTGTCAAGATGGAGCCTTATCACTGTAAAACGAATTAGTTTGCACTTTATGTGTTTTATAATGCGCGTGCGAGGTGCTGTCATATATGGGGTGCAATGTTGAGGTTGTTTTTTGTTTTGAATACATATATTGGACTGCGTCTCAATCACGGTCGTTTTACGATCGAAAATTTTTTCGCGCTTATCGTCCAATGCTCATTACTTTGCAGTCTCGCTTTTGATTACGCTTAAACGTGTATAGTTACGCCTGTTTCTTGTTATGTTGTGTTCGTCTGTCGGACCCACATGTATAATCTACATAAATATGTGGGCATAGCGCTGCTGATTATCACTTATACCACATGGATTGAATAATTTATGGCCTGACCGTGAGATCGCTGCAAAAAACGTCCATTCTAATCTCAGAATATTGATCTTAGCATAAAAAATCATGTTAGAACTTTGACACTACGGAATTGAGATTATGTCGAAAAATGAAGCAAGAAGAGAGAACGATAAGGACCATCAAATATAAAAAGTATAATGACATGCAATTAGAGAGAAAATTTAACTCATGTGTTAAGAAGAAGGTAACATAAATGAAAATATTTGTTCAAAGATATGTTGCTGTTGTAGAGTTGAAAGTTCTCGGTTGAATAAAAGTGCTCTCCACTTACAAAACCTTTTGTCGCGAGTACGCACTGTACATTAGAAGAGACAACACCGTTATGTAGTGATTGGGCGTGGTTAGTATCCTATTTTCTGTGGTCGACGGTTGTGAATCATTATGTTTTAAGTAAATAATATAAAATATTTTTTAATGAAAAAATTATACTTCTTATTCACTATTTAACGTACACATTAATGATTAAATAATTTGTTTATTAAAATATCGAAGAGATGATAAGAAATAAGTGGCTCACACGTTTAACGTTTAAGTGTTTGTAAGTCTGCACTTGCACTTTTGAAGTAGTTTCGTAACTTATCTACGGGATTATTGGGGCTTTTAAGTTTACTGAGTAAAAGTGCAAGAATGTTGTTCACCTCTTGGATAATAGTCCTCTTCAGCGGCTTTCTTTTATCATAATTGTTAAACGAACGTAACTAAAAGTTATTTTTAATTGCACTTGAGCGCGTTTTTCAGCCGTAGAAACATCAGCTGTGTATATGAAAACACAGTTTAACATAAAAATTGTCCTTGAGTTATAATATTGACTCTACTGATTGATTAACAGAACATAAAGTCCTTATTTTAACTGAACTTTCAATATTTTGCTGCAAGTTTGAGACTGAATGGAGGAATATTATCGATCTACCTCTGATCCTGAGATTCTTTTCTGCAATAATTTTTAGATACACTCAATAAACCCGACTTATAAAAAACAGAAACCATATTATTTTAATCCTTAGGTAACGGTTCTTCTTACAAAACTTATAACATTACGGGTCTTAACGAAAAGCCCTCACGAAGTCTAAATTTATTTTTAAAGTGAAATCAATCGTCTGCAACGAAATTGCAGAGTTCTGCTATAAGCTTAAAATTGAAACAAATTTACAGATAGAAATCTTGGAAGACTGTTAAATATATTGTAATCAATAATACTGATAAATAAATATCAGAGGATGTACTTAATTTTCAAGGTCGCCACTTAGTTGATAATTATATTGAAAATTTATCCGATAAAGAATCCCAATTGTGTATATCGTCACCTGAAATGCAAAATAACGTATCAAAAAAAAAAATCGAAATTGAGTGTCTTATTGATTACGCTTCACTACTTCAAATTATATACATAATATTACATTTGTTCAACATTTTCTGGTTCTGCGGTCATATATTAACCAGTCTTAACCAATATTAATATTTTGTTTCACTCAGGTTCGATTTTATTTCGTGTTTCATTCATGCGACTGTAAATTTCTGAAAATGTTGTTACGTTATTTTGCATTTCAGGTGACGATATGTATGTAAGTATGAGACTGAAGACGCTAAACGAAATTTAAAATTTTAGAAGGCTGTTCAAACTTTTGTAATCAATAATGCTGATAAGTAAATAAGGAAAGGCTAAGTTCAGCCATAACCGAACATTTCATGCTCTCGCAATTTGCCAGGTCAAAGCCTCGGAAAGCTCTTCATTAAAATAATGTGGAAGCCGATATATGTCGTATAAAGTCAACTGGAAGTTGACATGTCTCACCAGATAGACCGATGTTTTCGGCAGAAAGTCGGTCATATGCACAGGTGTCCACATATTCGGATGTGGGTGCTTGAACAGT
Source organism: Bactrocera dorsalis (assembly GCF_023373825.1). NCBI lineage: Eukaryota > Metazoa > Arthropoda > Insecta > Diptera > Tephritidae > Bactrocera > Bactrocera dorsalis. The sequence goes on along the minus strand of NC_064304.1, from coordinate 46,519,328 downwards.
TATGGTCCGTTTTTGGCTATTTTCACGGTATTCCTTAAGGGCGCTATTTGTGCCAATTTTTATCCGAAAATGTGCATTGGTTCTTGACTTGTGTGCTGGAAAGTGAAAAAATCATTTTGTAGTCCGATTGCGCTCATTTTCAGAATGTAACATGGGATCGTCATGATAATGCTATGTACCGAATTTTAGTTGATATTGGTCAAGTAGATCCGGAGATATGCTATTTTACCAAATGTGAGCAGTGCCAAGCGCATCATCAAATTTTGGCCCCGGCTCTTATAGAGCCCTCTTGTATCATCCTGGGCGTGAAATTTAATGCCTCTGACGGATTTAGTTATTGCTTTATCGCACTTTTAGCAGTTTTTAAGAAACCTGTTATATGGAGAGAGGTGCCCCTACTACTGCAATCCCCTGTACCTAATTACAGTTTTATACTTGTTTTGAGCTTGTTCTAATTTTTTTGCTAAGCAACACGTGTCTCTTGGTACAATTCTTACTCAAGTTATCGTTTGCACGGACGGACAGCCAGACAAACAGTCACCCGGAATTCAATTTTCCTCATCATCCTGATCATTTATATATACATACATATACCGTATATCTATCTTATATTAGTTTTAGGATGAAACAAACAACTATGAACAAAACTATTATACTCTGTAGCAACATGTTGCAAGAGTACAGGTACATTAAGTCGCGACATAATTCGTCGAACTCGTAAATGGAATGCAGTCATGTTGGGTAAATCACATTTGGTTTAAGAAACAGTCAAGTTAATGTTGTCTACCAAATTTTTCCATAAATTGGTTAAATATTTCCTTAGATACAAGGTGAGTTCCAAAGAAAACAGGACTTTTTGAATCTAGCGCCCGCTGCTGCCGCCATCTATATGTCGACTGGTGCCTTAGAATCTGCTATCTTTATCGATTGTCCAGTGAGAATTTCATGATATTTTTTTTAATTGGAAGTGAAGTTATTGCGTTTTAAGTGTCAGTATGTTTGTGTTATCGGTGCGAAAATGAGCTTCGAACAAAGAGCCAACATTAACTGTTGTTTTAAAATTGGTAAAACTTTTACCGAAACGTTTGAACGTTTTCAAAGTGGTCGTGAGAACATAAATGACGATCAACATGTGGGTGAATCAAAATCCGTGATCACCGGAAATTCCATCGTAACTGTGCGTGAAGTCATCAAAAATCAGCCGAAATCATCATTGAAATTCATTGAAATGGAATTGAACATCTCCAAAACATCAATTTATCGCATTTTGATCGAACATTTGGGCTTACGAAAGTTGTGTGTACGGTTTGTTTCGCACAAATTGACTGACGACCAAAAATTGCTCAGGATCCGTCTCATAGATCGACGCTTGTGGCCGATAATTTGACTAAAAATCACATTTTAGCCCTTAACCACTCCCCGTATTCACCTGATATGGCACCGTGCGAGTTCTCCCTTTTCGGAAAAATGCATTTGCCCATGAAAGGAAAGCGTTATGCAGACGTAGAAGCCATTCAAAAGGCTTGCACCGCAATTGGCGGCCAACGAGCTAACACACGTCCGACATGTTTTTGGACCGTGCAAAAAGCTGTACTGAAGCAGAAGGATACTACTTTTTTTATAGTTCTGTCCTAAAGGTGAGCGGTCGTGGATGTCGTTCAATTTTGACACCGGCTCTTATGAAGCCCTTTCGTTCGTTTAATAAATTTTCATACTACAGATGCCTCCTCCTGTTGTATCAAATTACAGTTTTTTATATTATTCTGGAGCTTAGTTAAAGCACTTAATAAGTTTTGGATTATTGCCGTTTTATAGACAAGTCAATGTTTTTATTCCGTCTACCTACAATACCATCCTTACATGGCGCCAAAAAACATGTGCACGAGATCTTTAACTTTGACTCAAGTTACAGTTTGCAAAGATAGACGACTGGACCATCCTCATCAATTATATATAAAATACTCTTTACTAACTGATTAGTTTCAGCTAATACAAACAACTGTTGGACGGACAAAACCATTATTCTCTGTAGCAAGAGTATAAAACGAATGTATAGAAAGCTGAAATCGTAATTTTTTAATTATTTGCCGTCATTAGAAAGACCGAAAGATCTTTAAGAATAAGAGCTTTAATCCGCTTTAAAGATTCGAGTGTTCCATAAGGGTCTGCGTCCTTGAGATATCCATGAACAAACATCATGTTTCTTCCAATAAAATATTTGTTTGGCTCCTATAGCCGCATTAGCCTTGAAGTCTTGTATCTTTACAACTTAATTTAAAAATTTTTTTTTCCTTTTCGTCTCAATTCATTGTGTCTAAAATTCCTTGAAAACTATCACTTTATTTGTTGACCTATTTAAAATGTAAGTTGGAAAACTACGCACTTGAAATTTTTCCATCAACTTATTCTTTCATTGCCATTATTGGTAGACATACGATAATATTAAATAATAATCTTATCATTTCTCAATTGTATTTGTCGATTCATCATTTAAAATTTTCTATAGAGATTTTATTTACAATAAGTTGCAGTGCGTCAACAGAAATATTGCAAACATATCTCTTCAATTAAATATCTAATGAGATAAGATTGCCAGGAAAAACACCTGAGCACCAATTCTAATGGAGAAAAACATTCCCTGTAGGCTGCAGTGAAGAGAAGACTTATCACACACTTAATACTGAGTGGCTGAACAATTTCTGTAATATTGACGGTTATATTGTAATCCAATTGAGATTCATAAAAAATGCTCTCCTGGTTGATATTTTCGATGAAGTAATATTTGTTTTCCATTACCTGATACTTGATAAAATAACTGTATATGAATTGGAGCGTCACTTTCAAAGACCACCGAGTTGAAATCAGTGTTGCAGTTTTAATAGAAATCTACAAATTCTCGTAGCTTCTACTCGTATATTAAGAGTCATATTTCATAGAACAAAAGTATTTATTATATTTGACTATACCACATTTTCAGACGGTTAAACTAGTTAAGTTAAAGAATATTTGGATTAAAAAATTGCAAAAAAATGAAATATGTTATGCCATGATTCTTTTGGAGCCAAGAGCTCGTATGGAAAACTTTCTCATTTGACAAATATCTTGACAGAAATTAATGCCTAAAACAAGACAATAATATCCGAACAAACTTTTCAAAAATACAAACGACTTTTTGACGACTAGAAATTTTTTTATTTCTGAAGGATATTATAGCTTCAGTGCAAGCGAAGTTAATGTTCTTTCTTGGTGTTTACATGTATTATGAATGGCACATATTTCAGTTAGATAAAAGACGAATTAAAAAGTTCTCGGCCTGACACGTAGATAGCACTACTAGAAATAAATGTGATTTTTACTTAGCTCTAACCTTCTAAAGGCTCGGGTACAAACTTGACACATCAGTCGGACCATTAGTTTGTGATTTATGTAAATCATTTTGAGTGACACAACTTTTGTTATCGAGAAAAACATGGATAAAAAGGAAGTTCGCATGTTGGTAAAATATCGCTTTTTGAAAGGGAAAAATACAGTTAAAGCAAAAACTTGGCCTGATGACGATCCGGGACACTGTCCCAGGAAAATTAACTATCAATGAATCGTAAGATAAGTTTATACGCGGTGAAAGAGCATCGAAGATTCTGGCCGTAACAAGAAAGTCCACGAAATAATTTTGGAATACCATTAAGTGAAGTTGGTCGAGGTAGCAGCCACTCTAAACATCGTATCATCTACGGATATTTGGGTATGATAAAGCTCTGTTTAAATTAGAAAAATAAAGTTTTGTCAAGTGAAGAAATGATCACCGAAACTGTTGCTTATATGGTGACGAAGGGCAAATCATCCTAGGGTCAAACCTTGTCAAGTCGTCCATGAAAATTTCGCAAAATCCCCGTTTTTGAAAATTAGCAGTTCATTAGGTGAGGGACCAAACGCATACCACGTGATATAAATATTTCATCAAAACTAATTTTTTTGTTAAAGTTATTGAATGTTGAAATTTAGAGCATGATAAAATTGTATATTTGTTTTCTCACGTAATATATTATGTATATTTTTACACCGTCCATTTGTTTATATAATAAAATATTACATAACAGTTAGTTCAACAATTGAAATTTTTCATGTGTTCTTCACGCTAAAAATTGAAAGGTATGTGACAAAGTGTAGAAACGTCTATGTTAGCGAATCGCTTTTAAAGTAAAAGATTGAAATGAAAATAAGATTGACGCTGTTTTAAGTATTTTACATAATAGAAACATAAATTACTTATTATTACGATTAATATTCGACAACAATTTTATTTAAAGGGGTATTCTACTCTAGAATTTTGAAAAATTCCATTTTTTTCATATGTTTAAAGTTTAGACCCTTAAGAGCATATCCTCCAAAGGATTTTTAAAAATTAAAATTATTTTAAGAGCTACAGTTACTTTAGTGACGCAGTACCTAGTCCGGTAGGGAGGCAGACTCACTTTTTTAAACGCGTTTTTCTCGAAACTACTTTTACGGTACCGGCAATATCTTAAGTTCTGTTCAACCGATTTACTTGAAATTTTGTGTGAACTTTCTTTATATAATCCTTTATCTTTATGTAATCCTTAATCCTTTGTTTTTAATATTTAAAAAAAAATTCAGGAATTTCAAAAAAAGCATAAAAATGATTTTTATTTTCAGGCAGTCGCCATTTTTCAAAAAAAAAAAATTTTCGTGTTCTCTGAGGTAGGGACTATAACAGCATCCTTACTGATTAAGAATTCTTTTGGTTTTTTTTTCAGACCACCAGGAGAGTCAGTATCATTATCACCAGGATACGCCATTTTTTTACACCTGTCTCTCCCCCCTAATTATTTTAATTTTTAATATTTTTTTGTGAAATGTTTTTCTGTATTCTTAAGATATCAATAAAAACACCATAAGAAAATGGATAGTAAAATATATCTTTGATTTTTTTTTAAATAAAATTCAAAAAACTGCCCAAAATTTGATTTCTAGAGTAGAAACATAGGTCTGAGAAATGTGAAATAAGCAACATACGGCATAATGTCAACATTAATATTTGTGGTGAATGTACAGTCTATAGTGGTATTGCCTAATGTTGTCGGTGATATTTGTACGTAGTTGAGGCCGAATTCATTCCTCATGAACTCAACGAGATAGCTGTTCTGTTGTGGATCGCAATTAAAATCGCCGCATAGAACGATTGGAGTCTCCAAGTCTGGCTGAGAGTTCGGTATTAATTTTGTTAAGTTTGCTGAATATGGCAGGAGTGATTGACATAGCTTAACAGCTTCAGCCGACGCCTTAGGATGTATATATACGGCACCGAGGATAAACAGCGTATGATATTCGACTTTAACGTCCACCAGGCATATATCACCGACATTATGTTTTCTCAAGACTGAATTTCCGCATGATGTTAGCAGTTTTAGTTCCGTGGCAGATCCAATAGATATATCGTTCATCTGTTCATTCGTTACGTCCATAAGTATAGGTATTCCAGTGGTTGAAGTACTCGCGAGGTCGGCGGCAGCAACTTTGCGACGTTCCCGAAACCGTCTCGCTCGTTCGGCGCCGGACATTGGGAACCTATGCGTGGCTCATAGCCCCCTCTTTGTAACGATAGCCGTAATTTATATTTCTGGTTGGCTCTTGTACGAGCTGAGGCCGACATAGCAAAAGTTTATATCTTTATTACCACTTTCCGGTTATTTTAAATATAACTACTGACCAATTTACACTTATTTTTGTATAAATCAATCGGTTTAAATAAACTTGACAAATACACGAAAGAATCACCGCGCTATAAAGTCGGAGTCACAGTTACACTGAACAGAAACAAGCGAGAGCACCGGTTTCGCACAGTTAACGCAGTAGCCTCCCCCACCGCTCCGCTCGACCCCGACACAAACTCAATGTCATAACAGCGAGCTGACTATACTATATAAGCGAAATATTCATACCACATTTTTGTTTCTAAGACTAATAGTTTTTAATTATTAAGGTATGATGATATAGACCTTTTCGTCACGGTCCACTTTTTAAACCTGGTACCCGTATGTTTCGGTCCGATTTTATAGACGTTTCACGTCAAAAAAAATTTTGTTGACTTATGCTATTCTAAAGGTATTGAATTTTTTGTAATCCCTTCCGGTCTCAAAACGTGCGGCACATCCATCGATGCTCAGTGCGCTACGTAAGCTTCCGACATCTGTGCCGCAAGAAAAGCATGAAATGAAACAGGAAAATAATCAATAGCTCAGATTACTTGTTCAATAAATTATTGTCAGTTATTACGTACGTATGGACGAATGTGATAAAATTATAATAATTTATAATTTACATTTCTTGCCGTTACAAAAATGTTCTAGAAAAGTTGGAAAACTATAATAAGTGTATCACACTTGAAGGAAAGTATGTTGAATACAAATACGAATTATGTCAAAAAAAATATGTTTTACTTTGTAAATTAGGAACTTTTCAATTGGCGTGTTAATTTTTTTTTTCTTCTCCTTTACTGACGTAAACACCGCTTACGCGTTTATAGCCGAGTTAACAATAGCACGTCAGTCGTTTCTTCTTTTCGCATTTTGGAGACAATTCGAGAAATCGAGTGGTTTTTTCAACGAAGTGGAGGTCTTTCTCTCGAAAACTCGCAACGTCGGCTCATCGGTTGTTGTCATCATCCAAGCCTCTGCACTATATAGGAGGACGGAAATCATGAGTGACTTATAGAGTTTTGGTTTTCTTCGTCGAGCGAGGACTTTACTTCTCAATTGTCTACTCAGTCCCAAGTTACAGACCTGGAACTGTACAATTTTATTGGCTTCCGTCATGCCATACATTCATGAACAATATGTGCAACACATTACCTTGATATTTTTAGAATACTACTTAGCTATCTTGATCACTTTCTCTTTAAAATCATTAGATATAAATAAATAATTTAAAATGGCTCTCGAACAATTGCTAGCGAAGAGCCCAGAGAAGTCATTTTTGGTATCGTAAACATCTGCTATGAAACTTTACCCGCGTCTTTTGAGGCGTAGAGCTAACAATAAAATACATGCTTTCAGTTCTTTAGTTCTAGTGCCTACATGGAAACAAAGACCTTTGGCAATAAGCTCATGCAAGCACCGACTTGCAATACGTATGTATGTATCTATGTATGTATATCATCCATATCGCCTATTTTATGATATCATACTTTTAAGTAATTGATAATTTGAGCAACTTTAGAGTTTAGAAAAGACACAAAACAAGTGAATTAGTTTGGTATTATAACCTGGATCACCTTTTAGTATGACATTACAATTACATATATATATACCAATAGGGTCTTAAATTTATACCACATTATGACCAGCTCTTAATGATGATATTTAGGCTGTAGAGCACACTATTTCACTAATGTACCAGATTTCGCCACGCCAAAATTACATTTGTTAATCTCGTCACCGAAGAGATTTGAAATTAATCTTCTCGATATCCACCTGTGTGACTCTGATTTAGCGTCATCTGTTAGCAGTGGCGAAATTTATCACATTGTCACTGCCGCAGAGAAAAACGTTGAAACAAACAAATAAATTAAAAGTAATTGAACTGAACTCATTTGACTATCGACTTCCCAAATCAAAAAAGGCGCCCGTTATTTCCATTATGTGGTAAATATTTAAAACAAGACTTTTATTACAACGTTTTCTGTTAACATACATAAGAATGTATATTAAACGAAGACCATTTTTTAATGTCAAAAACAGTTGCTTTGTAAATTTCCAACGGCAGTGAGGACTAATCTCTAGATTAGTGTATAAATTAAATTTTATGTAATTATCTCAAGATGGTATTATAGTTTTTAACTTCAACCGTTGAAAATAACTTTGTAAATGTCAACATTCATTTGTTCAAAAGATGTTTTGCAACATTTGTTATCTGCGACACCAACCAACTTAATACATCGTTTAGCAGCGCCATCTGCTGGTGAGTAGCACCTGACAATGAAAGGCAAGCAATGTAGAATTAAGAACATAGTATTATATACAGATATGGTTTTCGGGACAGATACTTTTTTACTCGAATGTGCTTATCTTTTTTATAGTTGAATATTAATATATAATCAGGTGGAAATATTCGTCGCGCTCATTTCTCTATTAAGATGCCGGATATATACCACATGGAGTTAACATAATACAGGTATACCAAATGATCATATGTGACCTGGTCTACGGAAAGGGGGCTTAGGTGTCAAAAAATCAATTCTCACTTTTTTGTTGCTTCGGATGGAAGATGAGATGCTTTTCACGTGATAGAATCCAAAAAGTCATAACTTGTTTGAAAGTTCCCTAAAAATGTAGAGAGCCGAATGAAAACAAGACAACAGCCGCTGCGCGGTATTAGAGTAAACGTCACTTCTTCAGTGCTACTTTTTTAAATGTTCCACACTAGCAACTTACACGATGAACTATAATAATATTCCGACCAAAAACAACACTCACTGGACGTCCTTGAAGCCTCTGGAAGGGAGAACAATTAATGAGATAACGAGAAACTGACGAAACGAGTTGTTTATTTTTAACAGCTGTTTCCCAGAAAACTAGTTTTCGCACGTTAGCTCCCTTTTCGTAGACCAGGTCATATATTGTCGTTTATGAAGACTGAGGGCACAACATTTGATTGAAATAGCCTACACACTACAACAAACTGTAAATACAATAAGCAAGGAAGTGTTAAGTTCTCGCGTAACCCAACATTTCATATTCATGCAACTTGCACGAAATCTTTTCAGGTGTAGAAATCGAACTTAAAAGTATCACCGTGAATTAACATGTACACTTAAAGTCAAAAAAAAAACGCCGACAGCAACACCTTTCCTGTTACGGAGCTTTTCTCCTCATTTGAAATGCGTAACGGAACTTTTTCGATTCCTTTATTAGTGTTGCTTTAATTAGATTTTTTTTTGTAATATTTCGTACCGGTGAATATATTAAGTGCCTAGCAATCGGTATGAAAATAACGAAAGCCAACAAAAAATGGTATTATCCGAGAAAGAAAAAGTTGATATAATTGCGTATAAGCGGCAAAACTTATCAAATGTCGAAATTTCGGGTATGGTTCACTGCAATGAATCTTCCGTAAGACGATTCTGGAAGAAATATTTGGAAACGGAGAGTTTATCACGCCGTCCTGGAAGTAGGCGTCCACGAAAAACAACGGAGCGTGACGATAGAGATATCGCCAAGATAGCTCTTCGTGACCGATTTAAAACTGCTCCAGAAATTGCTGCGGAATTAAAGAATAGTCATAACATGGAGATTATCACCTCAACCAGCGTCGCTTGAGAGAAGTAGATTTATTGGCTCACAGACCCGCTAAAAAGCCACTTCTCACAGCGAAAATGCGTTCCACCCGTTTAAACTGGTGTCTGGAAAGGAGAAAGTGGACCACCAACGATTGGGCACAAGTCATCTTTTCAGACGAGTGCAAAATAAATCTTTTTAGCTCAGATGCAGGATGCGTAGTGCGCCGCAGAAAAAATGAAAGATTTAGCCACAACTGCGTGCAGAGTACGGTGAAGCATACCCCATACATAATGGTCTGAGGACGATTCTGCACCTTGACACCGGTCGAAGTTGGTAGGTTTACCATCGAATCTAGAAATTTTAACTAATTTCTGTTAACAAAATTATAATAATACAACAATAATCTTTTTATAGGTAAAGGAATATAAGACTCTTTTGGGAATTGACTCACTGGTATGGCCGGGAAATAGTCCGGACCTGAATCCCATTGAAAATATGTGGTCAATTTTAAAAAGAAAAATACGCCAGCAGAAGCCGACTAACATCAGTACTTTGAAGAAAGTAATCGAAACTACTTGGTATGATGATGTTTCAACAGAAATTGTTAAAAAACTGTGTGAGAGCATGACATCTCGAGAAGAATGTGTCATAAAAGCAAGAAGAGGTCATACCCGCTATTAAATTCGTTTAAAACATCTTTATCTTTATGAATATTTTTAAAAACTTATTAATTCGTTAATAAAGTAATAAATCAAGCATAAAAATGTATATGTTTTTAATACAACTACCGATATTTGCCACATAAATGGGGGAATTCGTATTGACCAAAATGGGCATTTGCATGTTATTTTTGTTGTTGTTGGATGAATAGCCTTAAAACTGATAACAGCTTTTGGAAGGAGAACATATATAATCATTTAGTAGCAGCTTAATGTAAACGGACCTTGTTTTTATACTACAAATACTATTTCCATTGGTAATATACAAATCGGCGTTTTTTTGACTTTAAGTGTACATTCTGCGCTGGTAGACCATTTTAAGACTGAAGCATAAAAATGTTAAAATAATGTTATGCAAAAAAATTGAATTTCACCCGAATTGACTTTTCTAGCAATTTTGAGCGATATAACTTTAATAATTTGATGATGCAAAATTTAGTAGTTTTGTAACTCCATTTGTGCTTTTATTATAGCGTTTTATAGTTATTGGTAACGGGTGATTTTTTTGAGGTTAGGATTTTCATGCATTAGTATTTGACAGATCACGTGGGATTTCAGACATGGTGTCAAAGAGAAAGATGCTCAGTATGCTTTGACATTTCATCATGAATAGACTTACTAACGAGCAACGCTTGCAAATCATTGAATTTTATTACCAAAATCAGTGTTCGGTTCGAAATGTGTTTCGCGCGCGTGTTTTGTTCAGCGATGAGGCTCATTTCTGGTTGAATGGCTACGTAAATAAGCAAAATTGCCGCATTTGGGGTGAAGAGCAACCAGAAGCCGTTCAAGAACTGCCCATGCATCCCGAAAAATGCACTGTTTGGTGTGGTTTGTACGCTGGTGGAATCATTGGACCGTATTTTTTCAAAGATGCTGTTGGACGCAACGTTACGGTGAATGGCGATCGCTATCGTTCGATGCTAACAAACTTTTTGTTGCCAAAAATGGAAGAACTGAACTTGGTTGACATGTGGTTTCAACAAGATGGCGCTACATGCCACACAGCTCGCGATTCTATGGCCATTTTGAGGGAAAACTTCGGACAACAATTCATCTCAAGAAATGGACCCGTAAGTTGGCCACCAAGATCATGCGATTTAACGCCTTTAGACTATTTTTTGTGGGGCTACGTCAAGTCTAAAGTCTACAGAAATAAGCCAGCAACTATTCCAGCTTTGGAAGACAACATTTCCGAAGAAATTCGGGCTATTCCGGCCGAAATGCTCGAAAAAGTTGCCCAAAATTGGACTTTCCGAATGGACCACCTAAGACGCAGCCGCGGTCAACATTTAAATGAAATTATCTTCAAAAAGTAAATGTCATGAACCAATCTAACGTTTCAAATAAAGAACCGATGAGATTTTGCAAATTTTATGCGTTTTTTTTTTAAAAAAAGTTATCAAGCTCTTAAAAAATCACCCTTTATATCAACTTTGACTAAAGTGCATTCAACTCGTCTCGTCATGCTGATAGTTTTGGTATACATACATATGTATGTACATATTTAATCGATGTATACTTTTTTACTTTTGTTATGCTTTTTGATTGGATCGCTGTCCTCGATGAGGCTTCGTGCCCGTGACAATGGCTTTTCCTTCATTTAAGTCAAATGCATGTGGCAAGGGCACTCAGTTGATAGGTGTGTCTCATTTCCTCGCAGCTACAAAACTTTGTGGCATTTATTCTCAAATGCTTCCGCGGCACGCTAAGCCTTCTTTTGAAGTGTCAAATGCCGCAGGGCAAGGAGCTAAATTGGTTTTCAGATCAATGGATGTGCTTGTTTAAATGGCAGAAGCTTTAAGCTAAATGTGAAAACTTTTCCAATTTAATGTTCTACGATTCTATTGCATTAAGCCCTTCACAGGTCTATGCTTAAATATAGTTTAATATATCTTTAAGGTTGAGTACAGCGATCAATTTATAAAAGGAAGTAAGCGTTTCTGTCAACCGTTGATTAAACTTCTAGTTCAAAGTGTAAATATTTTTATAAACGATATACGCATAATAGAAAGTCTTTTAAGTACCTTTCCAAAAATGCATTTGACTTTTCAAAGCACACCAAAAATATATGTTATGAAAGTAAACTTATAGAGGAAGTGATTCTTAAATTACTATGGATAATTTTTCTCAGAAATATTATGAACCGTAAACTTACTTAACCTCTTTATTATAATCAATATACAATATTATACACGATCTTTACTTGAAAATTTGATGACTTCACATTTTTTAACATCGGCCAACTTTCCAACAAATGCATTTTAAAGAGTTTTACAGCGCACAATTAAATATATCCAAGATATCCCAATCGCTTGTGCTTTCGTTCGGACAAAATACTTTCTGTCGTTTTATTTATGCAAGTGGTAGAACAATTGTCTTTCTTTCCTTATTTTATTTGCACGACTTTTCCTTCAACTCCGTTTACAATTGCAGGTTATCGTTAGAAATGCATGAGCTTTTGACACGTTCCAGCCAAAATTGAATTGCAATTCACGAAGTCCCTTCGCAATATGTCTCAGTTATACAAGTTAAGTTTAGTAGACAACAGAGGAATTCACTTAAGCGGAAGTAAATGGTAGCACTTTACTTCAATTGCTGTCAAAACATGACCTTCGCCAGGAAGGCAATGAATAAACAAGTGAGAAGCTGAAAGCTTTTCCATGGTTTATGATTTGAAATGCTGAAAATAAAGGTTTAAAGGAGAGCATAAGTGGTCAAAGGAAGCGATTTAAAATCAAGTTAGCTCCTGTGGAACAATTCGCAAATAACAAGTAAAAGAATGACAGATAAACATATTAACTTTGAACAAAAAATAGTAAAACGTTTCTCATAAATTACAAATTCTTAAATTATTCTTCAAAATCTATGTCCCCCCCTCGCAGTACGTTGACTCAAACTGTTTTCTCGGAGCAACTGTTTGAGTTTGCTGAATAGCTAGAATTTATACGGAGCTAAATCAGGCGAATGTGGTGGTTGCGGCACGATATTGGTTGATAATTTGTCGAAAACTCACGATGAATCAACGTAGAATGCGGCGGTACATTCTCGTTATGCAAAAACCAAGAATTGCCGGCCAATAAGTTCGCTTTCTTTTTACGAATAGTTTACGTGATCTTGGAACCAATCGTGCTTTCACTTTTCTTTGGCCCAAATATTCCTTCAAAATGGTTTTCATTGACTCTTCCGATATTCAAACGATGATAGTAAGATATCTGAATGTTAGCCAACGATTCTGAAGTACCAATTACTTTATTGACTTATTGCTCATCAGTTGATGTTGATGGCCGTTCTGGATGTGGTTGGTCGTCCATGCGTTCTCGAGCCTTTTGGCATAATGTGTACCGTTTCGGCACCAAAAATTTAATTCCTCAGAAAAAAATTAACTGAATTTCATGTTGAATAATTTCTTATTCTTCCCTGGCGTAGACCCCGCTTGCGTGGTTACAGCCGAGTTAACAATACTGCGCCAGTCATTTCTCGTTTTTGCTATGTGGCACCAGTTGGAGATTCCTAGCGAAGCCAAGTCCTTTTCCACCTGGTCTTTCCACCGAAGTGGAGGTCTTCCTCTTCCTCTGCTTCCCCCGGCGGGTACTGCTTCAAAAAACAGAGCTGGAGTGTTTTCTTTCATCCATGACCTAGCCAGCGTATCCGTCTTTTAACTCATTGAACTATCGCATATCTCATACAGCTCATCGTTCCATTGAATGCGATATTCGCCGTGGCCCATGTGTATAGGACGATAAATCTTCCGCAGAACTTTTCTCTCGAAAACTCGCGTAGACATCGCGGCAAAAGCAGTTTTAAAATCGACGAAGAGGCGGCGTGTGTCGATCCTCTTTTCACTAGTCATTTCCAAGGTTTGGTGTATGATAAATATCTGGTCAGTTATAGATTTTCCAGGTCTATAGCCACACTGATAAGGTCCAGTCAGTTCGCTGACGATGGGCTTTAATCTTTCACACAATCCGCTCGATACAATTTTATATGCGATGTTTAGGAGACTTATCTCACGGTAGTTGGTGCAGATTTTGGGGTCTCCCTTTTTGTGCATTGGGCAGAGCACGCTTAAATTCCAATAGTTGGGCATGTTTTCGTTCGATCATATTCTACAAAGAAGTTGATACATGTTCCTTGTCAGTTTTCCGCCACCGTGTTTGAATAGCTCGGCCGGTAATCCATCGGCCCCCGCTGCTTTGTTGTTCTTCATCGTCATCGATCGGGAAATCGGATTAGCCTTCTCATGGCGTTAGACCTTCACTGCCATTCAGCAGGCTGGAAAAGTGCTCCCTCCATAATTTAAGTATGCTCCGGGTATTAGTCACTAGATCACCTCTGGGGCCTTACAAGAGTACGCTCCGGTCTTGAAACCTGTTTTTAGTTGCCGCATCCTTCCGTAGAATTGTCGAGAATTACCCCTGTCGGCCAGCATATTAAGCTCTTCATACCCACGCATTTCGGCCTCTTTCTTTTTCTGTCTGCAAATACGACATATCATATTTCGGTCCCGGTGAAAACGATCAGCTTCAACCCATTTGGGGATGCTTCCTTGTGGAGGCTGAATTTACCGACTGTTGTGCCAAAGGTTTCGAGGCAGCTGTCATAGTTGCCCTTCAAATGCTCATAGAAAGCATCTTTGGTCTCATCGTTCTTCTCTTCAGTCGGTGCGTGGGCGCAAATCAGTGATATGTTGAAGAACCTCACTTTGATGCGGATTGTGGCTAGACGTTCATCCACCGGAGTGAATGATAGTACTCGGCGACGGAGTCTCCTTCCCACCATGAATTCCACACAGAACTTGCGCTCTTTTATATGACCACTGTAGTATATTCCACAAGGACCTACTCGTCTCAGTCCCATCCCATCCATCGCATTTCTTGGACGGCGGTGACGGCAGCCTTCACTCTAACGAGGACATCAATCAGCTGGACAGTGACACCTTTCCAATTAAGGGACCGGACTTTCCAGGTACCAGCCCTTAAATCGTAGTCCTTATTTCGTTTGCCATGGTCGTTATCAAAAGGAAGGTTTCTCTTCTGAGGCTTGTTGTTCCTTTTCATTGAGTGCGTTTTTTACGAGGCGGGTTTTAAACCCAACGCACAACCCTGGGGATGTTTTACCTTGGTCAAAGACCGAAAGTTAAGAGCTGCTTGAGTCATATGTAAAATAATCGTTTCTGGCCACTCACAAGTGAATGGCGATCAGGGAACTTTCGCCACTTGCGTGAACTTTTACACATGACGCCATCCTCGCCGTCTTATTTGTTTTTTTTTAGAATTCACAACACTTTGCTCCATAAATGGCAGCAAATTTAAATTAAAATACAATATAATGTATATAAAAAATAATTTTTTATTAAACCCAGTCAATATAAATATACTTGAACATATTAAAAATAATATTCCATGTAAAAATTAATTTCCATATGCAATGTATGTATGTAAGAATATACCTACACAAGGGCATATGTACATACATATAAAAATATTACCCAATTGTACTTGTTTGATTGCAGCATAGTAAAATACCGTTATGTGTTCATAAAATCAACACTTTTATGTACTGGGATGGAAGAAAAAACGGTTTCGTTAAATCAAAAATGACGAGCAGCAGAGGTTTTACCAGCTTTTGTATCGAATTTTTTATGATGCATAATTTGTGGTAATTGTGGCAAGAATAAAAAAATTAAATGACAAATTCTTGTGAAAATAAAAACCAATTGGAAAAATGGCATGTGAAGGCGATAAAAGTAATAAAAACGAATTGAAAATTAAACGAGATTATTATCGGGGTGAAATAGCATTCGTAACACGATAAAAATAAAGCGTTGGAAATTGTAGAAGTAACTGTAAATTAAGGTGGAGCCTGCTTTAGAAGCTTCAAAAATCGATTTTTTTTTGCTTAAATCTCTTCAAAAATTATCTAAGAATACATATATCCCCAAAGTGAGGTGGAAACATCGAGATACTTTATCCTCCATTGTTCAGCCTTTGCAAGACTGAGAATGACACATCTCGACAGTTTTACTTTCAGCAAACCAGGAGACTTAATCGAATCTGGCATTAGTGTCTCAAAAAATCTGTGATATGTTCAAAGCACTTTGTCGATTTGGAAGGGTCTTATTACCTATGTATGGTGTTTTAGGTAACACAAAGAACGTACGTAAAATTATATGCATTTCATTAATGTTACTCAAGCGACAGTATAAAATCAGAATGTGTCGCGAGGGTTGCGTAGACGGCAAATAAGTTTCATTTGCACAAATTACAGTGACCAAAATGAAAACATTTATTAACACTGAAACGTAAGACAAAATCAGCACATATAATATTATTATTCATAAGAATATTTACGATCAATTTTTCTTAGGTACTCTACTTATGCGTTATATTTCGACGGAATCATTTAATTTCATTAAGAATATTGTTCAGCTGAAATTCTACTATCAATTTTTGAGTTAATTCACTTTCGATTCCAAACGTTGGCGATAAATGTAAACCAATACGGAGCGAAAGGTCAGTTAATTGAAATCTCTGCAACCAAAGAGTTACGGATTTCTCATTCCAGTGAGTGCTCTGCCAGTAAAAAGTCATTTAATTCTGTTAGTGTCTACATAGCTTATATATACTTTTAAATATAGAAATACCACACATATGTACACGCAAATTTTCATATATACAATTTGTCAAGCTTTTTATGACCTCTGCATCAATTTAATTTTTTTGGAAATGAAATTTGTGCAATATTTGGCTCACACTGAAATATTCCCAAAATTTGTTTCACAGAACAAAAAACTATCATTTTAATAAAATAAAAATATTCGTAGGGTTAAAAATAGGCGGAGCATATAAAAAATATGCAAGCAGTAAGAAAGGACAAAAATTGAATTGAAGCGAAAAAATTAATAGAGTACCAACAAAATCGGAGGGATTCTATGGCTAGAAACTCTGCTAATTGAAAGGTAAATTCCATTTTTTGATAAAAGTGTATAGTATAGTTTATCTTCTTCTTCCTAATTGGCGTAGACACCGCTTACGCGATTATAGAGTTTGGATTTTGTTCGTCGAGAGAGGACTTTACTTTTCAATTGCCTACTCAGTCCGAAGCAGCACCTGTTGGCAAGAGTAATCCTGCGTTGGATTTCTAGGCTGACATTGTTGGTGGTGTTAATACTGGTTCCTAAATAGACGAAATTATCTACAACTTCAATGTTATGACTGTCAACAGTAACGTGAGAGCCAAGTCGCGAGTGCGATGACTGTTTGTTTGATGACAGGAGATATTTCGTCTTGCCCTCGTTCACTGCCAGACCCATTTGCTTTGCTTCCTTGTCCAGTCTGGAGAGGCCGATGATATCAATATCATCGGCATACGCCAGTAGTTGTACACTCTTATAGAAGATTCTTTATGGATTGGGCATAGCACACTTAAATTCCAATCGTTGGGCATGCTTTCGTCTGACCATATTTTACAAAAAAGCTGATGCATGCTCCTTATCAGCTCTTCGCCGCCGTTTTTGAATAGCTAGGCCGGCAATCCGTCAGCCCCTGCCGCTTTGTTGTTCTTCAGGCGGGCAATTGCTATTCGAACTTCTTCATGGTCGGGTAATGGAACGTCTGCTCCATCGTCATCGATTGGGGAATCGGGTTCGCCTTCTCCTGGCGTTGTGCGTTCACTGCCATTCAGCAGGCTGAAGAAGTGTTCCCGCCATAATTTAAGTACGCTCTGGGCATCGGTGACTAGATCACCTTTGGGAGTTCTACAAGATAATACTCCGGCCTTGAAACCTTCTGTAAACCGCCGCATTTTTTCGTAGAATTTTCGAGCATTACCCCTGTCGGCTAGCTTATCAAGCTCTTCGTACTCACACATTTCGGCCTCTTTCTTTTTTTGTCTGCAAATGCGTCTCGCTTCCCTCTTCAACTCTCGGTATCTATCCCATCCCGCACGTGTTGTGGTCGATCGTTACGTTGCAAGGTAGGCAGCCTTCTCTTCCGTATCGGCATGGGCGCAAATCAGCGATATGCTGAAGAACCTCGCTTTGATGCGGATTGTGGCTAGACGTTCACTCACCGGAGTGAATGATAGTACTCGGCGACGGAGTCTCTCTCCCACCACGAATCACCCACCACACTTGCGCTCCTTTATATGGCCACTGTAGTAAATGTCACAAGGACCTACTCGTATCTGTCCTTGTCCCGTCCATTGCATTTCTTGGACGGCGGTGATGTCAGCCTTTATCTTTACGAGGACATCCACCAGCTGGGCAGCGTCACCTTCTCAATTAAGGGACCGGACATTCCAGGTCGGAAGTCGTTCAGCCTTATGTAAAAGAATCGTTTCTGGCCACTCCCAAGTGAATGGCGATCAGAGAACTTTCCACATTTGCGTGAACTTCTACACCTGACTCCATCCTCCTTAATTATAGAAAAAAACATTTCATGCGATTCGTTATGTCTTTCACCTTCTTTATTTCTTATCTAGTGAAGTATGTTTACTAGCAATTCATGTAATGTTACGTGGTAATTAGAATGTCATTGGATATTTTCTCTTTTTGATTTTTTTACTTTAAGATATACAAATAAAAAAGCAATTAGCATAACGCGATAAAACTTTGCACGAATAGGGCCTTTGAAGTATGTCACCTAATGACTAAAAATTGTCCAAATCGAACCACAACTGTACAAGGTACCGAATATCCGGACCCCAGTACCTACTGTTGACTTTTCCTTCCTGTTAATAATATGCCTGTGTGCCCAAATGTGTTGAATCGGATCAATATTTTTTAGCACCCATATACTTTTATATACCTATTTTATATAAAAAACTTTCGATCTTTCGAGTGTCTTTACCATAAACCGGATATATATGTAAATATGTTAGTCATCTTAATAAAACAGAGAAAACGTGTTTTGCTCATAACAGAGTATCCTTGTGTCTAAAATGGACATAATTAGGCAAAAAGTTGACCTAGCCCCCATATAAATATTATCAGGATTTTCGAATACCCGGCTGACTTTACTCCATGGATTGTATGTGAGGAGCCTTGAATTAACATTTGGGGAATTGTATGTAGTATTGGTTAGAATAGATAAAAATCAACTCATTATGTTAAATTTTTCCTTTTTGGTAGAGTTAATAACACATATTTCATTTGAAGAGGTTTTCAATATAATTTTTGCTGACGCGAACTAAAATATGACAATATAACTAAGTCTAAGTTTATGGCTTTAAGTCAAGAAAATACCAAATTCGATGGTAATTTATTCACGAATTCATCGAGTAATGGATGTTTAAAAGAAATGTGGTTTTATTTTAATAAGATCCTTACTTGTTTGTATTTGTAAAGGATAAAGCCGAAGTTAATACTTACATAATTCCCCCCGTCTAGTTCTTTTTTTAAATATATTTTTTTTTTATTGTTTACTAAACATTAATTTCACGAAACCACAGCGCTGAATATATTATCTGGTGTATACTCGTAGTATGTCATCTGTTGTATATGAAGCATAATTTGTTACGTATACGCCATAGCCTACGCTTGTTCTTTTAAGCCTCACCATCTTCGCTGCAAGAAAAACATGTATACACTAGGTCATTTTAAATGTGTGTTTGAATGTTTAACTAGGCGTGTCGCCAGAGCTTTTGTTCTCGGCTTGACATTTACAATGTGACTTGCGGTGAAAATTTGACACTGATTTTATGCTAATAACAATTTGCAATGATTTGTTGTGGTTATTTAAGTGGCTGACTTTATTAATTATTGTGGTTTAGATGGCGTATTTTATGAATGTGCTTTTCTAATGAAATGAAAATTTTGTTATGTTTGACACTGTGTAAGGAAATTTTAAAAAATTGGCGGTATATAAGACTACAATAATAATGCAATTGGAGGTGAAACAGGTATTGTATTGTATAAAGGTATATAGTATTGTTTGGTATGAAGGACGCAAATGCCCGTATGCCAATCATGTACCCACAATTTGTAGTTGAGAGTTAAATTAGTTGCATGAGGTTTACCATTATTAATCAAACAATTGTTTGATTAATGGCACAAGTTGGTGTATTTGTGGCAATTTTACTGAGTTTATAAGCCGCAATGTTATAGCTGTCAGTAAATTCGTAAACTAGCGGTCGCCAATTATGGCTGTTGGCAACGAGTACTTGACAAGCAAATTTTTGTGTAAATGAGTTGTGAGAACCACAATAAAGCTTACGCAATTTAACCAATTTACACAACTTAGTGGTAACGCTTCAGAAGGCAAGGGGAAACCACTGAAGTATACTTCCCAGCATATCATATGACAATGATAGTACAACCAAAACAATGGCCCTCAGTCTACGGCAAATCGAGGGTGCTAAAAATCCCCGGAGGTAAAACAAAACAAACTTTAAACTTCGGAACATGGAACACAAGGAGTTCATACGAGCCTGGAAAACTAGCTAATACGATTTTAGAAATGGAAAAATTAAACATCGATTTACTTGGCATAAGTGAAACATGGTGGCCAGATTGTGGAGAATTTATTTCCCAAAATACAAAGTTCTTTTTCTCTGGCAACTAAACTAAAAATCACCGCAATGGTGTAGGCATTATAGTTAAAGAAAACATTGCAAAATCTGCCACCGGATTTGTGCCGAAATCTGATAGATCAATGATGCTAAAGTTATTTGCAAAACCACTGAATATTAATATTATTCAAGTCTATGCTCCAACGGCTGACAAAAGTGATGACGAAATAGAAACTTTCTATGATGAACTAGACGAACTTATGCGATTAACAAAACCATACGAAATAAATATAATTCAAGGCGATTTTAATGCAAAAGTTGGAAGAGAAAAAGTCGAAGGAGTTGCAGGCCAATACGGCTTAGGTGAAAGAAATGAGAGAGGAGATCGACTAATTCAATTTTGTGAAGAACACAAATTAATAATTTCGAACACATTATTTAGCCTGCCTCCCAGAAGACTTTATACATGGAAATCTCCATCGGACGCCTCTGACAATGTCATCAGAAATCAAATAGATTACATTCTGATAAATAGTCGCTTCTGTTCCTCAATAAAAAAGGTCAGTACATATCCAGGAGCGGATGTACCTTCGGATCACAACTTGCTACCGGCAAAATTGCGTATTAGGCTAGCAGTAATTAAAAAAAGTAAGCCTAAAATTAAGCTAAATATAGATAAGTTGAGAGACGAAAGTGTGAAACGCCTAGTTGAAAGTGAAATTAATGACATAATAAATGATATCCCATCAGGAAGTGCAGAAAGTATATGGAGCGATTTAAAAGAGATAGTTTGTACTACAGCAAAAAACTCTCTTGGAACAGCAAAGAAAGAAAATAATAAAAATAATTGGATAACCGATGACTTATTAAAACTAATAAGTAAACGCCGGAAATATAAAAATAAAAACACTGACATGTACAGACAACTACATATAGAGAAATAAGGAAGATGATCCGTAATGAAAAAACAAACTGGATAAACAATGAATGCCAAGAAATCGAAAGACTACAACTTTTACATGATACCTTCATTTACACAAAAAAATGGAAGAAGCCGCAGGTATTCATCGTAAAAATCCGCCCTCAACACTTTTAAATGAAAACAATGAGGTGGTATTTAACATAAATGAAAAGAAAAGTATATTGAAGAAATGTATTGAAAACGTTTTTTCGGATGACAGTAGATCAAACCAGAACCTTCATCTCCATCACAGACCAACTGGAAATTATATTACGAAAGGCGAAATAGAGAGAGCTATACAATCAATGAAAAATTACAAAGCAACAGGTCCGGATGAGGTTTCAGCTGAATTTTTAAAGTTAATAAATGACAAAAATATGACTTTCTTAGTAAAGCTTTTTAATCAAGTTTATGACAATGGCCAATATCCAAAAGACTGGTTAAAATCAACGTTCATACCACTAACTAAGAAAAATAATGCGAAACATTGTAGTGAGTACAGACTAATTAGTCTAATGTCACATGCTCTCAAGATATTTATAAAAGTCATTCACGCCAGAATATACATATAAGAAATGTGAAGAGTCAATGGGCAAGACGCAATTTGGCTTCAGAGAAGGTCTTGGAACACGCGAGGCATTGTTCTGTATACAAGTTTTGGTTCAAAACTGTAAAGATGTCCAAAAAGATGTATTTTTATGCTTTATTGATTATGAGAAAGCTTTCGACACCATTAAACACGATAAACTTATGGAAATTCTTTATTCTATGGGGATAGATGACAAAGAGATTCGTTGCATAAGGAATCTTTATTGGCAACAAACTGCCCATGTAAGCATCAATGGTGATATAACCGAAAAAATATTTATTTCACGAGGTGTAAGACAAGGATGCATTCTGTCACCCTTGTTATTTAACAAATATTCGGAAGTAATATTTCAAGAATCGGTATTTTCATAAATAATATACGCTATGCAGATGACACTATATATATAGCCGATAGCTTGATGGGATTACAAGAACTTGTAAGCCGAGTTAACTTACGTAGTGACGAATATGGCCCACGCATTAGGGTGGGTCGATTCCGGACTTTTTTCGATTCGGTATTTCTAATAGTGCGGAAAAGTTGCCTTAGTACTTCCTGATTCCAATGCAACTTTTTGTTTTGAGATCGGATTGCATCTTCAACCCGAACCTCGGCCTTGAAATTTCGGAAATTCGCCTAAAATCGTGAAATTGTCTACCTAGCACCTGAAATACGCATCTCATGGCAAAATGTATAAAACAAAAGTTATTTGTCACGTCATTTGCTACCGAAATGGTATATGTGATCATGGTCGTAGGACGAACCGTTCCCAAGATACGAGCGAAAAGGCGGCGCGCCACAGCACAAGGTGAAATTCGGCTTGCGGCCACACTTCTTGACGTTGATTTCGCCGAGTGCTATCACTCACATTCATTCACCTACGCCAAAGGACACGTTCGGATAGGTCTCCACACAAATATTTTTTCATCGAGTTCCTTCACTCTTGTCGGTGATTTCGCCGAGTTCTATCACTTACATTCATTTCCCTGCGCCATACGACACGTTCGGACTGGTCTCCACATAAATGTTTTTTCATCGAGTTCCTTCACTCTTGTCGTTGATTTCGCCAGGTGCTATCACTTATATTCTCTCAACAAAACACAGAACTCAAAATGTCTGTATCTAAATTTAAATTTAGACAGAAATGTCCTGTGTTTGGCATATATCCGTACAATCTCTCTGAGTCCCAGTTACCTACTTACCAGGATGTTCTTTTGTGTTATCAGTTTGAAAGATTTGGTATAGGGCGACTCCGAGGCGACAACTATGAACCTAGGAGTAAAGAGGTTACAGAAATAGTAGGATAGTTACACACACCAGAGTTGTACAAATGCTCACCACATACCATAAGAAATTTCTGACTCTTAAAAAAATGTTTTTAAGGAACCCAATAGGTTTGAGCTCTAAAAGAGACGACTTTGTCTCTTCTGCCGGAAAATTATTTGACATCGCTGCTTGTAAATGCATTTATTTTTCTTCTTGCACTTGTCCAAAGGAAAGGAAAGTTCCTATCAATGAACAACCATTTCTCTTGGACCAGAGAACCACAAGAATTGGTCGCATTGGAAGTGTTGATCTACCTGAAACAAAAAAGATTACAAAGAAAAATGAACGTAAAGAAAAGCTTTCAAAACGTCATTCAACATCAACACTTACCAGAAAAGTATCAGCTAGAACACGTGACCATTCAGATCAGCCAGACTCTCATACAGACGACAACAATGTAGGCGCGTCGCACATTGATTCTTCGAAAAACGATGGTGATGATGAATTTTCTCTTCCATCCTCTAAAACCAAATAAAACACACTAGTATTACAACACACTGCTTTAGCTGCCCAAAGATTTGGAGTAAGTGATAGAGCAGCGGCCTTGATTGTTTCATCGGCTTTTCTGGATGCCAAAAAAGAAGTTGTCGGTGCTGATGGCACCAACACGAATACAGGTTGGAAAGGTGGAATCATTCGGAAACTAGAAGAAAGAATAG
The DNA here is from genome assembly GCF_023373825.1 of Bactrocera dorsalis. Classification (NCBI taxonomy): domain Eukaryota; kingdom Metazoa; phylum Arthropoda; class Insecta; order Diptera; family Tephritidae; genus Bactrocera; species Bactrocera dorsalis. The sequence continues at coordinate 46,495,269 of NC_064304.1, read as the reverse complement.
GTAGGCCATTACAGTGGGTTGTTTGTCTTCTACATTTCAACGAACTTCCATTACGTGCTCTTTTCGAACACATAGATGGTGTCTCAAAGAGTCCAAATACATTCTCTGGCGACATAGGTAAACTGCTCCCTTATTGTGAGAAGTTGCCTGTTGTCAAATTTGAAAGTTTCCCATCCTGCCAATTACCTTCTGAGGTTATTAATCCGACCCAACTTTTTATCTCTATAAAATATCAGAAGCTGTTATTTCCGGTCAATGTTCCTCAGATTTAGCGTCGATGCATCCAGGTAACATGTGCAAATCTCGCTGGCTCACCTGTGCAAATAGAATTCTGAGATTATACATTTCTACTGACAAACCAACAAAGGAAATAAAGATTTTGGTCAAGTACATACTTACAGTTTACTCACCTTTGTGGTGCTCAATAAGATTCAACAGTTCAATCAAAGATGGCTCGCGCCATTCTATGCTGCAATTCAAAGGTCGAGATACTTACCCGCTAAACCGCGCAAGGTTGTCGATTCATCCATTCAACAGAATGCTTTCTTTGCTCTTCCAGAAAACATTCTCCTTAGTATGATGACTGACAAACGGATAGAAGTCAGAAAGTTGGCCCTTGACCGTCTTCTGGCAGCCAGAGAAGCAGAGTCTGACACCATAAATGGAAGAGTTAGATATAATAAAGTGCCAAAGCTGAATTTCAAAGCTAATACTTATTACGATATGATTAACTGGAAGACTATTACCTTGACTGTTCCACCAGTTCTTTGTTCACTTTCTAACGAAGAACTCATAAAAGGGCTGTCGGGAGACACTGCAGAGGTATGGAAATTTAGTGAATTCCCCTCTCACACCGTGGCAGTCGAGAGAATCGTCAAACTGGTGACAGAGGCATCTTCTAAAGTTATTGGCCCCCAATCTCGTGATCTTTTTATACGCTCTACATTGAAATCTAGGCAACAAGTGCCAAAGTTTAGTACAAAATCTGATTTTATCAATAAATTTGACACAGATTCAGACTAAAACAAGCCTGACATATGGTTGGTTGGTTGGGTTGGGCTTGGGAGGAACCCGAAGAGCAGCTACCTCCACGCGGTGGGTTCTGGGTGACCAATACAGATTAGCTGAGAGCTGCAACAATTTTGACCTTGCGCTGTGGCGCGCCGCCTTTTCGCTCGTATCTCGGGAACGGTTCGTCCTACGACCATGATCACATATACCATTTCGGTAGCAAATGACGTGACAAATAACTTTTGTTTTATACATTTTGCCATGAGATGCGTATTTCAGGTGCTAGGTAGACAATTTCACGATTTTAGGCGAGTTTCCGAAATTTCAAGGCCGAGGTTCGGGTTGAAGATGCAATCCGATCTCAAAACAAAAAGTTGCATTGGAATCAGGAAGTACTAAGGCAACTTTTCCGCACTATTAGAAATACCGAATCGAAAAAATTCCGGAATCGATCCACCCTACTACGCATTAACATAAACAAGACGAAGTATATGATTATTAGTAGGAAAAACATATACAATGACACACACCTCATGATTAATAATAGTTCCATCGAAAGAGTCAAAAATTTCAAGTACCTTGGTTGTCAGATCAATGAAAGTTGGGATTGTTCAAAAGAAATAAAATGTCGAATCGAAATTGCGCGAACAACTTTTCTCAAATACAAAAACATATTATGTAGCCATGACCTTAACATCACAACCAAAATACGTTTTTTAAAATGCTATATTTGGTCAGTGCTTCTCTATGCGATGGAAACGTGGACTCTAAAAATCACAGATATGAACAAGCTAGAGTCCTTCGAGCGATGGCTTATTAGAAGAATCCTAAAAATTCCATGGACAGATAGAGCTACAAACAGTGAAGTTTTGAGAAGAGTGAACCGCAATAGAGAGTTGTTAAAGTCTATAAAACAAAGAAAAGCAGCCTACCTAGGACATATTATGAGGCACTCTAAGTATGAGCTTCTACAAATAATTATCCAAGGAAAAATTGAAGGAAAGCGGGGTATTGGCCGTAAACAACTTTCGTGGCTTCGAAACATTCGACAATGGTCAGGAATCCAGAACGTGGGCGACATTATATATAGATGTGGCGAGATAGAGAGAAATATGCTGCGATAATTCAAAATCTGTGATTTCTTTTTATTTTTATTGTTTTTTTTTTATATATAATAGATATATTTAACATGTAAACATTACATTATTATATTATTATTAAGTTTCTTAATATCGTACATATTATTAATTGTTATATGATCACCAATATTCGAATACGAACGGCAAATAAAGAAGAAGAAGTGGTACATACAACGTACTTGATATTTTATTTGAAAAATTATTTCCCCATGCTAGCTTTTTCTAAATGAGACAAGTGGTACAAGAATTAATTTCATAAAGACCTACTTTTGGGAAATAAGTGGAACGCAAATCATACCAACTTAACCAAGCAATTTCGCTTCGGTACTACCATTCCAACATATTGGTGTTATATGCTCACACATATTGGTAACATTTACTTTCTCACATTCAAAGTAACCTCCACCTGATGTAATATACTTATGCTTTTTTTTTTTGTTTCAATATCTTTTTTATTTATTGAATCTGCTTTTTGATTTGAAAGCCTAACAAGAAGTAATAAAATCTTAAACCTATTTAAAAACTAGACACGCTCAAGCAAGTGATTGAGCTGTTTTGGTGATACATTGCTCCTCAGTACGCGGGCATATCTCTTCTTTTAAGGCGTGTTTGATCGTAGGAATGTACCAAAGCATTAGCCAAAGGGTTTGGGTGATCACGGAGTTTAGATAAATATTTATTTCTGCTGTCTTCTACTTCTTTCCTTACCATAGAAATACCAAGGTCTTTATGGATATTTTCATTACGCATGTACCATGGTGAACACGTGATTGATCTAAGCATTTTTGATTGGAACCTTTGTATTATGTCTATATTAGTTGCACAGGTCGTACCCCACAGTTGAATGCCATACATCCAAATCGGCTTTATGACCGCATTATATAAACGCACTTTGTTATCTAGGCTAAGTTTAGAGTTTTTATTTAATAGCCAATTTAAATTTGCAGCTCTTATCTTCATGCAAGTTATTTTACTAGATATATGTTTTCTCCACGTAAGTCTTCTATCTAGGTGAATACCAAGATAAGTTACTTCATTCGCTTGGGGTACTAAAATATTGTTCATTTTTACTACCGGACACATTTTTGGCCTAAGCGAAAATGTAACATGCTTACACTTTTGTTCATTTACCTTTATACGCCAGTTGGCTAGCCATTCTTCGACAAACCTTAAGTGCTCGTCTAATATTCTTGATGCTATTATGTGGCATTTGTTACGGCTCACTATAACTGTGTCGTCCGCAAAAGTAGAAGTTAATACATTGTTAGCTGTTGGAAGATCTGCTGTATAAATGATGTATAGTGTTGGGCCTAGAACACTGCCCTGGGGTACACCAGCCCTTATGTGTCTTTCATCAGATATGAAATCTCCCACTTTTACCACAAATTTTCTATTTTTTAAATAAGATTCCAATGTTTTATATAATTCTGGAGGTAGAATATTTTTAATCTTGTATAAAAGGCCCTCATGCCATACCTTATCAAACGCCTGAGCCACGTCTAGAAATATAGCCGAACAGTACTCTCTGTGCTCAAATGCTTTTCTTATTTCGTTAGTAATTCTATTTATTTGCTCAATCGTGCTATGTTTTTCACGAAACCCAAATTGGTGCGTTGGTATTATATTATTTTCGTGGAGGAAAGGAGTCATCTTTGATAGCAACAATTTTTCAAATATCTTTGAAAGACAGGGTAGAAGACTGATTGGTCTGTATGAAGACGGCTGTGTTAAGTCTTTCCCAGGTTTGTCTATCAAGATGATCTGCGACTTTTTCCATGAATTTGGATAGTATCCGAGATTAAGAATTGCATTGAAGAGCAAAGAGAGCACCCTTACGGCAATATTTGGTAACTCAATTAGCATTTTTGGGGTACTATTATCATGTCCTGGTGATTTTTTGGGGTTAAGTCCTTTTATTATTCTAGTAACTTCAGAAGTAGAAGTCCTAATAGACACATGCGACTTGTTTGCGGTATTGGGCAAGGTTGGCAACTCAAAGTTGTTCTTTGGGCAATTGGGTTGAAATACCTTTTCTAGGTGATTTGCAAAGCAATTTGCCTTATCCTCATCACTACGAGCCCAATTACCATTCAACTGTCTTAGAGGCATGTTGGAATCTACTGGTGGCTTGAAAGACTTTTGTGCTTTCCAAAGAGAGTTTTGCTTGCGAGAATTTGGACACAGATTCTTTATATAATTTTCAGTGCTGTGTTCCTCTCTTCGCGTTTAAGCGCTTTTTTTTAACTTCTTTTTCGCTACAGCAGATTTCAGTTGAAGCAGAGTTGAAGGGGATCGATTTAACTGCCATTCCCCCCTAGCTCGCCCCAATTCTTCTCATTTACAAGTTTCTCTATTTCATTTATTGGTGATCTTTCTAAAACCAACAGGTTTGTTGTTTCTTTTTGGTGTTGCCAATACAGCTGCATTAGTTATTACGTCATTAATTTCTCTTATATTTTCATCAATGTCTCTTCCTGTATTTTATTTTCTGCAATCAATATTGATGTGGGTGCTGATATACTTTCTATATTTTCAACCAGTTAGTTTTATGTGATGTTAGAGAAACTTTCGGCTCCAAATATCATGGGCTGTTCGTATAACTTTATTAGTACAGGATAATGATCAGATGACAAGTCTGTACATGTATCAGCTGTCATAAGAGATCTATCTATATTTTTGACTACAGCAAAATCTATTAAGTCTGGTATTTTTCTTCTATCACTGGGCCAGTATGTCGGCTTACCAGGAGATATTATATCCAGCTTATTATGCTTATTCATAATAGTGTAGTACAACTGTCGTCCTTTCGGATTAATTAGCCGTGAGCCCCAATACGTGTGCTTTGCATTGTAATCTCCACCTGCTATAAATCTATGGCCTGGTGATTCAAAAAAGTCTTTGAATTGTATGTCTGTAATTTTAAATCGAGGTGGGCAGTATATGGCCGTCAGATTTAAGTCCCCGCAGCGATTTTTTATAGTTATTGTTGTAGCTTGTAATTGCGCTGTGGCATAAGATTCTGATGTGTGGTGATTTAACCGTTTTCTAACCAACACTGCTGTTCCACGATGTGCTTTTTCATCTGGGTGATTGGTAACATAGATTCTAAGTCCCGGTATATAGAAATTGTGTTTATTCGTATGATGAGTTCCTAACAAAAGCATTACATCTATATTATTTTCATCAAGAATTATAATAAGCTACAATTTATGTTCGTTAACTCTGTTAGCATTCTATATACAAATGTTCAATACACTCATTTCTTACTTAAAAAAGTTTGCAACAATTGGTTTTGTTATTTCATTATCTCTTATATTTTGCATTGTTGACATAAATTGTGTCATACATTGGGTAAGGTTAGATATCATAGTTTCAACGCTTCCATTTGATTGATTTTGGGGCAATTGCATTTGTGTAGTATTGCCTTTCACAACGTTTGCATAACTCCCTTGTGTAGCATTGTCTTTAAGATTTTCTGGTTTCGAGATATGGACGGGGATTTTAATATTTTCATTAGATGGAATATTCATCATTTGATTACGACGTGCTTGGATACCCTGTGACAATTTCGATTTTAAATCTTTGTAAACAGGGCAACCCCTGTAGTTAGCAGTATGATTTCCTCCACAATTGCTGCATCTTTTATTTAAATCCTCTTTTTTAAGAGTACATTTTGAAGTGGGATGTAGATCACCACATACTACACAGACACTTCGTAGAGTGCAATATGCTTTCGTGTGTCCATACTCTTGGCAGTTTGTACATTGTACTGTACTATATACTTATGCTAAAGATTTTTCCAGTTATCGAAACTCTTCTCATAAGCACTTTTTGGTTCAATGCAATGATGCATTATCATCGTGTAAAATCCATGAATTGATCTTTCATAATTCCGACAGTTTTCGACGAATGTTCTCACGCTAACCCTTCAACATGCCCAAATAGAACTCCTTATTGACCGTCTGTCCCTCCGGAACAAATTCATCATGAACAAATCACGAATATCGCAAAAAACAATGAGCATTATATTGACTTTTGTGCTAAATATATACTATGCTATGAAATCAAGACAGTAATCTAAATCAAACTACAACTTCACCTACTTTTCATAATAAAAATTGTAAATTCCATCTGATTCTTTCATTTTCCAGTATACAAATAAATCATCAATAAATGTAACGAGATAAACCTTTCTTCGAATTGTGCGCTTATATTAGGCCACATTATGACAATAAAGTGTCCCAATCGGACCAAAACTATTGAAGTCCAGTACCCAAAATAACGATCAAGCTGGGAAATATACTATCGGAATATACGTACGAATATGCCCTGTTCACGGTACTCGTATAACGACAACCAAATGTGCGGAGAAACAAAAAGAGTAAAGGGAGGTAAGGTGTTGACAATTGTATTAAGATAACTCATAAGTTGGTTAATAATTCGACATAAAGTCTATGAATTAACAAACATCAATATACGAGAAACATGCCGTGAACATGCGGTTGAACGAGCGTTTGGTTGCATACGCTTCAGTTTCTGTGAGCTATATGCAATACTGGTCCAATTGCGGCGGTTCCACCAAAGGAGCAGTTTCTAGTAGAGAAAGAGACTTGTGCAAAATTTAAGATTGACATCTCTCTTCAAAAACTGCGAAAAAGGCTTAAAACAAATAGCAATACTATATACACTTACGGGGTTAATGCTAAATATATTTTGGAAGTGTATAACTGTCATACAAAACTATTTACCACGATGATACGAGTATTAATGTGTTTGTTTGCGAATTTTCACATAAAAAGTCGAATATTACATACGTACTATACGTATATGAGTATTTGCAGAGGTTCTAACCATTTTCAAATGGTATTGCCAGAATTACAGCACATAGACGAGTTAAGTTGAAAATTGTGATAAAATACCAACAGTAGTTAAAGAAAATGAGCTTTGTATTAAACTGCGAATCTGCATGTATATTATCCGCGAATGGAAGTAACCACTCACTCGGATAAATCCAAAAGCTACTTGTTGCACAAATTAGTTTGCGCTCACTTCCACTTACGCTTTTGATGTTCTCTTTATTCTGATTTTGCAATTTAAGCTTTTTCCTTAGAATTCAAAAGTATTTCTCCGAACTTTTTGATTTCAAATTCAATTGCAGTATATATAGTAAAATGTAATGTGAAATTCTAAATCCAAAGGACCAAAAATGCATTTCTTCTATTAACGTGGATAATAATGTGCGTTGAAACTCAGTTGCATTTATAACCGCCGATTGCTAATGGGAAAATTCCATTATAATTAAAGGTATAAAAGCTTGGTCTTAGCTCTGAGAGAATTATTCTGTATTAAACTGGAATATTTTCGTGCTCACCAATGGCGAAATAGTCTTGTGTTAAAAAAAAAAATAATAAGAAAAGCTAGGCTTTCCAAACTCTTTTGAGAAGCATTCAGCAATTAATTTTCCACCTTATTATAATTATAATAGGAAAATGAGTAATCGACAAAAACGAAAACTAGAATCTTAATTATTTTGAAGAATCAATCAACTATGTTTGCCATCAGAAATTGAAACGAGAAAAGTTGAAGAGGATGGAGCAGCCAATGGCACAACAGCATAATGAGAATTTGCGTTGCATAGGAAAATAACTATTTTCGATATATGTCCAAATATATTATACAATATTGGATAGAATAATAGGATTTTTTTTGTTAGTTTAAATTTAATTAAATCCGTTGGGATCTTTGGACGGAAACAATTGAGTGTTTTGGGGAAATTATAAGTGGACATCACAGTTCTTAAAGTCACTTTGTTAGGAACAGCCAACAAAAACGGAACAAAGAGATATGGTATAGTGAAATAATTATAACTTTGCTCGTGTTTTGATCAACAAAATAGACCATTAAAGTGTATTTCCATATATTGAAATTTGTATTATAAACAGTTAATTTCCATAAGGTCACTCAAATATGGGATTTACATTTTAAACGTCAGGTTCGTGAAATTATGAAAAAAATTGCGAAACGAAGAAAAGAGTTGGGATAAAATTGTTGAAATAATTGGATGTGCTCATAACTTTGTTATACTGGCAACTTGTTGCTACAGAGTATAACTATTTTGTTCACCTAACTGTTGTAGATAAAGGGTTACGTATATATAAATTACCAAGATAACGAGAAAAGTTGAAATCCGGTTTACTGTCTGTCCATCCGTCCTTCCGTCTGTGCAGCCGTTCAAGTTGTAACTTGAGTAAAAATTGAAATATTGCAACCAATATTACTAGAGCCAGAACCGAAAACATATTCGACGACACTCCGGGGTTATAGTATGAGCAGTTCACCGAATATCAAATATAAAAGAAATGTAAACCAATTGATTAAATATAATTAGATGGATTTTGGGCATTCTGATCTTAGGAGGTATTTCAAATGATACATTTATATGTATTGGAGGATGGAGTCATGTGTAGAAGTTCACACAAGTGAGGAAAGTTCTCTGATCGTCATTCACTTGGGAGTGGCCAGAACCGATTCCTTTACATATGGCTCAAGCAGCCCATGATTTCCGGGGTTGTGCGCTGGGTTTGGGACCCGCCACGTAAAAAACACCCCCAATGAAAAAGAACAGCAAGCCTCGGATGAGAGATCCCCCTTTTGATGACGACCATGGCAAACGAAATAAGGACTACGAATTGAGGGCATGTACTTGGAATGTCTGGTCCCTTAATTGGAAAGGTGCCGCTGCCCAGCTGATTGATGTCCTCGTGAAAATAAAAGCCGTCCAAGAAATGCGATGGACGGGACAAGGACCGAGACGAGTAGGTTCTTGTGGCATTTATTACAGTAGTCATACGAGTATAAAGGAGCGCAAATTTGGTGTGGGATTCGTGGTGGGAGAGAGACTCCGTCGCCGAGTACTATTATTCACTGCGGCGAGTGAACGGCTAGCCACAATGCGCATCAAAGCGAGGTTCTTCAACATATAGCTGATTTGCGCACACGCCCCGACGAAAGAGAAGGACAATGTGGCCACAGATGATGAGCACTTAAAAAAGTTAGTGAAAAGGCACAAGAAACTGTTTCTTTAGAAAAAATATGTTATATTATTTGGATTATGAAGGGCGGGTCTACTGTCAGGAGCTCTCCATCAACTCCTGTTTCAGACTGCCCGACTACTGTAGTGTATTCCAGGCTGAGGTCGCAGCCATCAAGGTAGCAGCTGATTTGCTGCTACGGAGTGCATCCACCTTCAGAGAAGTGACTATTCACTCAGATAGTAGAGCGGCTATATTGGCCTTGAACTCATTCGTAGTGCGTTCAGGGTTGGTCAAAGAATGTCTAACGTCGTTAGCTCTAGCAGCTAGAGTTTTTGTGATTAGACTGGTGTGGGTACCGGGCCATAGCGGAATTGCAGGCAATTGCAAAGCTGATGAGTTAGCAAGGAAAGGTACCCTAGAATCATTATCGGTAGAATGGGAACGGATCGGTGCTCCTGTTTCTTCTTATGGTCTACTACTAGATAGCTGGGTCACGCGGATGCTCGTCCAACGCTGGGCCAGCACCGGCACCTGTGCGGTTGCTAAAGCCTTCTGGCCCAGAATAGATCGTCGAAGATCCAACGAGCACTCAGTAAGGCTAACCTCTCATTGTTAGTGGGTCTTTTAACAGGCCACTGTCCTATTGGCCTACATGCGGTAAGAAAGGGAATCTTACCGGATGCCGACTGCAGAAGCTGTTTGGAAGAAGATGCGGTAGAAACAAGCCAGCACTTCCTGCTTGACTGTCCCGCTTTTGGGAGATCAAGACTCTGACACTTGGGGACGCATACCTTTGGACACCCCACCGAACTGGCGGGTGTTGAAGTTAAGCGTCTGTGTAACTATGTATTGGCTACAAAGCGTTTCACCAATCTTTAAGTCCGAACACGGAAGTTCCTTTTCAGTGGCATCACAAAGGACTAACTGCTAGTCTACGTGGGATCTTTGATCAGCCATCTTACCTAACCTAACCTAACCTGGATTATGAAAATATTTTTTTCAGAAAGCTGAGATTTTTTTTTTTTACATAAAATTGTGTGTCTTCAAAATTTTTTGCACTTAATTTTCAGGTCGTTAAAAAATAAAAGAAATAGTAATTTTTTTGTTTGATCGGAATACGGATACAAAACCATGTCGCCAGTTGATGGAATGGCCCATATATTAATAAATATTTAACGCACAAGGACTTCGCACAAATAGTCTAAAAATAGACAAAATCGCATTACAACGGTTCATGCACAGATGACAATATTATATGTAGACCACAGTGCTGATACACCTTATGCCCTCATGTTAAAAATTAGTAAAATCGGACCACGACTTCCCCTTGTCCTCATTTACCAAACAAACTGATTTTTGAACTTCCATTTGACCTTATACCAAATATAACGGTTATCTTAATGAACTTCAGAGTTTTCATACTCTCACGCTTACTTAGGTAATCGCAAAAGTTAATGCAATCTGCTCACACCGTCCTTAACCTCAATACATCCTATTTAGTGATTTTTTATTATCTTGTGAAATATAAAATTACTTCTATAAAACTGGGCAGCGTCACCTCTACGGTCTTGCTTTTGAATTTCTTAAGAGTTAAACATCTTAATTCTGGTATTTTTCACAATTTTAAAATTGCACATTAAACAATACATCGCAACGAATTAAAATTTAATTAAAACCTGTTAAAAACTTTTATTGCGTACAAGTTGATTCCGTTCTTGCGGCCAGGCTGTTGTTGTAATTAATTGAAGCAGTTCAAGTAAAACTTTAATGAAATGAGAATTACAAAACTTTAAACCACAAGCTATAAAAAAGCTAATGGAAGAAGCAGATCGTGTTTGCCAAACTAGTTAACACATACTTTTTTTGATTTGCTAACTGTTAAACACTAATTTACTCTGTAGAAAATCTGGAAGGTAATTGTAAGATCATTAGTTTTTGTATACTTTTATTGGAGTAATCAAGAGATTTATATATTTGTCGATGACTAAGTTGGAGTCCACTTGAATCCTGCTTTATTAAGAGTATTTTTAAACAATAGTGTATTCTGCAATGCTATGCTATTTATTTGATTGTGAGAGATATTAAAATACTTACTTTTTATCTATTTTATTCAAGAAGCGATTAAAACAAAGAAATCGAGTACTTTGAGTTTCAGACGGGCTGACGGATACATTGTGATAAAAGATCTCAGCTCTTAACTAAGGTGTTCTATGCGTTGCCATATACAAACTAACCCTTATTCCTATTTTCAAAAATATTGACATTTGTCTAGACTTATACCCCTTTCTAATAATATTTTTATCGAATTTGACGTAATACTCGTTTGATTCTGGTCATGCCTATTCCTGATCATGTGAAGTTATAAGAAATTAGATGTGTTTTTTCTTTATAATCAAATATTTCATAAGTGGCGATGGGACTGCTTTGTAAACATCCTTTTAAACGCAAACTCTATCTTCCTTCCATGAGTGCGTCATTGAGACCTACATAGATGTTTTCTCTAGAAAAAGGGTATGATTTACGATATAAGGTAGTATGGAAATAATGAAGCAAGTCCAAATTATTAAGAGTTAATAAATCTCCAATTTTAAATACGATACATAACAAATCAATAATAGTGAGTCCAGAACAAACCATGGTTTTGTATGTCATGGGCCGATGGATTGCCGGCCGAGCTTTTTAACACGGTGGCGAAGACCTGATAAGGAGTATGTATCAGCTTCTTTGTAGAATATGGTCGGACGTACTCTGCTCAATCTACAAAACAGGAGGCCCCACGATCTGCACCAAATACCGTGGGTTAAGCCTACTCAACATCGTGTTTTAGGTTCTATCGAGCGTACTATGTGAAAGATTGAAGCCCACCGTCAAAAAACTGATTGGACCTTATCACACCACGCACCAAATCTTGGAAAAGACCCGTGAAAAGAAAATCGACACGCACCACCTCTTCGTCGATTTCAAAGCTGCTTTGGACAGCACAAAAAGGTGCAGTCTTATTGGTATCCTCGAAAAACTAGTACGGCTGTCTAAGCTGACGTTGAACAATACCAACATCTCTGAGCCGCTCGATACTAAACGAGGTTTCAGATAAGGTGACTCTCTTTCCTGTGACTTCTTCAACCTATAGTACTTCAGGAGAAAATAATTCGAGCTGCAGAACTAAACAGAGAAGGTATCATCTTCTATAAGAATGTACAGCTTAGTTCTTCTTTCACCAGAATAATTAAACCAGTAGTGAACGAGGGCAAAACGAAATATCTCCTGTCATCAAAGAAACAGTCGCCGCACTCGCGACTAGACTCCCACGTCACTGTTGACAGTCATAACTTCGAAGTCGTAGATAATTTTATCTATCTTGGAACCAGTATCAACACCGACAACAACGTCAGCTTCAAAATCCAATGTAGAATATTTCTTGCCAACAGGTGCTACTTGAGACTAAGTAGGTAATTTAGAACTTCTAACTCCTCTCTCGACGAATAAAAACAAAACTCTACAAGTCACTCATTATTCCCGTCCTGCTATGTGGTGCAGAGGCATGGACGAGGACAACATCTGACGGGGCAACGTTACGATATATACAGTGACATTGACATAGTTCAGCGAATGAAAAAACAGCGACTACGCTGACTGGGTCGTGTCGTCCGAATGGACGAAAATACTCCAGCTCTGAAAGTATTCGACGCAGTACCCGCCGGGGGAAGCAGAGAAAGAGGTCGTTGGAAAGACCAGTTGGATAAGGACCTAGCTTCGCTTAGAATCTCCAATTGGCGCCACCTTGCGAAAAGAAGAAACGACTGGCGCGCTTTTGTTAACTCGGCTATAACTGTGTAAACGGTTTATACGCTAGTACAGGAAAAGATATACTCTTTAGATACTCCCCATACCCCAAATAAAAATATGTGTTATAATGTCGCTCTTCCAGGTATTTGTTGCATACATTCTAATCCCTTCTCTGTGCTCTTATGTCAGACCTAAACTTCCTCGGTTTCGTAAACTAATTTGCCAAAAATAGGAAAATTAATTTTCTTGTAAGTGTGGTAAAATTAATTTAATTCTTTTGAAGTCTCAGAATTATAGAAAACTTCTTCATTTGATTTGTACGACATTTTAAGCATCTGTTATTATCTGTTATGTTATATTGCATTTTATGTGAATATACATATGTACAAATAAGTACACGCATTTGTTCAGTACGAGCGAACACAATCCTCATGCAAATATTTTTCACCGCTCTTACTAATGCTTAAAATACCACATACAAAATACATTTCATTGGACTATTGGTGGTGAAGATGGAAAATGTGGGGTTGTCTGGTGATGTAAATGCATGGTTTTGAAATTTACTAAAATTAATATTTTTCAAATTTCAACTTAAACTTATCAACACACGTGTCACGTGTACCATGTGATAATGGTTGAAATTTCTGCAAAAACACATTAACAAATACATTTAATTAAGAAGATTAAATATAAAGTTCTTCAATTGATGTGGAAAGTGACATGAATAGTCGAATAAAATATTAAACCACTTTCTCTCATAAAACAAAATATATTTGAATTTCATGTTGAAGGCAATATGGATAATGATTTTATTAATGACTTCTGGTTTTAATGTTAACTAATTAATAAACGAAAATTTGCTTTCGTACAGCCTGTAAGTAGTTAGATCGTATTTAAATCCTCATGTTTTAGGTAAATCCTTTGAGAAAGGCATTAGCTAATTACTTGAGTTCAGAATACAATTTTATCAATAGAAATTCAAAATTGGATTCAAAGAAACAAAATATTATAAAGCTTTCTGCTCAATACTGAGTATTCATTTTCAGTGGTAAACACGAAGCAAACTGTAATGGAAGTGGTTTAAAATAAATCATACAACATTTGGTTAAGTCTGTTAGCTTGTGGATTTTGAGTGAATTGTGTTATTGCTTGAGCATACGAGTATCATGAACATTGCTTATACATCATGGAATAATGCAGTGCATCGACTGAAATGAAAATCAATTTCCATGATAATAAATAATCTCCCACTAGTATCGGCGATTTTTAAATAAAACTGAAATTCAATAAGTGCTTGAATTCGTAAAATTCCACCGAACACTAAATTTTTTTGCTTAAATAAAACGTGGGGATTATGGATATCAATTTTCAAATAAGAGTAAAGCTCAATAATTGTTACTTTGTCTACAAGTTCACAATAATTGGTTGGAAATAAGAAATAAAATACATAATTTCATTCATAAAAATTCCGTCACATGATCACAGGAAAAATAAGTAGCTTGTTTGTAATTTGAGAACAATTGTGATTCCACAAAATGAAGCGACGTTTACATGCAATTTTAATCATTACAATGTATGCGAACTGTTTTCGCGGTTATGTTAAAAGAGGAGATATGAAAAGAATGGTTCTTTTTTGCTACTCTAACGAGTTTGTCTGAAAATTGAATTCAGTAGAAATATGTTTACTTTTCAGTTTGTTAAATGAAAATACTCACTTCATACAGCGCAGTTGCTTCAGTTGTAAGTATAGAGCAGCCATTTGGTATTGCAGTGTGTGACATGCTACATACACCATGATAATAAAGTATCGAGAATTTATAAATAAAAGGAAATTTTTTTAATCATCATCCAATTTTATTTAATTTCATCGCCTACAAATTAATCTCCATTTGAAGCGCTGCACATGTGCCAACGATTCTCCCAATCGTCAAAACATTTTTTATAGGCACTTTCCGGGATGGACTTCAGCTCTCGCTTTGCATGCCCAATTTTTCATGCAAAATCGTACATACGCTCTCGTGTGACATCTCTAATTTATGGGCAATCTCTAATATTCTTCTTGCTAATGAGAAATTTGAGAAAAGTCACAGGAGAAACAATTGCTAACAGGTAACAGTTTACTTTTCTAGTCCAATGCAATGTCATTCGAAAATTTCTTCTCAATTTTTTCCGTGCACGTCAGCCGTCAGACATTTTATATTCCGCATCGACGTGAATTGTTCTTCAATCTAAAAATCCATTGAAATGCCTGACATTGAAAAGGTGAAAAATGGAGAACAGGTTTTGAGTGATTTAATAAGAAGTTCATTAAATGTTCATGCATATTGCATAAAGAAATATACATTTAGCCGTAGTTGCCTTCCAGATTTGGTATTTGATGGTTCCAATTACCTATAACTCTTCGTTATTCGTTCCTTTGTTTACTTTGTATTTACCAGATAAACAGCTTCTGTGACATTATTCCCTTGGTGTATTCGCCCGTCTGTTGTGAAATTTGATATGTCACGTATACGCAATGCCTTACAGCTGTTCATAAACTGTTGCTCTCTGTAAGAAGAACATTTATATAGAAGCTCAGTGTAGATGTGTGGGTTTCATTGTTTAAGTTGCCGTGCAGCAATAACTTTTGTTCTCACCTCCTGGAGATGCATCATAAAATGAAAAATGACATAAATTTCAAATTTGATTTTATGGTACTCACGATTTGCAGTGATTGGTTGCGGCGAATTTAATGAATGTGCTCCAAATAAAATAACAGTTATGCAATCTCTGTCATTGCACAGATAAATTTTATGAAGAGCATTCTTAAAGCTGCTTTGGCTGACAGATTACAGACTGATAGGAAATTTAAGGTATCTCAATATTTATTGTACTTATACGAAATAAAGTATGTTGACGAGGTTGTTCTTATGGCTAAATGGAAGTTTCGAAATACTGTATACGAGCTAACCAAAAGGTACCTCAACGTGGTATCCAACTCAGCCGTCAACCCAACTAAATCGGAAATTATTTACTTGGAGGTTGTAACAATTTTTAAAGATAGTATTACTTTTAATCAAACGCAACTTGAAATGACCAAAGCCGAGAAAACTTTGTATTTAGAATTTTCGCGAGAGAATTCAACATTCTTTAATTGACGAAATCGTTAATAGATTAAAGTGAAATTTCATATTTTTTTAAATAATATTCATTAGATACAACCATGCTTACTCCCATATAGCACAATTTTAAATTCCATTTGATTTTTTTACTTTCCGGTACACACATCAAGAAGCAGTTAATAGAACGAGATGAAAATTTGCACAAAAAGTGCAAATGGCCAAAACTTGTCCATATCGAACCAAAACTGTTCAAGCTTCGAGGTGCCGAATATGTGGACCTTAGTGCCTTTAGTTGACTTTTACCGCAAATATTACCTAATACTTGAGTTATCTCAATGATAATGGGAGAACTAATAACGGGTGATTTTTTTGAGGTTAGGATTTTCATGCATTAGTATTTGACAGATCACGTGGGATTTCAGACATGGTGTCAAAGAGAAAGATGCTCAGTATGCTTTGACATTTCATCATGAATAGACTTACTAACGAGCAACGCTTGCAAATCATTGAATTTTATTACCAAAATCAGTGTTCGGTTCGAAATGTGTTATCGACAAATTTTGTTCAGCGATGAGGCTCATTTCTGGTTGAATGGCTACGTAAATAAGCAAAATTGCCGCATTTGGGGTGAAGAGCAACCAGAAGCCGTTCAAGAACTGCCCATGCATCCCGAAAAATGCACTGTTTGGTGTGGTTTGTACGCTGGTGGAATCATTGGACCGTATTTTTTCAAAGATGCTGTTGGACGCAACGTTACGGTGAATGGCGATCGCTATCGTTCGATGCTAACAAACTTTTTGTTGCCAAAAATGGAAGAACTGAACTTGGTTGACATGTGGTTTCAACAAGATGGCGCTACATGCCACACAGCTCGCGATTCTATGGCCATTTTGAGGGAAAACTTCGGACAACAATTCATCTCAAGAAATGGACCCGTAAGTTGGCCACCAAGATCATGCGATTTAACGCCTTTAGACTATTTTTTGTGGGGCTACGTCAAGTCTAAAGTCTACAGAAATAAGCCAGCAACTATTCCAGCTTTGGAAGACAACATTTCCGAAGAAATTCGGGCTATTCCGGCCGAAATGCTCGAAAAAGTTGCCCAAAATTGGACTTTCCGAATGGACCACCTAAGACGCAGCCGCGGTCAACATTTAAATGAAATTATCTTCAAAAAGTAAATGTCATGAACCAATCTAACGTTCAATAAAGAACCGATGAGATTTTGCAAATTTTATGCGTTTTTTTTTTTAAAAAAGTTATCAAGCTCTTAAAAAATCACCCTTTAAAAATATATCTTTGTGCCCATAACTAGTTCTAGAATTTTCGAACATCTGGCTGACTTTATTCCATATGGTTGATGATTGTGTGGGATGTACCTTAATGAAATCCAAAGAGTATGTAGTTAGTATGTGGCATGGGCTAAAATAAAATCGGTTGAGTATAATTTATAAACTATGACTTATGTAATATAATTAATCTGGATTAACTTCGTCCTGTAGTTTTGAGATCTGGTAAAAAAAAATCATATCACTCTTATAGGAAAGCCCCGATTTATGTTTAAATTAAAATTGTACTTTATTGAATTTATACTAATTAGTGTGGTGTGAAATTGTAGTTAATTTAGTAGCCTTGTAGAAGAGCAAGTGAATTTTAATTCAGTTAAGTGATTTGTTACATGGCGAAAATCGGTAGAAAGTGAAATTAATGAATCGAAAATAAATAAACTAGTATCTATAGTGGAAGATATGAACTAGGTTAAATGATTTTGATCAGCCAGTTTATACCGCAGCTGTACCTGTATGCTATAGTGAACCGATCTTAACAATTTCTTCGGAGATTGCAGCATTGCCAATAATTCGTTTCAAATTTCTTGAAGACATCTGGGTGAATGAAAAGGTTTTCTTTACAATAATCTAATTCCGATCGTTAAGTTTGTATGGAAACTGTAACTATTTATAGTGATCCCATCTGCGCTATTTCTACGGAATGCGCACCACGAGTTTAAGCAATAATCAGCTTTCTGATATAGTGGTATTTTATTATCTGTAGAGTCAGTGCGTTGATTAGTTTATTTTCATGACACATACATATATAGTTAAATATTTAAACAATTAGCTTAACAAAGCAGAAATATGGTTTAACCTATTATCGGTTCAATTAACGTTAATAAACAATTTTAGCGCCGTAAATTCTTTTGTAAAAAAATTGTATATGATAAAAAATGTCAAATATTTCTTTGAAGAGAGGTTCACTCTTTGTGACATTCAATATTTTTTAAGACGATTCCTTCAAAAGCCTACAATTGGTTTACATATCAATCGTATTTTTAAAAACTGCTAGTACGAATAACATCTCTGTGAAATAAGAAGAAGAATGTTTGAATCGTTTGGAGGGGCTTCGTTTTCATTTTCTGAGGAAACTTACGATAATAATATATACACACTTTTATAGCATAAGAAAAGATGAAATTCAAGGAAAGACTTACAAAGGCACCTTCAATGAATAATCCACATTATTTAATTTATTATAACAAGCAATATCTATGAAACATTTCAACATAAAGATTTTTTTTCATACCAAGAGTACAAAGGAACACTAACTTATCTACCTCGTGACAAAATACAATAAGAAGAACATTAAATTAGCTTGCACTAAAGCTATAATATATCATTCACAAATCAAATAAAAAGTTTTCCATTCAAGAACTTGACTTGGATCGATTAGTTTGGGCAGCTATATTTATGCTATAGTGGTTCGGTCTGAACAATATATTCGGAGAATGTAGCTTTGCCTTGAACATGCCCAATTCCGTGGAGATATGTTGGCAATTAAAAGATGTTTCATCTAAATTGACTCAGTTCGTCTCGCTCTTTACTTATAATTTATTTGAGCGTGTGTTTTATAAGGTCTACATATTGGGTTGTCAAAAAAGTCTTGCGGTATTTTCGCTAGTTGGCGCTGCAAGCGCGTAGTTCTAGTTTTATTCGTCGCATCGGGTCATGCTATACACTTTTGGAAAGCTCATTTCACGCGCTAACACGCGTTTGATTGATTGTAGTTTATTCTAAGTTCGTGAGTTATAGCGTCGCAAACATGGAGCAAAATAAAGAGAAAATATGGCATATTTTACCGTACTACTACGATAAAGGCAAAAATGCATCTCAAGCCGCCAATAAAATTTGTGCAGTTTATGGACCCGATACAGTTTCCATTTCCACCGCAAAACGATGGTTTCAGCGTTTTCGTTCTGGTGTAGAGGTGGTCGAAGATGCGCCACGCTCCGGAAGGCCTGTCGTCAAAAATTGCGATAAAATCGCTGAATTGGTCGAAAGAGACCGGTGTTTTGGAGAAAAAACACGTTCAAAGGCTAAAATAGTCGACCGGTTCTGCCCAAAAGTTCTATCTCCTATACTTTTATAGCTATTCACTTGAAACTGTGGGAAAAATTCTAGGCTTATCATTTTATTAAAAAAAAGTGTTATTTAAAAAAAGTTCGAGTCCAACTTAAAAGAATCAAAAGCAGGAAAATACCTTAAGTTGCTAAATGTCAACCAGAGGATCGAAATATTTAGATATACGAGTACATATATAACTCATACGCAGACTGACATATTCAGCATAATGTTTGTTAGAAAAACGAAAATCATGAAATGTTGTACATATATGGGAGCTGCGACAGTACCGATGCAGTTTTTTCACTTTTGCCAATACCACATACTAATAACACGCTACACATACGAATAATCCCTTGCTTTCATTAAGTTACATCACATATCATCACCGATCATATGTATATGAAGAGTAAATTGAGCCGGACGTTCGATAATCATGATATTAGTTATTTGGGGGCTAAGTGAAATTCTATAAATTTTAGGCATTGAGTAAAATAAGCTCTCTAATTTTCTTAGATGTAGCTCACATATTGGCCGAATGGTATAATATGGAATAATCTCACTAGGAAGTTTGAAAATCTTTGTATGAGGTACATGCATGTATGGGGGATAATGAAAGTATTAACCCGATTAAATCCATTTTTGACATAAAGCCATAAAAACCATTCAATTATTCACAAATTGACAGATATTTACAGTAAAGGGTCAACTATAGGCTAATATTCGGTCTTGAATACTTTTGGTGGGATTTGAACAATTTTTGGTCATAAGATGGCACAGTTATAGGCATTATTTATGTAAAGCTTCATTCTGTTACATTGATTGTTTCTTGATTTGTACACTGGAAAGTGACAAAAATTATATGGAATTCAATATTTTGTTATATGAGAAGAACAATAGATTTTAGTGAAGTTCGAATCTGCTTATTGTGAAATACCAAATTTGGTTGAAATCTGTAGGGCAGGTACTGAAATATCTGACCTCACCTGAAAGTGAACGGTGCCACGCCCACGCCTTGGGTGTAAAATTTTATTTTATGGTTTACTGTGTTATTGATTTATCGCACTTTTCTTAGTTTCTAACAGTACTATTATATGGTTATCTCCGATTTCCCTTTTCACAGTGTCGGTAGGAATCCTTAGGAATCCTATTTATCTTGAGCGAATTTGGTTATTGTAGCTTAAGTGGCATAGCAGATATGTACATTAAACCAATTAGAGAACGGGACTAAGCTAATTTTTTCAGCACACAGACAGGTATCTCTTATTACTGCGATCCGTCCTGATCATTTCCTATACTAATTCTATTATTTCAAAGTGAACCATCGTTAGATGAGGAAAAGTATTATACTCTGTAGCAACACGTTACAAGAGTATAAATATTAAATATTCGGAAATATATAACGGTTTTGTTAAAATCTTAAAAGCGCGAAATTTCTATATTTCCAGACTTTACACTTGGGAGGTTAAAGGGCGGCTTTATCGGCACCTGGATCAAAGTCATTCCAACAATTCGAACCAAATTTGCTACATAAAATAATGCTGATGATTCAATATTACAATGCGAAAACGGGCGCAATCAGACTACAACCACACCTACTTCCTATATAGCATGATTCGATGAAATTAATTTTATCTATCAAAATTATTTATCTACAGTGACCTTTCTACTTAATGGTCTTCTTGTAGTCTGATGGCGGTGAGAACATCCATGGTTTTCCATGGTTTGCAATACCACATTTTCTTTAAATCGATTTTATCCAGTTTCATACAAGAGTCGATCTTTTAGTAGTGTCGATCGATATCTTACTGATGGACAGTGTTATTATCCGATTTCATAACATTAACAAAGTACAATTATTCTACAAAGTTTAGTTTTCTTTAGTAATATTAATGGTTTGAAGATACTTTGTTAGAGTAGTTTCTTACTTATATGTATACTAGATGTCATCTTTATTTGGATGAGAGTAGGCGTGGCATATGTGTGACAAATCAACACCATAAGCACAGACTGAGACCTTGACCAAGTACCTACATACCATATATTGGTATACATATTATAGTAAAGAAAGAGTCAAGTAATAAACAGAACTGCTGAACTGCTGTAAACCAAATGTGTCCCTGAGTGTATAAATGGTAACTTTTTCATTGAGATAAACAACATCATTATTGCTAACATTATTGAAAGACGCGCCTAACGTTGTTTAAAATTTTATTGCAGGCAGTCTTCTAATACCATAAAAGTTAGTTAAACATTAAATTTTAATACAATATAATTTTGCTGTAAAGTAAATATCGTGTAAATAATTTATATAAGGAAACGATTTTTCCGTTATATCCCTCCAGAAAGGAAAATGACATTATGTCTAGCCCTAGCACAGCAAATCATCGAAACTCTTCATTAATTTCACATTTTGCGTTCTTGAAGTAATTTCTCTGCTAACACATTCTATCACAGCGCCGAACTAATTTAAATGACATTTACTGCTATGTACATTAGGGTGGCTCTTATTTTTCAAGTACAATTTTTTTCTTGTGCTACCCCCCAATTTAGTTCCTTTTTATAAAAAAATCAGATGAGCGAAATTTGAAATTAATCCGATAAGTTTAAAGTGTGCCCCTTGGCCCTCAAAAATGCAAAATAAACGAAAATTCAAATAAAAAATCAATTTTGTTTCTTGGTTTCAAAAACTTGTACAGAGTTATCGCCCAAATTAGGTCCGGGGGAAAATTGCTTTGTTTTACTGCAAAAAGAAAGTGAAAAAGATTCGTAAAAGTATGTTCGCATTGCATCGAAAACACGCTTTCCGTGTTTTCAGCTGAAAACCTAATTGAAATCATGGTTTTCGTCATGTGTTAACTGTCAAATGCATAGCGTATTTTCAGGATGTTTTCACCAAAATCAGAACGAAAACGAAGTTTATTGTGAATTACTAAGGAGTATTGTGAATTGAGTGGATGAAAATAACTATTTACAGTAAATATTGACGGTTATTGTGAGTTTTTTTAAATTTTGGGTGTGCTTCGTGTATTGTGAATTGAGTGGATGAAAATATCAGTCTCTTATAACATTCGAAGTGAACACATACAGTAGCACAATGTCAACTCCTAGATTACGAGAGAAAATTTATCTTCTTGGCCATTACTCGAATGAAATTGTTGGAAGTAAACTGCCATCGGTGAAACAAGTGTTAAACGTTTTCTTTTTCAATTGGCGAGTGTGTAAGTTAACCGTACGGGGAAGTGCCTCACTAGCTGTGCGGGAAGCGATGATATATTGGGAAAAAGCACGAATTCCGACGCAAGAGTTAAGGAATTGTATACCAAAGTTGGAAGGTCTGTATCAACAATGGAGGCAACTTCAAAAATATGCTGGAAGATTGTTGGAGGTTCATAAGAAAAAAGAAACAGATTTCCTTGAAAAACTTGAGGACCTTTTTGATAAAGCACACGCCAATGCTTTGAGTATCATTACCATTGAAGAAGATAAACAGTTCTTAATCAATCAGCGGTTGAGAGGACGGCCAGGGTTTATGTATGGAATTGATTACCAGCCAATTGCGAAAGAAGCACGAGTTTCTGAACGAAAAATGCAAGAGATGAAGAGGAAAAAGCGAAGCGATCATGAAATGCAACAACTGAGTAAGTATCGATTGTATATATAAATATTTATGGATTTATACATATGTTTTCATTTGATTAATTTTTTTAATTTTTTCAGGTCAACCTGCTATGCTCATGACGTCTAGTTCAAGCAGTAGTGAAGATTTAGATTTCTGTGATTTGGAGGAAGTTCCGCGAGTCTCAAAAGATTTATCACCACAAGCAAAAAAGGAAAGGGGGCGTCGAACAATAATCACTCCTAAGCTTGCTGCTGCCTTGGATAAGTGCAAGATCAGTGACAGGAATGCTGTTCATATTTTGGTAGCTGCCATCGAAGCGCTTGGTTATAATGTTGAAAATTTCGCTATCAACAGGTGCTCTATTCACAATTTTCGAGAGAATCTTCGCGAACAAAAAGCTGCTGAAATCAAAAATATTTTCAAGGATAGGAAATTGCACGCTGCTACCTTGCATTGGGATGGTAAACTACTTCCAGCATTAACGGGTTAAGAGACAGTAGACCGACTTTCTGTAATTCTTTCAAATTGTGGTACTGATCAACTTCTTGGTGTACCTGCATTGTAATTGGGGAATGGAAAAGAACAAGCAACAGCTGTTTGTGAAACTCTTGCGGAATGGGGCCTTCAGAATTACGTAAAAGCATTAGTTTTTGACACAACAGCATCAAATACAGGCGCTTTTAAAGGTGCATGTGTTTTGATTGAAAACTTTCTGGAAAAAGATCTCTTGTATTTACCCTGTCGGCATCACATGTACGAGATAATTTTAAAAGCAATTTATGAGGAAAAGATGGGGAAAACTAGAGGCCCAACTGTACCAATATTAAAAAAGTTCCAAACTGCTTGGTCTGGAATTAACGTTAATAATTTTAAAACCGGAATCGAGCATGAAAAGGTCAAGGAAAATTTGGATCCGGTCGATGTATCTCGAATTCTTGATTTTGTACAAGACGCTTTGCAAGAACAACATCCCAGAGAGGATTATAGAGAATTTTTAGAATTGACTGCTATTTTTCTTGGCACAACACCGCCTCGTGTAGTGATCTTCCGAGTACCAGGGGCTATCCATCATGCAAGGTGGATGGCAAACGCTATTTATTGCTTGAAAATATTCATGTTTCGCGATGAATTTAGGTTATCACCGCATGAAGAAAATGCTATTTGTGATATTTGCATTTTCCTAATCCGTGTATATGTCGAAGCGTGGTTTTGTGCTCCTTCTGCAGCCAAAGCCCCATATTTAGATTTCAGTGTTCTTTCAACACTTTATAAATATCAGAATATTGATAGTGACATCTCCCGTGTGGCTTTACAAAAAATTAAAAATCATTTGTGGTATCTATCTCCTGAACCCATCGCCTTCGCGTTCTTTGACTCTAATTTGTCTTCTGAATCAAAAAGAAAAATGGTCAGTGCACTATATCGTGAAGCAGATATATCAGAAGAAAATACCAAACAGATTAATGTGCAAATAAATCAAATCCCAGAAATAATGAACGATGGAATCGAACAATTTGTTTCTAATAAAACAAGGAAATTTTTCACTGGATTCGATTTAAGTGACGAGTTCCTTAACATAGATCCTTCGCAGTGGCACAAAAATGAAGATTTCATTAATGCTCTAAATCTAGTTAAGAAACTGAAAGTTGTAAACGATCCGATGGAAAGAGGCGTGAAACTAATGGAGGATTACAATAATTCATTTACCAAAAACGAGGAACAGAAGCAGTATGTGCTTCAGGTTGTAAATGAGTACCGTCAAAAGTTTCCAGATAGCAGAAAACAAACTTTATCGATGAATAAGGATTTTTAATTCATCATGACATTTTCTTTTGTAAATTATTAACCTTTCTTTATTTCAAATTTGTATGTTATTATTTTGTAAATATTTTCTTACTATTATTTTTTCTAATAAACTGAAATGAATTGAAGAAAAAGTTTTATAGAATTATATGTAACGGGTGATTTTTTTGAGGTTAGGATTTTCATGCATTAGTATTTGACAGATCACGTGGGATTTCAGACATGGTGTCAAAGAGAAAGATGCTCAGTATGCTTTGACATTTCATCATGAATAGACTTACTAACGAGCAACGCTTGCAAATCATTGAATTTTATTACCAAAATCAGTGTTCGGTTCGAAATATGTTTCGCGCGCGTGTTTTGTTCAGCGATGAGGCTCATTTCTGGTTGAATGGCTACGTAAATAAGCAAAATTGCCGCATTTGGGGTGAAGAGCAACCAGAAGCCGTTCAAGAACTGCCCATGCATCCCGAAAAATGCACTGTTTGGTGTGGTTTGTACGCTGGTGGAATCATTGGACCGTATTTTTTCAAAGATGCTGTTGGACGCAACGTTACGGTGAATGGCGATCGCTATCGTTCGATGCTAACAAACTTTTTGTTGCCAAAAATGGAAGAACTGAACTTGGTTGACATGTGGTTTCAACAAGATGGCGCTACATGCCACACAGCTCGCGATTCTATGGCCATTTTGAGGGAAAACTTCGGACAACAATTCATCTCAAGAAATGGACCCGTAAGTTGGCCACCAAGATCATGCGATTTAACGCCTTTAGACTATTTTTTGTGGGGCTACGTCAAGTCTAAAGTCTACAGAAATAAGCCAGCAACTATTCCAGCTTTGGAAGACAACATTTCCGAAGAAATTCGGGCTATTCCGGCCGAAATGCTCGAAAAAGTTGCCCAAAATTGGACTTTCCGAATGGACCACCTAAGACGCAGCCGCGGTCAACATTTAAATGAAATTATCTTCAAAAAGTAAATGTCATGAACCAATCTAACGTTTCAAATAAAGAACCGATGAGATTTTGCAAATTTTATGCGTTTTTTTTTTTAAAAAAGTTATCAAGCTTTTAAAAAATCACCCTTTATAAGCTAAATATAATATAGATAATAATTAATAAATTATAAAAAAAAATTAATTATTTAATATTTATTACTTAATAATCTTTATGAATACAAATTATATATGATTTAATATAATTTAACTGTAAGAATTCTTGCTAGTTACTTACTCAATAAAAATTTTTTGGAACAAAAAAACAAATAATTTGATTTTCATGTGATTTTCGGTTCATTTTGGATTTTTAAGAGCCTAGGGGCACACCTTGGCCTTATCCGATTGACACCAAATTCCATAGAGCTCTTTTTTTCATAGAATGGAGCCAAACTGAAGGGTAGCCCACGAAAAATTATTAAAAATTGTAAAAAGTGCTATATAAGAGCCACCCTAATGTACATACCGGCTCACACGTTTAATAGGAATATATATATATGTAAGTATAATTGGTATGAGCTTATGTGTACGTAAATCGAATCAAGTGCTCAATATTGGTGTTGTTTAATCATATTTTCCAAAGACGCATTGAACATTACAATTTGACGCCTTGAAGGGCCCCTAAGTAAACAGACTTAGCCCGTTTTATTGAATTTTTTACTTCCACCTTAAGCGTCATATTTAAATAATCGAGTCGCTATATTTCATATACGAAGCCATTTTCGTGAAAACGCTTTTCACATTTGCACTGTGATTTATATTTGTACAGAGTACTTGAAAACACAGGCACCTACTAAGTGTAGGTTACAGAAATATCGAACAAAAAAGTCTTTACAGTGCGAAAATGAGAGAAGAAGACGAAAACCGGGCCCACACCCCATATACGTGTTGTATTGAATAATACTAAAAGTGTCGTAATTCGCTTAATAAATATGTCAGAATGATACGAAACTGTGTGAGAAGCGGGTACAAAAATTGGACGAAACCGTGCCATCGTTCACTTTTAAGTGAAATTCTATTCCTTAGAAAATGTTCGACCCTTTTTACAAAATTTATGTACCAAATTTTAAAAAGGACAACTACAATTGTATACTCAATATGATTTCTTCACCTTCCTTGCTGGAATATAATCGAACACCAATGAAGTTATTGGAATAAAACTTGTAAAAATCGTGCCTATAAACGACCCGCTCAATTTTAATCAGATTCGGTACATAACGTTATTCTGGCATCTTTATCTTAAAGTATGGAAACGGGTGAAATCGGACTACAACCACGTCTACTTCTCATTAAATATTTTTATAATGCCTTATGATTCTTTCACTTTAAAGTTTATAAATCCAGAGCAAATGACATTATTGTATATCAGCTTTCCCATTTCACAACTAAACATTTTTGAAATCGGACTTAGCTTTTTAAGCCCCAGATACCGAATATGCGAACTCCAGTGTATATTGCTGACTTTTTATCGAAAATATCGGTAAATCTGTGAGATAAAGTTTCGAAATTAAGGAGGATATTTTAATGATAGCAGCTGTGTCATAAATGGGTAAGATCAAGTCAACACTGGCTAGAATACTATTTGGGTCAGTGTGTGAGTAATGTTTTTAAAATTAAATCGAAACATGGTCTAAATTATGCTCTAGTAATCCTAAAAAATAATGCAATTATTTAAGACCTTTACCAAGTACTAATGTAAGTGATATGGTGATTCACATATTTATTTTCCAGACGATTTTTATATAATATTCACTGACGTGAAAATATAGTAACCAAGTGAGTCTATGACTCAATAGTTTTGTGTTGTGTGAATATTCTTTTTCAATCTATATAAATAAAAATGAATCGCCAAAATGTATGTACGCTCATAACTTTCATACGACTAAACCAAATTTGATAATTCTTTTTTTAAAATGTTCGTTGAGGTTCAGAGATGGTTTCTGCGGAGAAAAAAAATTCGAAAAATTGCCATAAAAACCCTAAAAAAAAATTATGCATCGCGCTCAATCAGCAAGCGATCGTCACGATAGTACAGCAAGACTTTTCAAGCAACAGCTTCGATGGACTTTATCTTGAAGCAACATATATATGGTGCAGTCAGTTGTAGGATGTATTCTGTTGAGTGGCAAAAGAGAGGTTTGCCGTACGCACACATTATTCTTTGGATGGTGGTTACACCAGATCAAATTGATGAAATTACGAGTATTTAATTATGCGGAAATTCCTGATGCAAAGAAAGAAGATCCAGTATTATACAAGTGATGAAAACCAATAAGGTTCATGGAACTTGCGGACACCACAATCCCACTTCGATTTGTGTGTAAATGCACGAAACAGTACCCACGTGCTTTTCTTTTGGAAATGATGGATATCCACTGTATCGGCGTCGCTCACCAGACGACAATGGCGTGAGTTAGAGGCGTGAATATCGAAGTTGACAACACATGGATCGTACTATATTCACCATCATTGTCTATCTCACATTCAAAACTCATATCAATGTTGAGTATTGCAGTTTGGTGTAATCGATAAAATACGTTTGTATGTACATCACCAAAGGAAGCAACATGGCGGTTATTAGTCCTGAACGATACGGTCGATACGTGAACTGCACTAAAGCGCTTTGTATTTACTTTTGCAATTCATGAACGTTTTCCGACTGTTGTACATCTAACAGTTAATTTGGAGAATGGCCAATTAGTGTATTTCAACCCAGACAATACAATACAGCTGGTGGAAGCAACGCCAGCAACAAAATTAACATTGACGAGTTTTTGCTCAACTTTCGTCAGTGATGCGTTTGCGAGAACATTGCTCTATTCGGAAATATCTTGATATCGTACATGGAAAGCATCGTCGAAGAAATACTTACGCAGAAAGCAAGGCCAACCAGTAGATGAACATCCAAGTGTGTTATCAACTAATACATTAGGACGAACTTGCACAATCCACCCGAAAAATGACGATTGTTTCTACCTTTGGTTGCTATTGATAAATGTACGCGGTTCAACTTCTTTGGAGTCATTGCGTACTGTGAATGATACGGTGTGTGCAACTTTTTGAGAAGTAATTGCTGGAAAATGATAATCACTGGAATGAAAATGACGTTCGCATACTTTCCACGATAATCATTTTGACATATCAGCTTCAAATCCGCGTCTATTATTGGATACGAACAAAAATGACATTGTCGAAGACATTTTACATCGTCTTCACTAAAAATTGGAAAGGGATCAATTTCGGTTGATACTTCCGATGGTTTGATATCAATTCCATCTGCCGTTTATCGATTCACGAAAGATGAACTCATCACGAATGTGTATCCGAATATTGGCCAAATTATCGTAACTGCGATTCCTTAAGTGTACGCGCAATGTTAGCTGCCAAAAATACCGATGTTGTTGACTTAAACTGGAAAATTCAAAAGACGACGCCGTGAATTATCCAGTGGTTTTTCTAAACTCTTTGGAGAGGATTAGTATGCCACCGCATTATTTGTGTCTCAAAGTTGGGTCTGTCGTTATTATGTTTCGCAATCTTCATGCGCCGAAACTGTGTAATGGAACCCGACTGATTGTGATTCACCTATCGAATACAAGGGGCAGAATGCTTGATTCTACGAGTTGCTTTGAGTTCTATTGATTTGCCATTTTAGCTCAAACGGATTCAGTTTCCAGTAAAAATGGCATAAATTTGGAACTGCTATGTTTTTGCACGGCCAAAAATACGTGGCGTGCTCACGAGTTGGAAAACTATCTTCTCTGTACATTTACGCACCGGAACAGAAACCAAAAGATGTTTTTTATCAAGCTGCATTACATTGAGAAAAAAAGAAATGATAAATTTAACTTTCTCTTCTTTTCGAGACACATATGTATGTAATTTCACGCAGGACAACGGCTGCGGGGTCAGCTAGTTTCAGATAAATTTAAATCTGCATTTCTGTGTCATGCAAAACTGAAGTGCGAGCAACAAAAACCTAAACTCAGCGAATAAAGAAAGAAAAACATTTATTTGCAGTACAGAAATCGATTAAACGAAGCGAAAAGGCAATTACTATTCAATTATTTTACTTATGTTCATTAAAATAATTAATTTTCAAATCTACTCTAATATTGTGCATTCATGCATCACCAGAAATTTAATTTTGTATTTGCATAGCCCATTGAATTTATTAATGAATATTTTAATAATGTTTTTGCTGGATTAGTTTGTTTGTTCTTCCAACATTTCTTCGGTTAACTACTGAAAACATGAATTTTTTGTTTTCATAGTTGTAGTTTTAACTAATTGTCTAATTAATTTATATTTAAAATATGTTTATCTCACAAAAAAGCAGTAAATTAAGGTTTTTTATTTCAATGTTAAATGTCACTTCACAAACAAAGAAAAATTGCAACTACTGACCTGATTCTGTATAAATCTTCTATTTGAAAAATGATGCAAATAATAACAAATTCATAAGGTTTATAGTTATATGCATCTAAAATACCAATATGAACTATAAAATCATTCGTCAAATGGAAATAATTGTATTACTTCATTACTTATGGTAAAAATTATTCTATGAAGAGCAAATTAAAATCATTTTAAATCGATTTTACTTTTGTTGCATTCAATGGAAATGGTTACGATATCAGTCAACGCATTTGGACGATTACCTAATTGCAATTAGCATATTTAATGACATAACTGTTTACTATGACATCTTTCTCATGATAAGCACTTAAACTGAACTACTACATACATTCAGATTAATCGTTGCAAGTACAAACATAGAATTACAAAGTACATATGATGAACTATAAACTATTAAAGAGATAAATTGTTTTAAAGTAAACTAAAAACGACAATAGAATTATTACTATGTAGATTATTTAGGCTTTGTATATACCTCTATATATATATATATACAAAATATATTCTAAAAAGGCACTTAAGGATTAAGAATACTTAACACCTTCTCTCCAAGCCAACAATTCAATCTTTAAATAAGTTGTTTAGATCGGACCTCTATAGCATATAACTGCCATAAAAACTGACCAATCAAAATTAAGTCTTTGTATGGAAAACATTTCATTTGAGGAGCTATTTGTACAAAATTTGGTATTGAGTTTTGTACATGTCAAGGCTACTCAGAGTAAATCCGAATAAATTGTTCCTATCGGATTACTATAGCATACAGCTGCTATACAAACTAACCAATCAAAGTAAAGTTCTTTAATGGGACCTTTTCGATTTAGAAAGGGTATAATAGCTTTCGTGAAATCAAATTTAACTTTTTTTATACTATATCAACATTTTGTAGGGGATTATAACAGTTTTGTTCATCAGTGCGAGCTGTAACTGTAACTAATATTATATTTTCGTCCCTTCTTACGACAGTGAGAAAAAAAATTTAATTCGGTTGATACCCCCACCCATTCCCCATATAACGGGTTTCTTAATAACTACTAAAACTCCGATAAAACAATAATGAAATGGGAAGTTATAAAGGCCTTTATAGGAGGTGATACCAATATTGGGAGATCGGCGTGACACCCCCACATTAAGCGTAGCGGTTGCCAATTTCAAAGAAATTCGGTATATAACGATACTAAAGCACTTCTAAGTTACGTCGTGAAAATGAACGCAATCTGACTATAATCACGCCTACTTCTCATAAAGCGCAATTTCAAATTCCATATGATCTTTTCATAGTCCAGTACACAAATCTAGAACCAATGAATAAACTTTGCCCAAAAAGTACCTTTGGTCTACAAATTGTTAAAATCGAACCATAACTGTTGAAGCCCCCAGTTTCCGAATGTGGGGAAGCCAATGACTGCTGCTAAATTTTACCATTAATAACTGTGAATTTGTGACATATTATATATTACTGAAATTCAGCAAAAGTCAATAACTAAATAAGCAGGAGATATTCAATTTTACCTCCGACATGGTATGGAAGAGCTTTATGGGAGACGGTGAAAATTGTACGTTGGGCGTGGCATCGCTCCAATTTTCGTGAAATCCTATATCTCGGGAGCCGAAAATCATATTCCCACTGTAGTAACTCTGCCTCCTTATACCTAATATAAAGATTTTCGAACTCCCTGGTGACTTTATATTGCATATATCGGCCAATATTTAAAGTATCTCAAAGAAAATTACAGAATGTGTGTACAGTAACATATTTGTGCCTAAAATAGATACAATTGAGCGAAAGTTTGATATGTGAGGTATATTACTGAAACCCAGGGAAGATTTTTCTAATATATGGCATGGTAATAGTACATTTGTGGTATTGGCAAGAATAAGTAAAATCGGCTCGTTACTATCCCTACTCCCATATACTACGTATAATGATTTTTTTTCTAACAAACCTAATGCTGAACATGTCGGTCAGTGTATAAGTTATAACGGGTGATTTTTTTGAGGTTAGGATTTTCATGCATTAGTATTTGACAGATCACGTGGGATTTCAGACATGGTGTCAAAGAGAAAGATGCTCAGTATGCTTTGACATTTCATCATGAATAGACTTACTAACGAGCAACGCTTGCAAATCATTGAATTTTATTACCAAAATCAGTGTTCGGTTCGAAATGTGTTTCGCGACAAATTTTGTTCAGCGATGATGCTCATTTCTGGTTGAATGGCTACGTAAATAAGCAAAATTGCCGCATTTGGGGTGAAGAGCAACCAGAAGCCGTTCAAGAACTGCCCATGCATCCCGAAAAATGCACTGTTTGGTGTGGTTTGTACGCTGGTGGAATCATTGGACCGTATTTTTTCAAAGATGCTGTTGGACGCAACGTTACGGTGAATGGCGATCGCTATCGTTCGATGCTAACAAACTTTTTGTTGCCAAAAATGGAAGAACTGAACTTGGTTGACATGTGGTTTCAACAAGATGGCGCTACATGCCACACAGCTCGCGATTCTATGGCCATTTTGAGGGAAAACTTCGGACAACAATTCATCTCAAGAAATGGACCCGTAAGTTGGCCACCAAGATCATGCGATTTAACGCCTTTAGACTATTTTTTGTGGGGCTACGTCAAGTCTAAAGTCTACAGAAATAAGCCAGCAACTATTCCAGCTTTGGAAGACAACATTTCCGAAGAAATTCGGGCTATTCCGGCCGAAATGCTCGAAAAAGTTGCCCAAAATTGGACTTTCCGAATGGACCACCTAAGACGCAGCCGCGGTCAACATTTAAATGAAATTATCTTCAAAAAGTAAATGTCATGAACCAATCTAACGTTTCAAATAAAGAACCGATGAGATTTTGCAAATTTTATGCGTTTTTTTTTAAAAAAAAGTTATCAAGCTCTTAAAAAATCACCCTTTATAAAGTATACGTATGTAACGGGTGATTTTTTTGAGGTTAGGATTTTCATGCATTAGTATTTGACAGATCACGTGGGATTTCAGACATGGTGTCAAAGAGAAAGATGCTCAGTATGCTTTGACATTTCATCATGAATAGACTTACTAACGAGCAACGCTTGCAAATCATTGAATTTTATTACCAAAATCAGTGTTCGGTTCGAAATATGTTTCGCGCGCGTGTTTTGTTCAGCGATGAGGCTCATTTCTGGTTGAATGGCTACGTAAATAAGCAAAATTGCCGCATTTGGGGTGAAGAGCAACCAGAAGCCGTTCAAGAACTGCCCATGCATCCCGAAAAATGCACTGTTTGGTGTGGTTTGTACGCTGGTGGAATCATTGGACCGTATTTTTTCAAAGATGCTGTTGGACGCAACGTTACGGTGAATGGCGATCGCTATCGTTCGATGCTAACAAACTTTTTGTTGCCAAAAATGGAAGAACTGAACTTGGTTGACATGTGGTTTCAACAAGATGGCGCTACATGCCACACAGCTCGCGATTCTATGGCCATTTTGAAGGAAAACTTCGGACAACAATTCATCTCAAGAAATGGACCCGTAAGTTGGCCACCAAGATCATGCGATTTAACGCCTTTAGACTATTTTTTGTGGGGCTACGTCAAGTCTAAAGTCTACAGAAATAAGCCAGCAACTATTCCAGCTTTGGAAGACAACATTTCCGAAGAAATTCGGGCTATTCCGGCCGAAATGCTCGAAAAAGTTGCCCAAAATTGGACTTCCGAATGGACCACCTAAGACGCAGCCGCGGTCAACATTTAAATGAAATTATCTTCAAAAAGTAAATGTCATGAACCAATCTAACGTTTCAAATAAAGAACCGATGAGATTTTGCAAATTTTATGCGTTTTTTTTTTAAAAAAAGTTATCAAGCTCTTAAAAAATCACCCTTTATAAAATTGCTTGATTATAAGATTTGAGCATTTCCAATTTGTTTGATGGACTTTAATTTTAAAAGTTTAATTAAGGGAATTATTTATCTGCTTCATTTTATTTCGGTTTAGGTTTCTGACCTCTGATGCCTCTAAAAATGCTCTGTCCACACCAGCAGCAAGCACATAATAAGCTGTAACTTTAGTCAAAAAATCATGGTAGAACTGTCACCTCTTCCTGCGTTGATAATTTCGTCAGAAGTGCAATTAATTATGAAGACTGCGTCACAGAAACTTCAACTAGCTGGTAAAGCTTTGAGCTTGACATTGGTTTAGTCGTAAGTATATCCTACAATAAACGGTTAATTGAACATGAACACATTCTCTGAATGGATATCTACAAGCAATCTACTCAGCAATAAACATGTCTACAACATGAACAAGCACATAGCATACTCATTGAAAGATACGAGCTACCACTTATCTATTTCTCTGATCAGTTATTAATTATGCTCTTCTGTTGCATGCTTCATCGTTGGACTTGTTGGTCGTTTGACACAGTAAGAAGTTATTAAGATGTGTAACATCGTTAAATTGACATAAGTACCAATCTATATAACTCTCTAGCTAAATTTTTTAAAATGCAGTAGAGCTTCATTAAATTTGAGTTTTAAATGACGACTGAACTCAACATTCACTTGGTCCACCCTTGTTGCAAAGTGTTCCAAATCATTTATCTCCATCAAGTGGTCTACTCAGTAATATGTTGTATCAGTTAAGAATGTTTTTCACATCACAATATTTATACAGACTTTGTACTTTGCAGCGCAGGCAACATATTTATCCAGACTGGCAGTACTATTTTTTTCCTTCTACCTAGCTTCTCTAGTATACGAGTAGTAAACTATGAAGCATGATTATGGGTATCACTAAAATTTCATTGTCATTGAGTCGCGTTCAAGTGAACTTCAAAAGCTTTTCAATTGATGATATTTAATTGAATTTATTTAATTATAGGAAATAATATACTTATGTGTAGGCGATTTTATTTTTTAATAATATAAGCTTTTAAGCTTACTATACTTTTACTTAATGTTAAGTTCTTTACACCGCAACACTTTTTAATAAAAAAGCTTTAGTCCTTTCAAGATACAGGAGTACAAAAGGTTCGGTTATACCCTAACCATTCCTTTAACCATTGCTTACTTATCTATTTCGGCTTATTTGAACAGTTCAAGTAAAACAGTTATGAATACAATTCATAAATTTTAACAGAGTTGCAACAATTTTACGTATAATTAAGAGGTCCTTAAATGACCGAGCTGCCGTTGACGTGGTATCCAAATGCAAACATTAACTGCCATGACACCACATAGGCGACCTTGTTTTTGCACCGTCTGTGTCTGCCAGATTGCCTGGTTTATGGCGCGCCTAGCCAATAATAATATTAATATTTATGTGTTTGTATGTACGTCTTTTATAGGACCGTTTATTCATATTCTCATCGTTTACAACCGTGATTAATTTGTTTACCTTAATCTGATATAATAAAATGTTGTTATTGTTCATTCACTCATAAACGCAATTGTATGAATCATTAAAAAAATGCCAATGACAAGTCAAATGATATTGTCATATCATAAAAGCATTCATAATTTTAAAAGGATGCCTTTCAATTTGTTATTTTAAGCTCTTTGTTTCCCGTTTTTAAAATGATACGCTCATGACATGGGCATAAACCGATATTTCTATTTTATGACACCTCTTTTTATATTGTACACATGTAAGAAATACTAAATTTGGGTGGAACCGGTAATTTATTCTCCCGATTTTCAAAGGTCAAAGCTAGATTGCAACGGTGAGGCCTCAATTTGTCTCATAACTACATATATCCGGAATCATTATGTGTTTTAGATGCAACCATTCTCTGCATTAATATATCCATTATACGTTCGTTTAATTTTGATATCTATTAGTATTGATCTGATTTAACTAATATTAAGCATTACGATGTACTATTATCAGAAAAATATATTCTTAAGACTTTTCCGCATTTAAGGGGTTATGTCCTCTTCGAAAAAATGTCTTTTTTGTTCATTTTTTCTGGAGAGGCTTTTTATTGAATATATACATAAAATATATGATTAATAAAAATATTGGGTTCCGTTGTTCCTGTAAAAGATCTCTTTTAAGTCCTCCACAAAAAGGTGTTTGGCAGTGAGGAAGATATCTCTGATTCAAACTATCTGAAATAAAAAACCAAAAGGATTACTTTTAGAATAGATGAATACAGATCGAAGAAATGTCAAAATTTTGATTCTAAACAAAATAGCGGATTCCCAACAAAAAAATTCTTTTTTGCACGAAAATTTACAATTTAAAGTGAATCGAAAATCAGAAACTTTGTTCCTTCGATCATTACCTGACGAAAGTGTCTAAAAAGTTCCTGTGAAAATTTCAAGTCAATCGGTCAAGCCGTTTCAGAGAAATATTTCTCACCGACTTTGAAAACATCGTTTCGAGAAAAAACGCCTTTAAAGCGCAGCTGCTACTCCGGGTTACGGTTCCGCCTACTTTCAAACGCTCGGAGGTGTCTTTACAAATACGCTCATTACTCCGAAACTATTTCTGGAATATATATACATTTAAAATATGCAAAAAAAAAATTCGATTTTTTCAAAATTACAAGTGGATATAACCCCTGAAGTATATTTATTGAAAAGTATTCTTAATTCACACACAAAAACAACCTGATAAAATGGATTATTTTGTATATTACGTTTTGCTGCACTGCAGATTTAACTAAAGCATTGCATTGGGATATTACTTGCCACAAGTAACATAGTTTGCGCATTGTTCATTTTAATGCTGTTGAACTTCCAGTTGCTTGAACTGCATTTTTGTGGTAAGAATTATGTGGTCGAATGCGTGCAAATTCCGCTTCACTTCTCTTCAATATAACAGTAGCACAATGACTTTGTAAGAATGTTTAAAATATTTCTGGATTTAACTACAATTTGTAAAAGTAAGGAAGGGCTAAGTTTAGGTGGAACCGAACATTTTGTATTTTCGTAATTTGTAAGGATCAAAGCCGGGGAAATACTTTCAGGCGCCAACAAAACTTTATAACTAATATTAAACAAGAAAAAACGTTAACTTCGGTTGCACCAAAGCTGTTATACTCTTCACAGCTACAAAATATTCCACATATGACTTCGACAAGTTTTGAATGGCACTGAAATTCAACTGCCTAGTTTAAGCTGTAAGGAGACATAGGTAAGCAAAGCTACACACAGCATGTCTCAGATTATACAATTCGCTGCGTTTTACAATAACTTTGCAAATATTCTTGTATTATTGATGTATAACGATGTAATGTAGTCACATTTTTCTTTCAAAGAAGCCCTTAAATGATTCGGCCATTGTTTGAAAGCAGCATCCACAGTTTGCTAAAATTGGGTCTGTGATTTTGTGTGGTGGATTAAAATCTTGCTGAAGATTCAATGCTCTCCATCGAAGACAGTATTGCTTAACTAATGTACTACGCCTTTTAAAACTTCCTCCAGGTACCCTTTGGATCAGTTTTAACAGAGTTTTCAAAGAAGTGAAGACGTGTAGCACCTTTACAGGAGACTCACGTAAACCATTCCAGTAGATGAACGTTGAAGCCTTTTATAATATTTTTGGATGATTGGAAGTTTTCCGTTCTTGATTTGCTTTGCAAAAGTCGAAAAACCAACCTTCGTATTTTTGAGAAAGGTTATTTAACTCAGCGAATCAATGACGTATTCCTGAAAGAGGCGTTACTCCTGGGATTATGCTTTTGATGAATGGGAAGGGAGACCATTTGAGTATTTCGCAGTTTTGTGAAAGAGAATACTGCCTAGGTAATTTGAAAATTTTGCAATCTCATAACATAAATATATCTAAATCGCATCGCTTATTTGAAAATCAAAAGCAAATTGTGGGAAAATTGTAAAGTTCACCAGCCTAATTTGTAAAGTACATAGTTTATTAGTTAAACAAATGTTTGTATATTGCGAAACTGTGCTAAAGCCAAAGTTCTAATCGAATTGCTTAGCTTTGATATTTCATGAGTGTACATTTGTTTAGATTTATGCAAGTGGAATGAATTTGCTTACATATAACTACAACTAACATACACTTGTTCTCAGAAATTTAAATCCATATCAGAGCTAATGTAATTTAACCGAGTTAAACTTTCGAAAAAAAATATAGGAATTACTGAACAGTGTAGGAGTTTATATCAGCAAAAGTCTGCTGTATAAATAGTTATTTATATTCAATATTTATTATCTTGCAACATATTCCTACAGAGTATAATAGTGTTGTTCACTTATGGAGTTAGATATAAGGTCTATATAGTATATACATATGTATATTATAATACTAGCAGACCCCCTCACGAGTTGCTGCGGCAATAGTCTTTGTTATATTACATAGTATGGTAGTAAACTCTTCACGAGGAACAGTGGGAGGACATCGGCCTATTATGACCAATTTTCTGTTTTCCATATAAATTACATTGAAAAAAAATCATTTTTTTTGTGGTGGTTATTGTGCGGAGGTTTTAGATGTGCCTTCATAGCTGCCAGTAGGGATAGTAAACTCGATTCCGATTCTACTCGAAAATCGAGTTTTCTCGTAAAATAATCACCTGGGGGTAACATTTGTTAAAAAAGGGCGTCGCTTCTATAAGTTTTAATGTACATATGTATCTCTCAAACCGTTCAAACCAAAACAACCAAATTCGAACAAGATAAATCCTATATGATCGCCGACAATGTGACTCCAGAAAAACTTTACCACCGAGATGGTATTAGACAGCTTTCTAAGCGCCGTGGTCAAAATTGGACAATGGGTACCCGCTCCTTTTAGTTGAAATCACATATATCGGGACCTTCGCGACCGAACTGAAAATGGACGAAATCCGTCTCCAACGTCGCCTAATTACCATATAATACAATCTCAAATTCCTTTTGATTTTTCCGTCATATCAATTAAGAAGCAATTAATATAACGAGATAAAACTTTGCATAGTGCTCTCAAGTATTACATCTTATGACCAAAAATTTTCCGAATTTAACCTATTCGAGGTTCGATCCTATAGGACCCCAGTGCATACTTTGACAGAAAATATCGGTCAATGTGTAAGATATATAATTGAAATTCAGAGAAAATTCTTTCCTGATATGGGTTGAATCGGATCAATAATTTATTTAAAACCCACATGCCTAATATAAGGATTTTCGAACTGATGGTTGACTTTATACCGTGTACTCGTATATCGTATATCGTATGTATAAACTTACTTAGATTCCCATTCTCCGATTGATGTATTGCACCTTAAGGTACATATTTCTCTTAGCACTGCCGTTCTTGTTGATATATTATATAACGTTATAAGGAATATATATATAATTTGTATATTTTTATTCTCGACACCTCGACATAAATCCGTTAGCCATTTCTGCATAGAAGTAATACCCGACAAGCTATTAAACTAAACTAATATCAATTATCGCAGATCATTTTAAATCCCTCTTTAAATTTAACAAAACATGCTTCCAAACTCATACACAAATATTTAAATCTTTCACGTGAAGTTTTGAATTATATTTCTGCCAGAGATTACTCAAATTTCTGTGAAGCTGTTATACTATAAGTATATAATGCTGTTGGATAATATTATTAAACATCTTCTTGGCATTCAGAATAGTTTTACACAAACTTTCTTTCCGTAGACATACCTGTAGATATATACAATATGTAAATTTATGAGTACACATACGAAAGCAAAGTAGATAAATGTCCGACAAAATCTTTGCTTTCGGTTTAGTACATCAAGGTCTCATATCTTTTGATGGCTTGTACTTCATCGCCTTGTGATGTTAGCGATGAAGATATTATATTCGTATGTGTGTATAAACAAGAGTATTTTGCCTCCAAGCCATACATTGTTAACATAAACACTATCTAAAAGTTGACTTGGGTAGACAACATAGAAACAATTTTGGTACATTGTTCCTATACTTGTATTTGTATATATATTAATACCATAAATTCCAGTATGGTAGATAGGATAAATAAAGTAGGTTGAGGTATATTAAATGTGACAAAATGGTGTGGCTTTTTGAATCAATAATGACAGCTACCATAAATTAAATTAAATGTTGCCGTTTTCAATTCAATATATAATACATATATGCTTTTCGTACAGAAATACATATTTGAATTAAAATGCTATTTTTAGTGTTTTGTTCGGAAATATATGTATAAATTGAGAAGTTGATCGATAATATAGACACTAATAAAATGGTTAGTACTACAACATTTAGTACTACAACACTTTTAAACATAATTTTCTTAAATTGAGATTAAATAGCGTCAGACACTGCTTTGAATCACATAGTTTCGGGGTTACCTCTATTTGCACGATATTCACATCGAAGACAGCTTACTCATGCTCCATATTTTCTATAGGATATGTTTTACGCCATATTTTGATATCCCAATTATCTCGACTATGTCGCGTATTAACAAGATATTGTGGACTTTTGTAATGTTGCCCTGCGTGGTAGTCGTTTTCGTTGGCTCTTGGTACGGCTCATTCCAACGCGATGTGTGATTGGACTCGGTAAACCAGTATTTAATAGTCGCCATCGAAGAAATTTTGACAGTGGTTATCTACGAAGTATGTTTTATCTTCCATACTATAGTAAATTATTGTTGCAGAAGTATAAGTAAATATTTTTGGATCAGCCTCATTTCGTGCAATTATTGTCCTTTTCTTATTAAGAAATATCATTTTTTTTCTTAATTAACATTAACAATTTAATACATTACTCTTGAAAAAACATACTTTATAAACAACCGTCATTGTTATTATGAACGTTTGAAGAGAGAAAGATGAATTAACATTCCTAAAATTTTTAAATTAAAACTAAAATATATTCAATCTTTTTATTTGAATGTTAACTACTATACTGTTGCGAGAGTATGAAAGTATTTTCAAATCACTTATAATTAGTTTGCACCAATGTTGAAAGACTATGCCGTTTTGAAAATAATACGAGTATAACCACACACGTACATATTTTTGCTGGATACGTGTTAATATTTGCATGCAAAGACAACTAAAAAAGCACCAAATATTGTGTAAAGCTTTCAGACTCTAGTATCAAGTTAGACTATTTCCGCAGTCTTCTGTATTGACATTCGGATAATGTACGGAATTATAGTGAGGAACAGGGAAAGCATTTTCACCAGGATCTAAAAATGCTGGAAGAATGGTATTAAAATTCGTGAGGTCGGCGCCTGATGGTAGATTACTTCTGGTTTCTAGCAGAGGAAACATGAAGACATGTTTTCGTAAATTTTCTCTCTCTTTACTTCGTTGAATCCTTATTCTTCAAAACAAAAGTGGCATTATAAATATATGTGTTCTTTGGTTTCATGTTTT
This sequence comes from Bactrocera dorsalis, assembly GCF_023373825.1. Lineage (NCBI taxonomy): Eukaryota > Metazoa > Arthropoda > Insecta > Diptera > Tephritidae > Bactrocera > Bactrocera dorsalis. The sequence goes on along the minus strand of NC_064304.1, from coordinate 46,453,633 downwards.
CAGATTTTTATTATTTAAAATGGAAATAACGATTTAAAAGTAAACGAGAAATCCAACAAAATCATTGATAGTTTTACGAATACATATACATACATATCTATGTATACAAAATAGCTCAGTCACGTGACGCATTGTATAGAGCAATGCAAAATGTAAACGGCAACGATAAGCTTTCGGTAGTCTGATGATTTCGCATGGACCGTGCCGGTCATTCATCGATCTACTTTCGCCGATGAGATAAATGCACGTTCAAAGCATTCGTATGGCAAAATGTTGATTGACCATTAATATGTGGGAAGAATCGCAAATTGTTTCACCACTACAAATATCCCCAACAATTGCTAGAGATTGGATATGGTAGAATAGAACAATACGCAATGCATTAAACTAGCAAACAAAATATATGTAACAAGTAAAGAAGGGCTAATTTCGGGTGAAACCGAACATTTTATACTCTTGCAACTTGCAAGAATCAAAGCCAGGGGAATACTTTAAGGTGTAAAACCAATCACATAAAGTTAAGTCTGCTGGATGTTCGACAATTCTGATATTAGTTTATAGGCACAAAGATGCAATGTTATGAGTGAAACACGCTCTCTTACTTTCGTTGGGATAACTCACACATTTGCCGATATATGGGGCCACGCCAACTTTTTCAAAATATTTTTCTCACAGCTGCCCCTTGCCAATGCAATTCTCTATACCAAATTACACCTTTATATTTTAATTAATGGGATAATGGCTATTTGTGAGCGTGGCAGTGGTTCGATTAAGCCCACCTAAAAAGTCGACATTTTTTTGTACTAAGTAAGCAACCCACATATCAAGTGTCATCGAGATGTCTCAAATTGCACTCAAGTTACAGCTTGTATGAACGGACGGACAAACAGACAGTTAACTGGATTTCAACTTTTCTCGTTATTCGATCATTTATATGTATATATATAACCCTATATCTATCTCGCTTATTTATCGGTGATACGTACAACCGTTAGATGAACAAAACTATAAGACTCTCTAGCAACTGGTTGCTAGAGATTGTATAAAAATCACAACTGGATCAGTAGTCCGGCAATACTGCAGCAAAATGTAGATGTTAATGAAATTAATTTCCAGATACTAACTATAATTGGCAACCTGATGACCTTTAATTCAATACTCAGTTGGTGAAAATGATAATGTGCATTGTACTAATGAGCCGTTTAAGCCATTTTTAGCACCAGGACACTCTGTTACCAGGAAAGCTCGTTAAGTGTTTGTACAAGCTATTTTTTAATAACTTAATTGATCTTTGATATGTAGATATCATAAAATGCTGGAACTATGTAGATGAAATTAAAAGTTTTATTATTTGGAAAGTTAGCGGGGTTTTATTCTGATTTAGCTAGTTTTCCCACTTAGCGATAACTATGGCAATATTATAATGTATCGTGTTTTATTAAAATTGGTCCTGAGATATAGGATTTCACTGTACATGGGCCACGCTCTTTGTCCAATGAATATACAGCTTCTATGAAGCCTGTTCTTGCCACCTGGTTTATGGAATGCCTCAGACCCTATTATTTGGTGAGTTATCGCTTCTTTAGGAGTTTTCAAAAATAACGTTATATTAAGGATACATGGGGTTGTCATAATATTTCACTTTCATTTCTACACAGTCGGATCAGGTGCCGAAAATATTTGTCCTTAGCAAATTTGGTTGATGTTGCTGCAGTTATTAGTGAGATATTTAAATTAATATATGATGAAATTGTGTCGATGTATTTGCGGTTTAAATGTTTGAAAGATGATTAAAAGTTAAACTTAATTGCCTTTTTTGCCAACGGTGTAATCTTGTGCTGGAGCGAAATCAAGATTTCATTCTACTTTCAATTTTTTTTGATTGTGAACAAGAGCAAAATGGAATACTGTCTTCCTAATGTCAATAATCATTGTCAACAAATGATGCATGTTTTGAAAAATACTTGATCAGTATATTACTTTGCTAACTATACCAAAAAAGCTGGTCGAAAGAAAAAATATGGAAACGCTGACGTCCACATAGAGGGAACCTCTTCAGACCTGTACAATTTCAAATGAGAATAACGAACATGAAATATGTAAGTCAAAAAGTGCAAATAGTCCTTTTCAATACGCCGGCAAAAGCAGCGTGCAATAAGTGGGCATTGCAACAAATGCACTCGTACAATATATTGTATACTATTTACAAAATGGATATATGTATACTTGTAGCTGTTGTAGAACTGTTGTTTACAAAATAACGAACACACAACATAGACAACAAATTAAGCTACACTATTGCTCAAGAGAGCAAAGAGATATTGTGGTTTTAAGAGAAACACTAAATTGATGAGTTGGACGACTGAGCAGAAATTGAGTGTTTTATTCAGATTTACATTCCACATCCGCTAACAACCGACATTGGTTTGGCTCAGAAATTATATAAAGAGAAGATTATGGAAGAGAATTGCAAATTGCAAGTGTGTATATGATTGTAGATATATAAATAGAAGAGAAATATAAAGAACTCTTCAGTCAGCAAACCACTTTTATTTTCCTTCACCAACACCAGTTACGTCCTCCTCCTTTTATTTAAGTACCTTATTCTACTACTACTACATTTTGCCTTTAGGAGTAGCTTTAGTACGTTGACTCCGACGGCGGCAGAAGCCATATTTTCACATTCGCCACGGTGCGCCAAAACAAGAAGCGATTCAATGACGATTCAGTATGTCGGTAGAACTTTAGCAATGCGATTGTGAAGAAGGTAGTCTGTGGAAAAGCTATCCGTTGGTTAAAGAAAGTAAGAATGGATGTTTCTAACAAGAAAGAACAAGTAATTATTTAAGGCATGTGTGAAAGTGTGAATGGAAAAATTCATGGGAAAATGAATGAATAATTGAAATTCAATAAATAAAGATTTGCATAAAAAAACTAAAAATTACTTTAAAAAATTAAAATTTATTTAAAATTTAAATATTGCTGTAATTTAAAAATGATTTGAAAATGTGTATGCGAAGTCTCTCGGTCGCACCGGTGCCCGGCCTTAAAGTTTGCGCTTTCATGTCAGCGAGGTTAAGTGCTGTGAAGTGGTGTTGCTGTCAAAAGCTTAAGAAAAATACTCTGCAATGCCGCTATGTCCTTTGCTACCCATATATTAAAAACTGATGCAGTGTTCTTTTCTGTACGGAAAATATTTTTTTGATATAAAAGAAAAATACTTCGAGGTGTTAACAAGGTTGCTTGTTAAATTTGCTTTTATTTACAGTTAGTGAATTCATAATTTATACGCAAATACAAGGAGTGAGGAAAGTTCAACATTTTTTTAAGTTCAACCATGTGCTATCTGCCAGTGTAAAAAAGCGAGCAACTTTCAATACTAACCCTTTTCTCGCACAATTTGTATCATGTCTGTTATGTGATGTTTTTATCGTAAAAAAAAACTAAATCTTAAATATTGACCGATATATACATACGTTACAAAGCCGTAGTCCGGTTTTACCCATTTGCACAATGTAATACTGTAATAACGGGACAATATTACGTACCGGCGTGAATAGTAGTTACGAAGAACCCTTGGTTTAATTTATAATAAGTAGCCCAGTGACTTTGCCTGAATCTTTACTGAAAATATCAATAAATTTGTGAAATTAATTAAAGAGAGAATACTTTTATTATTGTGTTACTGGATATATTATTTATTTTTCAAGATATTGGAAAGGGGTGGGCACAATTATCTTATTTTTATACAATTGTGTTTTATAATACAATATATAAAGTATATTTATATAAAATATTGAAGTAAATATATAACGGCTTAAGTTTTCTTTATCTTCTTCTAACTTATCCCTTAACTTGACTTGAATAAGTCTGCTTATTTCCAAAGTACCACTACAATGTGTGAAATTTCCACACGAAGTAGAAAATAAGTCAAAGAAATTGTGATTTGCTTATGCAGTAATCTCACGTCAATTAATTTCCTGTCGTAAATAACAATTGCTTCTGGCAGTCCACTACCAAATAAGAAGAAGAAACATGTAATTGCTGAAAGTTTATTGCCATGACTTATGTGGCGGATTGCTTTCGTTGCCTTCCTAGATCACAAGATTGTTATTGCTCATTTTCAGAATACTATTATTTTGTTTTCTTCTTGGCAAATTTTTGCTTAGTACGCGCAATATGCTCATTTTCCACTTTAATCGCCGTCATAATGACTCTCGTATCAATTTGACAACGCTGCTTCATGAATTTAATTTATTTGTGCACACGTTCGTCGAATTTTATTCGCTCAATTGAGTTAGCAGCTCGTGGCGATTTTGGTTCCTTTGTCGAATCCGAAGAAATATTTAAGCCTTTTAATACACGAAAATATATATACATTTACATATGTATGAAAAGAAAGAAATGTTTGAATTCGAGTGTAAGAAGATTTCTACAATACTTGCTGAGAAATGGCCGCTATTATAAAAAAAAAAAACTTTTCAATATTTTTTATATATTTTATGAGATATTCCCGGACATTTCGGCAGTTTCAAGAGCAATCTAGGCAAGCCGTTCAATTTCATTTGCTGCAGCAGCGTTAAATTTAAAAGCATAGCAAAGCGAAGTCAAACTAAATCCTTAGTGAAGTTCAAAAGTGCCACAATGTAATCTTGCAGAAAGCTCTAGCTTGGTACTGCGATATGTGATATTTTGTGATAAAAGTAGCTAGCAGACAATGCTTGATTTTAAGGTAAATTCTCTCTACGGTCTGTTTTGTTTAAGTTTCCGTTGAGCTCTGCATTCACTTGGTCAATTCATATTGGTTTATTGATGGAATTTCGTCCCTACTGAGTGCTTAGTTTAGTAATAAGTATATTGTATTATGTAAACATAGACTAAATGCATGTTTATTCTATTGTCTGTTATTTATACACAGTACTTAGTATTGCGTAGATTTGGTTTGGTTATATGTATATAATTTGCTATTAGGATGAATAGAAGGAAATTTTCGTAATAGTTCAAATCACAATTGCCAAGTGAACTCTAATTGCCCGGCGCAGACCCATATTAAACTCAAATTAATGCGAATAATCAGTGAACAGCAAAGTCAAAATTATTAACTAAAGAACAATAAGCAAAGCGAAGAGAGTGATTTTACAAACAAACGTACTTCTTTGTTTTATGACGAATCATAATAACGGATATTATTCAGGCTAAATTATCATTGAGTGATGTGAAAGTGGCTTTGGAAATCGATTCAACTACAAAATTAATTTTAGGTTGGCTATCACTTCTGTTGCTATGGCGTACAAAGTTGATAAGTAGTTTTACGAAGTTACCAAGTAATGGCAATTAGTATAATTATTAGCGAGGAGAAATATTCATCTATTTTATGAGGAGGATCAAATAACTTCAAATTTTGTATCTAATCTGAACACCTTTATTTGGCGTTTGACTAATTATTGAAAAATGCAGTATTCTAAAATGACATATAAAATGTTATTGTAGGAATACATTCGCGTGGAAAGAAACTACGATACAACTAAGGGCCTGCGTGTTGTTCGCGGGCGCTTTTTACCAATGCTGTATATGTAGGAATAACAGCTATTACCGTTTGTTTTTGAACTAATGTGTCACTTTACGCATACCCACAATAACCAACATTGTGACCACCTGAAACTGTGTCTAACTTATGGACATGTCAAGGAATAAGCAAAGGATTACTAATTGACAGCTTTTGTTGCTACACTTAATCATATTTACGCGTTATGTACATAAGTATATATAAATGTTCCATTTACAACAGACAGATATACACGTCGAGAACTGCAAAAGAGCACGAAAGCAATGAGTCATCAATAATAAACAGATGTCCAACAGTCACATGTCGCTGGCGAATATTGCAGAGTGTGCTGTCATACACCGTACAATCAAAAAAGTTTGTTTTGATCCAGTTTTATCCTTTGATCCTAATATACTTAAATACTTTATGTTCAGGGTTTGCCCGATTTAAAAAAATTTATGGAACCAATCGTTACAATTCTTTAAAAAACTTAAAAAATAAGCTCCTTCGGCCTCGATACAGCGCTACCAACACGATTTCCAAGCATTGAAAGCGTCACGCGTACTATATGCTGCTTGGATCCCTCCGTCGTGTCAAAAGAAAAAGAAGATTGCCTCTTAGTTTCGGGATCATACTCAAATATCCATGACTCGTCACCTGCGATTACGTTATTCAAAAATTGGGGTTCACTTTCACACACGTTCAAATTTTCTGGGCACACTTCCACTCGCCGCAATTTCTGGTCGTCAGTGAGCGTTTGGGACCATCTTCGTGCACACCTTGATCATGTTCAAGTTCTTCGTCGCAATGTCATGAACCACCGATTTTGATAAATTTAACACATTTGAGCAATTAAATGAATACTTAGTCGATGGACCGAGTTCACAACTTTGCGCACTTGAGTCACATTGGCGGTGTTTGTCTTCATCAGCGACCTCTACCCGGCCCACCAAAAAGGGCTGGTGTCTCCGAAACACACCACTTCTTGCTAAAGCAACATCTAGGTAAGCCCCCTTGATCATAGCCAATGTATATTTATCGCGTTTCACACATCATTTAATCGCTCTAACGAACGCTGTATTTTCGGCATGTACCACTCACAGAAACACGTTGCGCGAAAATGTTTGTCCCGACTCACCAGGTGTTCGGAGACAACTGACCAGCCGCTCGTTCGTTAGCTAAGGATGGCCTCTACCGAATCCAATCGGTGCGCGCACGCTCTGAAGTACAGTCGCGACGGATGAAAATCATTCCTTTCACTTTCCGAACAAACCCTGCAATTTCTGAGGTTCTTTGGTAACCAGAATATGTTGAATACGAATATTTTATAAGATATTAATTAAAAATCAAATCTAAATCAAAACCTAATTAAATACTAAAAATCTGTTATTGTCAATTGCTATTCCAGATTCTTACAGTACTTCTTGAAATATTATCATTGAAAAATAAGAAGAGGAAAACTACATTTACTTCAGTTGATTAAACTTCAGCTCAGATGAGTCGAGTTTTAAATCGTAATAGGGATACAATATTAGATATGAAAGTCTAGAGATACCAAAGGAGAGTATATAAGTAGATTTTTAAACGGAGAAAACTGATGTTTTTAGGTATACTAAAAAGTCAATTACTACTTCATCGTTGAACTATTCTGAACATTTAAGTAAACTAGATGAAGCAAGAGTAAACAGCTTGTAAAATTATTTTCTACGGGGATTTCTTAAAGATTATGAAATTACTCTGCGACACTCATTTATGTGTAAGCAATTATGTTTTTAGTTAAACCAATGTCAGTGAAAAACAAAGTCATAAAACGAAATTAAATATGTTTAAAGTGCAAATGAAATGGAACCGTAAACGCACAGCAAGTTGCCAATGATGTCAATATCAGCAAATGTACTTTAAATGGTACCTTCTCTATTTTCCAGCTCAAATTATTTTCTCCAAGAGCAGATTGAAGAAGACGCCTTGTCTGAAACCTCGTTTGGTATAGAACGGTTCAGAGAGGTCCTTCCCGATCCTGACAGAGCTTTTGATGTTGCTCCATGTCAGTTTACACAGCCGGATTAGTTTTGCGGGGATACCAAATTCGAATATCGCGGCATAAAGGCAGCTCCTTTTCGTGCCGTTAAAAACAGCTTTGAAATCGACAAAGAGGTAGTGCGTGTCGATTCTCTTTTCATGGGTCTTTTTCAAGACTTAACTCACGGTAGTTGGCGCAGATTGTGTGGTCTTCCTTTTTGTAGATTGTACAGAGCATACTTAAATTCTAATCTTTGGGCATGCTTTCGACAAAACAAAGAAGCTGATGCATGCTTCTTATCAGTTCTTCGTCACCGTGCTTGAATAGCTCGGTCGACAATCCATCGGTCCCGCTGATTTGTTGTACCTCAAATGGATAATTGCTCGCACATCCCTGTGGAGGCGATGTTTCGCCTTCTCACTTTAGTTTACCTTCATAGGGATGTTTTCTGGCCACTCAGAGGATACTTGGTCAAAGACCGGAAGTCGTGATTATCTACTGTTATTTGCTAAAATTTTTAAATGTGCAAATATTTTTGCCGCTAGTAAGCAGAATAAATATACATCAAAATAAATAATTCACAGACACAAATACATATACAAATCGTCGTGGTTTAATGAGAATGTATTTAAGTATGCATAGATTATCATTTACTCTCGAATGGTATATTCCGTGGAATTGAACATTGCCAACACGAAGCAAAACGCGCAAACAATGTAGACGCATTTGACTTTCAAATGCAATCAGAGGGTATTGAGCAAAATAAGTGTTTGCCAATATCAATCGATGAAAGAATTTTAAAAAAGTTGGGAGTGCGAGTGGGCTTAATGCGTGGAATATTTTAAATTAGATAACTTTAATTTACAATTTAAATGAAACAACCATGTGACAAACGCTGTTAAACTGTAGTTGGTTGCGAGGTTCATCCTAAATGATAAGCGTTTATCGAGCAGAACAAGCTGGCACTCATGAAGTATTTGTAAAAATGGTTTGCCAACGGAAGTGATTTAGAAAGGTCGCACATACTATACGAGTATGTAGCTTCGCGTAAACGTAGCATCACACGCAATTTGACAGTCGTATAGATGTTCCCAAAGAGAGGATGTGGTGTCACTCTTTATAAGTACATCTGCCTAGCTTACGGATAGAACTTTTTCCATCAAATTGCACTGAGTGCCTCTACGTTGAAAAACTGACAGAAGTTGTATATTGTCTTGCTTACAAAGGGAAAACAGTGTAAAGAACAAGTAAGGAAGTGGTAAATTCGTACGTAAGAGTATTTTCAATTTTTAAAAAAAGCCTGGGTGCAGCATCCTTCTTTCATTTCTTCCGTAAAATTTAGTGATTCTGACGTTTTTTGTTAGTCGGTTAACGCACTTTTAGTGATTTTCAACATAACCTTTGTATGGGAGGTGGGCGTGGTTATTATCCGATTTCTTCCATTTTTGAACTGTATATGGAAATGCCTGAAGGAAACGACTCTATAGAGTTTGGTTGACATAGCTATAGTAGTTTCCGAGATATGTACAAAAAACTTAGTAGGGGGCGGGGCCACGCCCACTTTTCCAAAAAATTACGACCAAATATGCCCCTCCCTAATGCGATCCTTTGTGCCAAATTTCACTTTAATATCTTTATTTATGGCTTAGTTATGACACTTTATAGGTTTTCGGTTTTCGCCATTTTGTGGGCGTGGCAGTGGGCCGATTTTGCCCATCTTCGAACTTAACCTTCTTAGTGAGCCAAGAAATACATGTACCAAGTTTCATAATGATATCTCAATTTTTACTCAAATTACAGCTTGCACGGACGGACGGGCGGAAGGACATCCGGATTTCAACTCTACTCGTCACCCTGATCACTTTGGTATATATATCCCTATATCTGACTCTTTTAGTTTTAGGACTTACAAACAACCGTTATGTGAACAAAACTATAATACTCTCCTCAGCAACTTTGTTGCGAGAGTATAAAAAGGAGTCGGCATGGCGAATATGGAAATAATGAAACAACATTATATACGCAAAGGGACCAACAAAAACGATTTAAAGTAACTCATATGATATGCAGTCAACCAGAAATTACTTCAAAAGAAAGATGTTTTGACTATATGCCTGTCTACAAATAAATATAATAAGTTAAAATAGACAAATCTTTATTTGAATAGGGAGTTTTATTATGACACACTCGGAATGGGATTCCGAAATTGTAGTAACTTCTTTTATGGAAGCACGTGTAGAATAGAACGCTATTAAAGGAACTGCCTGAATGTCAACGTATGAATGTTACGAAGGCATAGGAATTACAAATTTGCTTCATTCACAACTTTGTGGCTATCAAATATATAAATACATATGTACATATGTATATTTAATCCATGGAACATCCTAAACTTTATAAACTGTGCTTTTATGCTTTCAGCGGAAAACTTAAATTAAATAAGCGCCCAAAGAGCATAGAGGATTTCATATAATAAGCCAAGTGCAATTTGTACCGGTGTGACTAAGGGTGTGCTACGGTAAAACTGAATCCAGCAAAGCAGCCAAAAATAGTTAATCATAAGATATCCTGAAAGGTGCAAACCTATACGCGAGATTCATCATAAGTTGAAACAAAAAAGCAGAGATTCTCATATATGGCACTTACATGCGCAAAAGTGATTACGGCACACAAATTGGAGCAAACACTGAATACTATAGATATTAAAGACGGAAGTGGGTGACATTGGGAGTATGCAGTCCAACAATGCCGCCACTTTTATTGAATTTGACAGTAGTGGTGGTAACAGTGGGTACGTTCGGATGTCCTTATTGTCAGCGAAAATACTCTTATTGGTTTCGGTAGCTAAGTGGACAACGTACAAGATAATTATTTCCAACTTATAGGTATGGCATCAGTCATTAATTGGTTGAATCGATCACTGCTACTATATGGCATAAATAACTGTGGTATAAATATTCACATTCTAATCAACGAAGCAATGGTGTAAGTACAAAATATATATAAAACAATCAGATTATAATTCTTGTAGTTTTAAAAATTGTAAATGAAATTAGAAAAATCTGTTTTTGAATTATTTATGATTATATTTTAAACAAAAGTTAATATATAATATAATTTAATAATACATAGTAGAAATGGTCGTAATACAAGTAATCGTCCATCCATGCCGTGTCGAATTGTTGAAACAAAGAATTGGGACTATCTCAAACCACAATCTGGAGGATTTCGATAAAGGGTTTTGGGCTTGCATTTATACGGATCACCATTCATTACATACATTATACATACATTGTTCTCAAAAACGAACTGAAGCCATTGGATAACGATTTTTTTTAAGACAATCATCTTTTACAATGAGCCTCTTTTCCATCTGAAGTTTGGTGTGGTTTTTGGTCTGGTGGAATCATCGGCCCCACTTCTTCGAAATGAAGAGGAAATGTCAATGGAGAGTGGTACAGATCGATGATAACTAATTTTTTATGGCCGCATTTGGAAGAATTTGTTCTTGACTTTATTTGGTCACAACAAGACGGGGTTACGTGCCACACAATACTTGTATCAATAGAATTATTGCGAGAAAAGTCTTGAGATTCGATTATTACAAGAAATTGTGACATTGGATGGCCTCCAGGAAGCTGTGATTTAACACCAATAGCCTACTTCTTGTTGGGTTATTTGAAGTTATTGGTCTTTAGCAATAAACCAGACTCTCTTCGAAATTTAAATTTTCTACATTCGACTTCTATTTGTGGAAAAGTACTCAAAAATTTTATTCATCGACTCCTGTAGAATGTAGTTATATTATGAACTTAATTCTATTTCACAATAAATAAGAAAAATTTGAATTTTCTTAACAATTGGGAATTGTTTTAAGAAATAATATCATTCTTATTGGAAAACTACTTGAGCATTTACGTATTCCATTGAACGATTCTGAGTATAACTTTTTGAAAGTTTGGTACATCGCATAAATATAGTCGAATGATAAGAATATCAGCGTGGAATCCCTCTTAATAATTCATTTCCTATAATCTGCAACTACAAAAATTTGTGAGATGACAAAATAAGGACAGCACAGTGTAGTATAGCTATACATGTCAGATGTACTAAAATGGAAAACACTTTGCACCAGGATTGAGGGATTGGGAAGATAAAATGAAATACAAATATTAAAATTTGGAGTATGTTTGTTTGTAGTATCTAGTTTGACGCAACAAAATCCCAAAAGAAACCTTTTGCCTGGAAATTTAGCAATTTTCAAAGCTTTATTTTGCATTTTGTTGGATTAATGGTTGTGTTTGTGCGTGATTTACGCAAAACTATGGCAATACCTACTTTTAATTTCGTTATGATAACAAAACTGGCGCAGAAGTTGATTTAATAATTCCAAAGTTTTGCCTGAAATTAAAGAAAAATATCGTTTGCAAATGAGAAAGTCATCAAACTTACTTTTATAGAACCCCGAAGACAGCCAAAGTATATCAAAAGTTGATCGAAGTCCAATCATTTGTTTTACTTATTAGCACCAAGAAGTTATTTCTATAAATGAAAAAGTTTTTCATTATATCACATCGCACAAAATAACATATTTCAATAGACAAAATAAAGCAACAATAAACGCCTTACAGAGTACAAGTTTATTTTCATATAATTAAGAAGGCTTGCCCTTTCACACAACTCACTTAATCGACTCTGTAGAAAAAAACGGTTTGTTTATTTTTACACGTTGCGTGTCTGCTTGCCTCTCTGATTTATGGTGTGAATTAACGTTTGGCATTATTCAAGTATACAAGGAATTTTGTGAAGCTAATTCACACATACGAGTAGAATAGCGAAAATAATCATGGGAGCATGGTTTTTGTCCGATTTCGTTACTGTTCAATTTTTAAAATAATGTTGTGTACCGAATTTGGTAAACTTTGGTAGAGAAGCTCCTTAGAAATAGCATTTCACATAACATTGGGCAATGCCAGACCATTGCATTTTGATAGCAGCTCCTATGAAGCCTTTTGAGTGTGAAATCTAATGTCGCTGACATATTTATTTATTATTTATTTCAACATGCTATATATGTAACCATTATATTTGAAGTGGGCGATGGTCCTACTAATCATTCGCCATAAGAAATATCTGTAAATAGTCATATGTTATAAAAAAACGTGAATTATAGTATGTATAGTTATTGGAGGATGGAGTCATGTGTAGACGTTCAGAGCTGAAGTGTTTTCGTCCATTCGGACGATATGACCTAGCCAGCGTAACCGATGTCTTTTCATTCGTCGAACTATGTCAATGTCATCGTATATCTCATACAGCGATATTCGCCGTGGCCAACGCGCAAAGAACCATAAATCTTTCGCAGAACCTTTCCTTAATTAAAATTTCATCTTCAATAAGTAACTCATATTCGTTGTGCATTATATAACAGTTTCTCACTTTTACAGAAAAATGCCACGTTTTCGTGGAAGAGCAAAAAATATTGGTCGACGTACTCGGAACGCGAAATTGGTCTATGATCGTCGATTTAATAGATTAGTAAAAGAACAATCGGCGGATAATATAAATTTATGAAATCAAGTTGCACGTATACGATCAAATGCAAATTCAGGGTAACGCACTCAACGTATTCGTGGTAATACCTTAATACAACGAGGGGCCGTCAACAAGCGACCAACGCACATAGAGAACATAACCAACGGCGAATGCAGAATAATCGAGCATTGGCACGAGCATCACTTAATCGTCTCGCGTTTGAATATGATCCTGAAATAAACTATTCGTCACATCTATTAATGACAATCGGTAGTTTGGACAAAGAGTGTCAACATTGTCATGCTTTCAAGTAACAAAGGTATATCAGCTGGCTTATGTTGCTCATCTGGGAAAATTTCATTGCTTTTAGCTGGAACCACATCTCAATCGAAATTGTTTTTGCGGAAAATTCGTAAATACAATTCATGTTCCAAATGTTGTTATTTGGAGCAAAAAAATTGTTCATCGTGAAGATGGTCGCAATTTTGAATCTAGATTCAAGATTCAAAGTCAAGTGTTCCATCGAATCAGTTCATTGCCTTCAATGTCTGATGCCGATCCAAAATTTTTACAAATTTATTTTATGGGAAATGAAGAGCAACAATCGCATACACGCTCCGCTTACAACCATATAGAGCAGATGGTTAAAGGATTGTGGACATTCTGGAAACCGTAACCAATTGGTACCATTGTTCAATATCCTTTCTAACAGACACAAAAACGACAACTACGTCACTGTCATTAAAGCAGACAAAGTGTCCTGGAGTGGAGAGCACGCAGGCACTTATAATGTTCCATTTGTTAATGAAGTTGCAGTTTTTGTGTCTGGTGACCCATGTGAACGTCGAGACATATGCATACAACGCAGATGATACGATGCAAATAATTCAAGACAATTATCGTTCTTACGATGCTTTGCAGTATCCGTTGACATTTGGGAAGGAGAAGATGGATATCATTTAAGTATTAACCAAAGGAATCCAACTACAGGTACATCTTATAGATTATCTTACAATTTTTCAATTCAATTCAATTAAGTCAATAATTTTTGTTTATGTCATAAATATATTCATTTATAGGTGAAGAACTGATGAAGACATATAGAATAGTGCTTGAAACTTCTACGAATAACTAATGTTTCATCAGTACATTATGGATATGTATGTAAAAATTGAAAGTGAGAGATTACGATATATAAAATTTAATCGAGCAAAACTTCGTACTGAGGAGTATATTAATATGCGTAATGCCATAATGGGTAACGTAACGTGCCACAAATGACATCAACAACATCAGTACTGCATATACATATCCTCCCATCATCATACAATGGTCGTTCGCGTCATATGCAAGAATACATTCAAGACGCTATGAATTACGTACGTGCAACCGCCGACCAGATCTTTTTATCACATTTACGTGTAATCTAAACTGGGATGAAATTAAAAATTTGCAGTTGTCAGGTCAAATATCGATGCATCGCAAGAAAATCCGTGTTTCTCTCACGGTCAGTTATATGTTGCTTGTTCCTGAGTTGGAAACTCATTGAATTTGTTTGTTTAGACGCTTCAAGGACTAAGCAAAAATATTGTACATCCAATGGCATTACGATAAACTGAGTTTATGTAAATTACAAAAAATATAGGTTATAAAATAAAACAGTTTGAGTGTAAGCTTTTTCACCTTTAATTAAAATGACTTAAAATTATTACTGAACACAGCTTCTAGATTTTATTTCACTCATACAGTATACACATATTCACAACCTATGGATTGGTTGAATTTTGATAAATGGGCCTGTAATGAGGTTAGATACTGTAACAACTATATATGTATGTATACGTAATTACGTGAACGCAGAAGAGGTTTAGTAGGTGAGGAGAACACTATTTTATCCTATACCGTCAGGTCCAAAACGAACTGTGTCGTAAAGAGAAAGGTATACTCGGAGGAGCTTGATATCTCTCTTACCTTGCCGTCTACAAAGCTCAGCCAGCATCTTCCAAGCGGAAGTACTGGGTATAGAGCAGGACTGTGAAGTTCTATTTATTGAACAAATCTCCAGTTTTATCACAAATCAGACCACGAATGTCTGGAATTCATCAGATAGCAAGCCTTGAATGTCTATCTAAAAAAAGCATAACAGAATTAAGTAGCTTCATTGAGGGCTTTAAATGACTTGAACGCAACAATGAAACGCGTAAGTTCTTACGATAGAGTATCAAAATAGCATATTGAATTCAAAGGCCAGCACTCTTACCTACCTCCCAACTATGGCTATTTCGACCAAACTTGTTGATTATGAATCTTTCTAGCACTCCTTAAACATTCCCTAATAATACTTTTGCTGAACATTGTTTATAATGCGATAACTCAGTAAGTAACTGAATCAGAAACATTAAATTTTCTACTTGTGGGACGTAATTACACTTGTTCAATAACCACGAGAGCCAGACGCGAAAAGGAAAATTTGTGAAATAAAAACATTTATCTAGCAACGGTATTGCGCAAAGAATACCCTGCTTGTTATGCCTCAATGTTTTTAGGAAGTTGAACTTAACACTTTGTCACTTTCGGTAAGTGTGGAACAGCTCATTCAAGCCCATAAATTTTACTATTGTTGTGCTAATGTTTGACTCAAAGTTAAATAGACATCTAATGGAAAAGTTCGAAAAGCATGTGGAACTGAACATTAAAAATAAGCCCTGGTTAAGCACAAATAAATGAGTTCAGAATTCTGGTATTGAAAGTTTTGTGCAATAGTTATGATTTAAGTAGTTCCAAATATTGCAACATTTTCAGCGGGAATGTCAAATACGAAAGTAAGACAAATGTGAGAGGCGGATAAAGAAGCAAGAAGCATGCTCGAGGATGCGCAATTCGAAAAGCCTTTCTCATTAGTGAGTGTTTTATAGAGCTGTAAGGCGGGTATATGAGGCTAAAGTTGAGTTGTTTAGAAGGTGTAAAAGTTAAAAGCTGTGTACATAAAATAATTGGATTGACAAATTTATTTCGACTCTTTAGTGACAATAAAATTACGTTAACTTTGATGAATATTATTTCACAGTCCAAATATTTGCAAAATCTTCGTTATTTTATTTATAAAATGTATAATATAAATATTTGTACCCATATAGGGATTCACTAAAGACTATTTAGATATCTTCAGAGCCTTTCGAATACTAACAGGAATTCAAAGTTCAAGAGGTCGTACCCAAGGGTCCGCATTGAAGTAAATCCCATATACTAACCCTTAGATGTTGTATGAGTTATGCCGAAGTGGACGATTGGCGAGGCAATAGGGCTTGGCGGTACTCATGCTCGACAACATCGGAAAATAAACGCAACAAGAAAAATCGTAAGTGTTTTATATCTAAATATAATTGTAATCAAACTGAATTATTTCCGCATAGTCAATATTTATGTAGAATTTAATCTAATTTTCGCAATCACTTTTTCGCCCGAAAAAAAAATTTTTTTTGAAAGTGTCACACTGGTATTGCCCCTTAATGTTTTTCCACACAATATATGGTTGCACATATAACAGAATGTTGCAAAGAATTAGTTTGTGGTTATCCACTCAAAATCAAAATAGAAGTCCTTATATCTAAACGTATTTTAGCGCACACGTAACGTAGCACTTTAGTGAAGTCCATATTGTAAGTAGGCAGAATCGTCCTTTTACCACATCACGCGGCGTGGCCACCGCTTATAATAAGATAGGGCATAAACTCGGAACATATGCCAACCAGATTCGGGAAAATATATTTCAGTGTTCGATGATACAAACACAACAGAGGTATCGGCACTTTGAGACCGATTGAATGAAATGTCATGAAACATGGACAATATTCTAATTAGAGTTCACACATTAAGAAAGAAATAGATATGGTCAATATATTATATATTATTCGCTGCTTTCAGAAATATCACAACATTATAACAATGAACACGCTCATTAACTGTTTCACACTTACCATACCCTTGATGGTCATCAGCTTTCATCGCTCCCGAGTAAACCAATCAAGATATTGTGACGGACATCGCGAAGACGTCCCCGTCGCATCGAAGGATCCTTGTAATTTAGTGATATTCATAAAATGTTTATATATGTATATTGATATTAATAAAATTATATTAACTAAATAGTGGTAAACTTCAATGTTACGTTATTCTCTAAAAAACATGTCATAACTGTTTAAAATAAAAATTCACCCAAAAATATAATATTATTCCAAACTCTTCCATACTTGCGTTTTATATATTTGATCAGAACAAAACTTCATGAAAGACAACTTTTTGTAGGAGATACAAAAAAAAAATAAAAAATGTGTGGGCTCAAATAAATTTGGAAGTTTTGAAAAAGGTGTAGTGACTTTGAAATATTGCACTTTGTAACCAAAAATTCTCCAAATCGAAGCAAACTTATTAAAGTTATTAATTTTTTTAAGATATGTTGTCCGCGGCTACGTCTCAAATGGTAACTGTCGAATGACACGCGTGATGTGTTGTTGCAAGGCCTGAATCGAAACGGCATTGTCCGCATATTTATTGGACTTTACATATCCACATAGGAAAAAGTCTAACGGTAGGATATAATACGATCTAGGTAGCCAATCGATCGCCCCAAAACGTGAAATTATCTTCTCGCCTCAGTGTTCTCTCAATAGATCCATTAAATGATGAGATGTGTGGGAAGTGGCGCCATATTGTTGAAACCAAATGTCGTCGCAATCATAAGCTTCAATTTCAGGGATCAAATAATCGTTTATCATGGGACGGTAACGGTCGCTATTGACAAACCATTGTTTTTCAAATTGGGCAATTTTGCTAGTCTACATACCGTACCATTGAGCCAGAAATGGGGCTTATCGCTGAACAATATTTGGTTCAAAAACGTCGAATCTTCTTGGAAGTGTTCAAGAGCCCATAGAGCGAAGGGATGAGACAAGGGGCTTTAGTTCTTACACAAGTTATATTTTGTACTTTCTCAAATGGTCCAGGGAGATTTCGCAAAATCACCGATTTTTAAAATTAGCAGTCCATTGGAAGGGGCCCGTGATATAAATATTTCGACAAAATTCTTTTTTTGTTAAATGTTGAAATTTAGAGCATGATAAAATTGTAAAATTTTTTGCTATGCAATTTTGCGAGTTCAAAGAAAAATGTTCGTGCTATATTATAGATATTTTTTCACGGTCTATTTGTTCAAATATTTTTTTGTTTAACAACTGAAATTTTTCATATGTTTTTTGTTCATTCATGCCATTTCAAAGATATTGAATTTTGTGTCCCCCCTTCCGCTCTTAAAACGTATGGCACGTCCATCGACCATCCATATTTTAGGTTAGTTCATGTCATACATATTATTAAATATTTATTATGAAATTGCTAACGCACTGTGAAACAATTATGTTCCTTATCTTAATTGTACTAAAAAATTGTATCTCTAAATCTGCGGCAAAATAAAAATATAAAAAACTGAATTTTGACGAAATATTTATATCACGGGGTATGCGTCTGGTCCATCTGCTAATGAATTGTTAATGTTCAAAATCAGTGATTTTGCAAAATTTGCCTGCACCACTTGACGTAGTTTGACCCGGTACTAATGTGCCATTTCGTGGGTTCAGCGTGTTGATGATTTTTGCAGTAAATGCGGACTACAAAATACATTTACCTCAATTTGTTTCCATTATGTGCAGCGTAAAGCTAAATGGTTGTAAATGCACTAACTAACTCAAAATGCATTTGTTCCGACAGTGAGTTGAATTTACATGCAGACTTTCATTATAAAATTTTGAAATTGTTTTGCATATTTAATTAAACATTGTATTCAAATTTATGTTACACTTTGTGGGAACTCGTTTCAACCAGCAATGTTGGCTATAATTCCAGCATGTGCACATGGATGTTTATCCTAATGCTGAATTATGTGAAATATAAGTACCTCAAAAATGGAAATGTAAAGAACTCATTTCGTTATAGAATCCCATTAATACATAATTCCATGTTTGAGCTTTACTCTTACGTGGCATTAATATATTCCATACGTAAATATTACGGTTTTAATATTTTTAATAAAGCGCAAAAGTTGTGCAACTTATATTGAAGACCAATAAAACAAAAAGTATGAATTGTGGTAGAAAAATTTTACTCTTAAGACTTAGTAGTTTATTTTGTTAAAAATGTTAGGATATGGAATTATCACAGTTTACGGTTTTATGCTCCATATATTCAGCATACTTTGTAGAATGTATGAAAAAGCGTTGCATTATGAACTATTTCTACAACACATTAGACACACTCTTCTTACACATCACTAAGCCTGGTAACAAGTTTATAACAATTTAACTAAACTTTTACAATTAGTTTTTATTAACTTTCGTGCTTCAAACGGCGGCCGTACTTCGAATGTCAAGGGATGTTCCAACAATTATTCACGGGATTGGCGAATATTTAAAAACATTGTAGTTTTAAGACACTTTGAAATTTAATAATGCCTCGGCGGCGGTGTTAATAAATACAACATTCACTCAAACTATAAGATTATACCAAATATTTCAAACTCCAAACGTTTATTATGAAATCCGTAATTGATAATAAAAATAGTTTTTCATCATTTCGCGGTTATCTTCAAAATTAGAAGTTTAACCACTGATGAAGTCCAGCGAACGATTACAAACTTGTACCATTACAATAAAAACAAACACGGAAGTGTATATTTAAGTAACCTTTTACAGTGTTCTCTAGGGGGACTGTGGGATGGCATTTCAAATTTCTTACGTACAGCTGTAAGAAAAATTCCTTGGCCTTCGTGAAGGTCGAAAAAACACCTGGTGCGATGAAGATTGGGGAGAGGGACCAAACTGTCTTCCTAGCAAAGTTACAATCGGAGGAGGAATCAAAATGGGAGACCCCAAAATCTGCGGTAATTACCGTGGGATAAGTCTCCTCAAAATCACATATAAGGTTCTACCTAACTTATTGTGTGAAAACGCAACCTAAACAAGCTGATTGGACCTTACCCGTGTGGCTTCAGGGCTTGAAAATTAACAACTGACTACATAGATATTCACCATGCGCCAAATCTTGGAAAAGACCCGCGAAAAGAGAATCCACACACAACAATGAGCTGCTTTTATACTGCTGTGTCTGAATTTGGTACCAGCGGAAAACTAGTACGGCTGTGTAAACTGATTTTGAATAACACAAAAACATTCGTTAGAATCGAAAAGACCTCTCCCAGCCTTGTGACTTTTTCAGTCTAGTGTAGAAAATTATACGAGCTCCAGAGAGAGAAGGTAATCTTCTAAAAGAGTGTCCAGCTGCTTGCGTACGCCGATGGTATTGATATCATTGGCTTCAACAAATGCGACGTTAGTTCTGCTTTCACTAGACTGGATAAAGAAGCAAAGGAAATGGGTCTGGTAGTGAACCACGGAAAGACGAAATATCCTATCAGCAAAGAAACAGTTGTTACATTCGCAACTAGGCTCCCACGTCGCTGTTAACAGTCATAACATGGAAGTTTTAAATAATTTCGGCTATCTGGGAACCACTCGTAGCACCACCAAAAATGTCGGCCTCGAAGTCTAACTTCAAATTCAATAGGCAATTGAGAAAAAAAAATTCTCTCTCGACGAACAAATCAAAATTTTACAAGACAATTATCGCTGTATTGCTATATGCTACACTTGGAATCACCCAATTGGCGCCAAACAGGGAAAAGAAGAACGACTGTCGCGCTGTTGTAAAGGCGGCTCAAACCACGGAAGCAGTGCCTAAGCCAATAATTAAGGAGAAGCTGTACACAACTCATACACATACATACTCTCTGAGCACCTGGAGAGTCAGGACAAACATTTTCGTGCGATTAAATTCTGAAAGTGACACCCAATTTTTGAATAACGTAATCATAGATGACGAGTCATGGATCTTTGAGTATGATTCCGAAACAAAGAGGCAATCTTCCGAGTGGTACACGTTGGCGTCTCCTCGCCCAAAAAAGGAAAGAATGAGCAAATCTAAAGGGAAAACGATGCTTATTTAATTTTGTAACAAATAGAAACATATGTATCTCTATTTGTGCTTGGGGAATCATTAACTTGTCTATATGGTTATCACACACATTTGAAATAAAAACGCCGCATCACTTAAGTGTGTAGTAAAAAGAGTAGTTCATTAAAGAGTAATTTAACTTTACACAAATGTTTCTTAAAATTAACCGGGTTGAGACGAAATCTGGTGAAGATCCAATTATATGTTGCGTTGACGCGGCTTAGTTGAGAACGTAGTCGAATTGTGAGAGACGAATCGTGAGATGTCGACGAGGCGTAGTGTAGTAGCGCAAGTTTATGATCGAATTGTGTCCGCAATCCTTTTTCCCAGCCTTTTTCTTCTGTGTGTTGATTGATGTGGATGTGTGTTGAGTTGTGTTGAGTGGTATCAGCTGTGGTGAATTGCGCTGCAGGATTAGGATGCGCAAGTTTTACCGGGTAGAAGGGGTAGATGCTTAACTCATTTAAACAATGCTCATTGTATTTTTCGGCATCAAATTCATCGTACACACTGAACTTGTTCCTAATGCAAAATCGTCAACGCCAAGTTTTACGTGGAAGTCCTCAAGAGGCTCAAACGAAGGGTCAATCGGGTCCGCCAAGATTAGCCGATTGGAGGTTGCACCACGACAACGCTCCGGCTCACACCGCCATTCTTGTGAACAGGTACCTAACTAAGGCCGACATCCCAACGCTTTCGCAGTCGCCTTACAACCCAGATGTGGCCCCCTGGACTTTTTTGTTTCCTTGCCTGAAAAGGCAGATGAAAGGTAAGCAAGTTATATGGGGGCTTATTCAAGTTTTTGGCCAATTTTATTTTGAGAAAGATACACTGTTATGGGAAAACACGCTCTGTCATTTTCATTGAGTAAACTCAACTATTGATTGAGATATGCTGTATATAAAAATGAGTTTACACGGTTTTACTCTAATGTTCCTTCTAAAAACAACAAACTAAAAGAATTTTTTATTTAACATAAACCAATAAAATTATGAACGAAAAACTCAAACATTGTGTTGACAAGGTTATCCAACAGATTTGCTAAATAATTGTTGTAATTACGTAAGTTAATAAAGTCGAATTTGCTTTTCAAATAAAACACTATCCACAACAAGGTGTTCCCCATTTTTTAATAGCTTTGACAGATAGCAGCGTTAATCCGGATTAACTACAATAATTCAGGAGTAAGTGCAGTTAACTCAGTTGCTAACTCTCAGTTAATCCTCAAAATTATAGAGAGTTAGTTGGATATTTGTTGGCAATACTATTGCTAAAAATGGCCAATTGTAATCTATTGTGAATGAAAAGCAAGAAACACTAACAGGTGTTTTTCAAATTTTCAATTGAAAATATTATAAAATTGACTGTTTACGAGAGTTTTAAACTCGCATAGCTACCGTCTGTCACCTACAAATTTGGATCTGTTTAAGTGCGCAGTTAATCCGGAGTAACGTTGCGTATGTCAAGGTTATAAACTACTTTTTGTGAACACACTTTTTCAGTAGGTAGTAAACAAATTTAGCTTCCTGTAGACTCTACAGTGTAGAGTCATTTCCAAATATTAAAACATATGTGTTTCTAGCTAAATTTAATTACGTTATGTGTGCTCAAAGTATTTTGAGGCTATTTAAATCAAATTTAGCCTTGAATGGCTGTTCACAAAAATGTGCCAGCACGTTTAAGTTATTGTAATTGTTGAAAATGAAAGCTTTTTAAGCTGTATTTTTTATACCTTTGCAATATGTTTCATTCACATAACGGTTCTTTGTATCACCTAAAACTAATATAATTATATATATATATATGTATGATCAGAATGATGAGACAAGTTGAAGTCCGAGGGACTGCCCGTTCGTCCGGCTATGCGAGTGATAAATTGTGTAAAAATTGATTCATCGTAATGAAGTTTGATGACAAAAAAGAAAGGACGAGTTCTTAGATGGGCGCAATTGGACCACTGTCACGCTCACAAAACGCCATTAAACGGAAATTAGTAAAATGTCATTACTAAGAACCAAATTTGAAATCGGATCATCACGCCGCTAACTTCCCATATAACTTTACAACTAAAAACTAATAAAAGTACGCTGAATCAATAACTAATTTTTTTTTCGCCAACTGAAGAAAATCCTTGTTCATTCTTCTTTTCAGTTTGCAGGAGTATAAAATGTTCGAATACACACGAGCTTTTCTCTACTTGTTGGTTATATTTTCCTCCAGCATATCAAATAGCCGCCTGCATTGTTTTAGATACTCTCAGCTCTCTTTAAAAGTTTTTCATGCTTTGACATATGTTTAAGGTAGCTATATGCATCCCTACTGCGAAAAACTTTCATTTTTGTCTAGACATAACCCCTCTATTTCTTAGGACTTTGAAGCAGCATTACAAAAACTGTCACACTGTTTTTATCAAAAGTTGTCGTCTACTCGAACTACCTAAACACGCGTATGTATATAGGACATTGTTGCATATTCTCGTTTACTCATTGCTAAATTGAATTTGACACAAGGAAATTGTTGAGGCGTTTAATAAATACCCCACTTGTGTGCTAGCATAAAATTACATTACGCATACGCAATGGTGCACCCGTATAAATAAAACTTTCATATGTAGGAACGTGATAGTTTGCTCAACAAGTTTTGCAATGTATGTCACGACTGCCTCTTTAATACCTCCGCAGACAGTTTTAGTTGACTGCCGACACCGAAGTTAAATTTAAATTTACCGGTAGAGTTAAGCAATACTAGATATATGAAAGTATATGAAATACGGTTACTAAATATGAATGGTATTGGTCTACGGTTTCGTTTAACATCAACAAAGCAAATTTTGTGTAATAAAACTAATAAAAACAAATTTCACACAGCGCTAAAAATATTAAATATTTGTTGTTAAACACAAAATTAATTTCCTGTGACCGCTGGCAGTAGTAAAAAGTTTAAATGAATGTAATAAATGTTTTTTAAAATTCAATTTAAATTCATCTACGTGCTGTGAAGTTGAAGCCACATTGCCTCATATGAAAATAGTTGAAACTTCTGTATATGCAAATCAACTTCCAACTGAGCATACTTAAAGGGTCGACTTCGACAAATTATGAAGAAGGTAATATGAATTGATATTAATATTATGAAAAGGTTTCTTCTTTACCACAAACTAGTCTGGGAGATCCAAAATGTATATGGATTTCGAATTGTATGACCGTGAATTTCATGTTAATAACAAGAGGTGCCCTCTAAGGAATGTTATAAAGTTGACGTGATACATTACGTATGCGTTTTGGTATAAAATAGCGTATATAAACATTTTTTGATTATAAATAGAAAATATTTTCATTTTAAGCAATTACAGCTATTGAACCAATTTGATTTTTGCGCCCATACGATGACGGTCTTCGTGCAGTTGTCGTCGAAAAAGAGAGAAGATAGAAGATTTCAGTGCAAAAATTTGGGGAATCAGCGGATCAATACTTAAACTGCTATTTTTTCATGGTTGGGTAGACCAAGGGTTCACAGCAAATTAATGCCTCATCTCTAATACGACTCATAGAAAAATATCCACAGAAAATTTCGACAGTATTAAAATTGTATTAACGACAATTATATATATGACTGCAAGTGGGAAGTTATTGGAGACTTCATGACGGTATATTTTGTGATTGAAATACAAAGTAAGTTATATTATCTTTGCTGTGGAATAGTACGAATGATGCTGTTCACCGCTGTTATTTGTATGTAAATTTTTTGTGTATATTTATTGAGCTAAGTGTTCCAATTTCTAATAAATAACAGAAATTTTAGAACTGCGCAAAAATGTAGTGGACCAGTACAAATTTCTACCGTATGCAGATATGAACACATGTGTTACTTTTACGACTCCACGGTGTTAATTTAAGAGTACAAACGAATTATTAAATTCAAACATCGGTGAAGCACCGAAGTATACGTAAGCGTTTTTGTTAAAACAACTCTACAAATAACTTTCTTAAGAACACTTTTCTAACTAATTACGGTTGCAGGGGTAAGCAAATATACTCTACTAGCTCTTATTAGCTTATAACGAACAACGAAACTTTTGTAGGCGATACCCCCATTAGACTTAGGAAAAAGTTTTAGTCACACTAGCACAGCTAAAGTCAAACGTAAGAGTCAAAGTGCCCACGCATACTTTATTACAAAATCCAGTTTAGTTTCTTTTTTATTTACACAGTAGGTATTTGATATATAAACGATATACTATATTCACTTATACCACCAAATAAATATATGTAATTATTAGAACCGGTCTTGCGGTATTTTTATTGAATTTTTTTTTTATTGAAATTGAAATAAACTTTTGAGGACTCATGCCCAGCTCTTAACCGATGCTGCGGCTGCTACTATGCCGGTCTCTTTCGACCAATTCAGCGATTTTATCGCAATTTTCGACGACAGGCCTTCCGGAGCGTGGCGCATCTTCGACCACCTCTACACCAGAACGAAAACGTTGAAACAATCGCTGTGCGATGGAAATGGAAACTGTATCGGGTCCATAAACTGCACAAATATTATTGGCGGCTTGAGATGCATTTTTGCCTTTATCATAGTAGTACAGTAAATTATGCCGTATTTTCACTTTATTTTGCTCCATGTTTGTGACGCTATAACTCACGAACGACTTAAAAGAATCGACAATAAATCAAACACGTGTGAGCGCGTGAAATAAGCTTTCCAAAAAGGTATAGTATGACCCGATACGAAGAAAAAAATTAGAACTACGCGCTTTCAGCGCCAACTAGTGAAAATACCGCAAGACTTTTTTGACAACCCAATACAACTTGAGGAAACTCCCAATTTTATCGTAGTTCTTTCACAATTTCTTCAAATAATAAATATTGAAATCTTTCACACCATATAAAACATAGGATTTCCAACACTTGAAACTAGGATTATTTGGAGGATGGAGTCATGTGTAGAAGTTCACGCAAGTGAGTAAAGTTCTCTGATCACCATTCACTTGGCAGTGGCCAGAAACGATTCTTTTACATATGACTCAAGCAGCTCACGACTTCGGGTCTTTGACCAAGTATCCTCTGGGTAGCCTAAGAAACTCCGATTGAAGGCGAGCTAAAGTGAGAAGGCGAAACATCTCCTGCATAGGGTTGTGCACTGGGTTTGGGACCCGCCACGTAAAAAACACTCCCAATGAAAAAACAACAACAGCCTCGGATGAGAGACCCCCTTTTGATGACGACCATGGCAAACGAACTATGATTTGAGGGCATGCACCTGGAATGTCCGGTCCCTTAATTGGGAAGGTGCCGCTGCCCAGCTGGTAGATGTCCTCGTGAAAATAAAGGCTGACATCACCGCCGTCCAAGAAATGCGATGAACGGGACAAAGAAAAATACGAGTAGGTCCTTGTGGCAGAGAGACTCCGTCGCCGAGTATTATCATTCACTGCGGTGTATGAACGTCTAGCCACAATCCGCATCAAAGCGAGGTTCTTCAACATATCACTGTTTGCGCCCACGTCTAGACGGAAGAGAAAGACGTTGTCACCAAATATGCCTTTTATAAGTGCTTGGAGCGCACTTATGAGAGGTATCTACGATCGGTAAATTCAGCCTTCACGAGGAAATATCCCCAAATGGGTTGAAGGGCTGATCGACTTCGCCGGGGCCCGAAATAGGTTATATGTAGTACTAGATTTCAGCATAAGAAAATCCATTAAGCCATCTGGCTGTCTTCGGATCGAAAAACCACCAATCAGATCGCTCATGTTGTGATAGACGGAAGACACATCTCTAGTGTTTTAGATGTGCGTGCGCTCCGAGGTCCTAACATCCACTCGGACCACTATCTTGTTGCAGCCAAGATTCGCAACCGCCTCTGTTCAGTAAAAAACGCACGCCAACAAACACAAGGAAGGTTCGACGTCGAGAAGCTGCAATCACAACAGACAGCCGAACGTTTTTCTACTCGGCTTGCACTCCTGCTCTCGGTATAAGGGAACTGTGGGACGGAATTTCAAACTCCTTACGTACAGCTGCAACCGAAACCATTGGTTTTCGGAAAGTGCAAAAGAACAGCTGGTGCGACGAGGAGTGCCGTGTCGGAGTAGAGAGAAAACAAGCGGCCTACCTCGCAACGTTACGATCGACCACAACACGTGCGGGATGGGATAGATACCGAGAGCTGAAGCGGGAAGCAAGGTACATTTGCAGACAAAAAACGAGAGAGGGCGAAATGTGGGAATGTGGAGAGCTTGACAAGCTGGCCGACAGGGGTAATGCTCGAAAATTCTACGAAAAAATGCGGCGGTTTACAGAAGGTTTCAAGACCGGAGCATACTCCTGTAAAACCCCCAAAGGTATCTAGTCACCGATGCCCAGAGCATACTTAACTTATGGAGGGAACACTTCTCCAGCCTGCTGAATGGCAGTGAACGCACAACGCCAGGGGAAGGCGAACCCGATTCCCCAATCGATGACGATGGAGCAGACGTTCCATTACCCGACCATGAAGAAGTTCGAATAGCAATTGCCCGCCTGAAGAACAAGAAAGCGGCAGGGGCCGATGGATTGCCGGCCGAGTTATTCAAACAAGGCGGCGAAGAACTGATAAGGAGCATGTGTCAGCTTCTTTGTAAAATATGGTCGGACAAAAGCATGCCCAACGATTGGAATTTAAGTATGCTATGCCCAATCCATAAAAAAGGACACCCCACAATCTGCTTCAACTACCAATCCAACGGTAGCCTCCTTAATATCGCATGTATGGTTCTATCGAGCGTATTGTGTGAAAGATTAAAGCCCACTGTCAACAAACTGTTTGGACCTTATCAGTGTGGCTTTACACCTGGCAAATCAACAACTGACCAGATATTCACCATGCGCCAAATTTTGGAAAAGACCCGTGAAAGGAGAATCGACACACACCACCTCTTCGTCGATTTCAAGGCTGCTTTGGACAGCACGAAAAGGAGTTGCCTTTATGCCGCGATGTCTGAATTTGGTATCCCCGCAAAACTAATACGGCTGTGTAAGCTGACGTTGAGCAATACCAAAAGCTCCGTTAGAGTCGGGAAAGACCTCTCCGGGTCGTGTGATCCCAAACGAGGTTTCAGACAAGGCGATTCCCTATCGTGCGACTTTTTCAACCTGCTTCTGGAGAAAATAGTTCGAGCTGCAGAACTAAATAGAGAAGGTACCATCTTCTATAAGAGTGTACAACTGCTGGCGTATGACGATGATATTGATATCATCGGCCTCAACACCCGCGGCGTTAGTTCTGCTTTCTCCAGACTGGACAAGGAAGCAAAACAAATGGGTCTGGCAGTGAACGAGGGCAACTCGAAATATCTCCTATCATCAAACGAACAGTCATCGCACTCGCAAATAATTTCCCACGTCACTGTTGACAGTCATAACTTCGAAGTTGTAGACAATTTCATCTATCTTGGAACCAGTGTAAACACCATCAACAATGTCAGCCTAGAAATCCAACGCAGGATAACTCTTGCCAACAGGTGCTACTTTGGACTGAGTAGGCAACTGAGAAACAAAGTCCTCGACGAACAAAAACCAAACTCTATAAGTCGCTCATAATTCCCGTCCTGCTATATGTTGCAGAGGCTTTGGCGATGTCAATAACGGATGAGTCGACGTTGCGAGTTTTCGAGAGAAAAGTTCGGCGAAAGATTTATGGTCTTTTGCGCGTTGGCCACGGCGAATATCGCATTCGATGGAACGATGAGCTGTACGAGATATGCAACGACATTGACATAGTTCAGCGAATTAAAAGACAGCGGCTAAGTTGGCTAGGTCATGTTGTCCGGATGGACGAAAACACTCCAGCTCTAAAAGTATTCGACGCAGTACCCAGTACCAATGTTTTTAGCATACTTCCTCTTCTTTTGATTCCTCCGACCAATAGTGCATCGAAAATTCTCAGTGCTGAAGTGTTTTCATCCATTCGGATTACATGACCTAGCCAGTGTAGCCGTTATCTCTTAATTCGCTGAATTATGTCAATCCATCGACTGCGGCAATTGCCGTTGCCAACGCGCAAAGTACCACAAATCTTACGCAGAAACTTTCTCTCGAAAACTTGTAACGTCGAGTAATCAGATGTTGTCATAAAGCAGGACGGGAATAATGAGTGACTTATAGAGTTTTGGTTTTGTTAGTCGAGGACTTTACTTCTCAATTGCCTACTTAGTCCGAAGTAGTACCTGTTGGCAAGAGTTATTCTGTGTTGGATTTCGAACCTGAAATTATTGTTGGTGTTAATGCTGGTTCCAAAATAAATGAAATTATCGACAACTTCGAAGTTATGACTGTCAACAGTGACGTGAGAAATTAGTCGCGAGTGGATTGTATTGAAAATATTAAATTGAAGAATTCGCACCAAAGGGACTGAAATATCGTTTCGTATCGAAAGACACGGAGAGTATAGTTTAACGTCAGTTTACACAGCCGTATAAGTTTTGCGGGTATACCAAATTTAGACATAGCAGCTCATTTTCGTGCTGCCAAAAGCTTCTTTGAAATCGACGAAGAGGTGGTGTGTGTTGATTTTCTTTTCACGGACTCCAGCCTATTAAGCAGCCAAAATCGTCCTAACTGTCATTTCGTCGTTTATACGTGATTTACAAAATTGACATGTTATGTTGGAGGGATGTTAAAAAAATATTTTTCTCTAGAAGGAAAAATAAATCCATATTTTGATTCAAAAACCATTTTCCGTTGCTTGATCAAAGACATTTCAAGATACATAACCATGTGGTACGACAGAAAAATATTGCATATTTGCTTTGCCACTAAGGTTTTCAATCATCAGGACACACAATGATGGTAACCATACCTTTAAATTTAGTTATATTCACAGCTTTTTAAGTATGCACAAATTGTTTAAGAAGTTTTAAATGGTTAAATGTTCACCAATTTGTTAAGGAGTTTTTCTTTAGATCATGATTACATAGAATTAATTTCCAGCGCAGTACTTGTTCTTGATACCGAGCTTCCGAAACAGGGTAAAACCATTAATTGGGATTGATACCAACAACAACTCATCAAAATGAAACGAACGATCAGAAACGCCGCAAGAATTTTGTTATAGAGGCAGTAGAGAAATAACTTTACTTGACAGTTCAATGAATTTAACCAAACCTCGTATGCTAGATTTGCAACCTTCCTTGCCTTCGCGCATTGGAAACAGCAAATACCGCTGTCGATGGAATATGAGCTGTACGAGATGTACGAGTGTCCAAGTCATGTCGTCCGAAACACTCCAGCTCTAAAAGTATTCGTCGCAATTCCCGCCGGGGGAAGCAAAGATTGAGGAAGGCTTCCACCCCGTTGAAGAGATCAGGTTAAGAAGGACCAGGCTGCACTTGGTATCTCAAATTGGCGCCGAATTGCTAAAAGAAGAAACGATTGGCGCGCTGTCGTAAACTCAGCTATAACCGCCTTAGCGATGTCTACGCCAATAAAGTAGAAAAAGGTGTTTTCAGTATTCTTTGTAACTCTGGACTTGCCGACGTTTACAAAAAAAGTGCTCAAGTAAATACTTGAGAACGAATGGCGGTTAATTTGCCAACATCTAACTTTTTATTTTACATGTCCAAAATTCTAATTTTTCTTTTCATATCATTCGTGCTACCATGGTAGTGCCAAGTCCTGTGGTGTAAGCTCACTTTCAAATTAAATCTGCTACTATTGCTTAAAAACTTTTCTTTATCAATAAAATTAGATAAACTACTGGAAATAATCAATACTGTTTAGCTTTTTTGAACCACATAAATGAAATTTTTCTACTAGCTAGTTGCATTCAATCGAATTTCCTCTCCATCAATCACCTAACTGTCATATTCCAACTATTGCATTGAAGCCTCGTACAAAGCCAAAGCCGAGCAATAAGTCATCAAAAGACATGAAATGACGAATGCTGTTTCAAAAGCCTTGCAGAGCTATGAGCTTCATTGCGAAGATTCGTACGAATATTTATTGTATAATTCAATGTGTGGGTGACCAGAAACTGCAATGATTGATAGACACAATAATCGAGTTTTTGTATTTGGTTAAGTTTGCTTAACGAACTTTTCTAAGTGTTCATCAATAGATGTGATTGATACATTCATTTCTCTTCGCATATTCAACTCTGAATGCATTCCAAAGTCGAAATGTGGAACTGTAATATAACTAATATGTTGAACAAGTATTTTAGGAATTCACTATTACGAGGTATGACAATTAATTAATGAGACTGATTCAAAAAAAAACCGTATATTTGAAAATTATTCTACAACTCTGCCATCCCCTTCAAATTAGTCTCCTTGGGCAGCTATACAGCGATTCTAGCGCGTTTTCCATGATTTCTAACATTTCTGGAACACTTCGACTTGGGTGTCCGCAAGTACCCTCGTCATGGTCGCCTGGATGTTCGTAATCGACTCAAAATGGGTTTCTGTGACCACCGATTTTGTTTTAGGAAACGAAAACAGTCACAGATGGCATGTTGCAACACGGCGATCCCTGTAGAGGCCAAATACTGAGGGCGGTGTTGCACTGCGCGTTGTCGTGAAGAAAGATCCAGTACGATCGATGTCTGGGCGCACCCTGTTGACTCGTTTTCGCAATCTTTCGAGTACTTGGCAATAGTAGACTTGATTCACAGTTTTTCCCCGGTGGATTGAATTCTTTTTGGACGATTCCACGGCTATCAAAAAAGGCAATAATCATCGTTTTCACCTTCGACTTGCTCATGCGAGTTTTTTTTCGGGCGGGGGGTGCGCGGAGACAACCGTTGTGAGCTTTGGCGAAACCTGAGCACGACTAAGAGCACTATCACCATACACTTACAATTTTAGCGTACGTTTCCGAAGCTGTTTCTCCCAATCTGGCACAAAATTTTATCGCGACGCGTTGCTCTTGATTTCGTTTTTCCATTTTCGTGACGAGCACTACAAAGACACATCTACTTAACTTGACGCAGGAGGCAAGCTAGAGCGATGATACATATATCAATGGAGAGGGGAGGGACGCCGAAAAAAGAGAAAGGGAATTTCAAGGTGACAGGTTTACCACAAGCGCGGCAATAAAATAAGTTTCATTTCTTAATTGTCAAACCTCGGAGTCGCTAGATTGAGGTCGGATAATATGCTAAAAAACCTCCACAAAACATGCGAAACCTTTTTCGTTATATCCGCCACTATGAAGCGTCATACAAAATTAGTCAAAGGACAGACACAGCGACCAATGTGTAAGAGTTTAGGAAAAGCACCAAAGCCTAAAAAGACACTAAGAGTAGAAACCTTGTTTAAAATTATAAATAAGCGAAATGAATGTAAAGACACAAACGTAATAAAGTAATTCTGTCATCTATAGTATATATTTACCCATTAGTCTGTTAAATACTGAGACTGTAAACGGAAAACGATATTTGGAAAAAAAATCATCCAGAGGTGTTTCAACTTTTTTAACTTATCTGCAAAATACGTTTTGTAGATTTTTGTCCAGAGAGTGATTTCTTTTTTATACTTAGCGTAGAAGCGGAGGTATTGACTAGTGCATTGTCAAAAAAGTTGACCTCTGTTATCGTTAGGCTCTTCAATAAGTAGTCGATGTAGTTCCAAAAAAAAAAACAAACAGTAGACATCAGCTTTAAGGCTGCTACATAGTATACCGCCCTCATTCAATATATAAGATTTTAATTTTAAAATAATATTTGGAAATAGTGGAACCGACGTAAAAAGTTGGGTATTAAACTAATGGTAAATACAAATAACATTTCGTAATGTGAAATATGCTCAATAAATTATATGTTCGTAAGTAAATAACTACCAGATAACCAACTAATTAAAGATACAATTTAACTGCACACAAATATATCTGGCATTCCAAAAATCGTACTTAAATCGGCATTGAATACGTAACCAAACTCAATAAAGTTGGTAACACAAATATTAATTTACGCAGAGTTATATATACATACATATGGGGTATTCCATACCAAATCGACCACTTTTGAACCCGACCCCTTTAGATTTTGCTGAAACTTATCCATCCTTTTCTACTCTTTGAAAAACATTTTTGAGAATTTTTTCAAAATTTTTTGTCCTACTTCAAAAAAGTTATGAATTTTTCTATTTTTTGCTAAAAAAATGGCTTTTTTATATTCAAATAGCCATAACTTTTGTAGAAATTGACTTTTGGGGACCATTTTTTTTTTAAATTTTTGTTTTTGAATGAACTTTTCGAAAAAATACTCGAAAAAACTTTAACACGATCAATTATAAAATAATCGTTTTTTTAAGTAAAATCTTAATTTTTATTTTTTTGAATTTTCGCCATTTTTGTTTTTTTTTATTATACTCAAAAAAAACTTCAATTAATTTGACAACTATCCCTGCTAATCTCGGAGTGGGCCGATTTTTTTTTATATTTTTTTTATTTAAAAAATGAAAAAAATTTTTAAATAAATAAAAAAAAATATTAAAAAAACTCGGCCGACTCCGGGATTAGCGGGGATAGTTGCCAAATTAATAGAAGATTTTTTTGGGGTGAAAAAAAAATTAAAAAAAAAAATGGCGAACTTCACTTTTTTAAGTAAAATCGTTTTTTTTTTTTTGGAAGTTCGCCATTTTTTTATTTATTTTTTTTCACCCCAAAAAAAGCTTCAATTAATTTGGCAACTATCCCTGCTAATCCCGGAGTCGGCCGAGTTTTTTTAATATTTTTTTTTATTTATTTAAAAATTTTTTTCATTTTTTAAATAAAAAAAATATAAAAAAAAATCGGCCCACTCCGAGATTAGCAGGGATAGTTGTCAAATTAATTGAAGTTTTTTTTGAGAAAAAAAAAACAAAAAACAAAAATGGCGAAATTTCAAAAAAATAAAAATTAAGATTTTACTTAAAAAAAACGATTATTTTATATAATTGATCGTGTTAAATTTTTTTCAAGTATTTTTTCGAAAAGTTCATTCAAAAACAAAAATTTAAAATAAAAATAGTCCCCAAAAGTCAATTTCTACAAAAGTTATGGCTATTTGAATATAAAAAAGCCATTTTTTTAGCAAAAAATAGAAAAATTCATAACTTTTTTGAAGTAGGACAAAAAATTTTGAAAAAATTCTCAAAAATGTTTTTCAAAGAGTAGAAAAGGATGGATAAGTTTCAGCAAAATCTAAAGGGGTCGGGTTCAAAAATGGTCTATTTGGTATGGAATACCCCATATGTATATTTACTTACATGGATTAATTGGAATATAAATTCAAATAACACAAAGTTTATTCCGCAAACAATGCGTTAGAAATTGGCTTTCGAATGGAATCATTGACTAATTAACGATACAAATATTTACCAATGACAACTGGTAAACAACTCTTGCGTGGGACCTAGTTTAGCCTGTTTTAGTTGACCGTTGTAAGTTCATAACTAAATCGTTGACAAATAAAACGCATATTTCACTTAAAAGCGGTTATGAGCTATCTGCTAGCAGTGGATAATAACGTCCACTCCCACAAATCGGCATTAACCGAGAACCTATAAAGTGCTATAACTAAACACTAAATTAAGATATAAAACCGGAATTTAGCAAAGGGGATCGCAGTAGAAAGGGGCACATGTGGGCTAAAAGTTTTTAAAATGCGTGACACCGCTACAAAAACCAAATTTGCTAAGCGTAAGTATTATAAAAACTCCGATTTCGATCGGTTCTATCTTTCCACAAAACAAATTAAGAAGTAATTAAGTAAACGAGATAAAATTTTGCATTTATAATTCCTTTAGAGTGTGTCACCTTATGACCAAAATAGTCCAAATCCAACCGAAACTTTTCAAGGCTCTAGGTGCCGAACATCAATCAATATGCGATATATACAATTGGAATTCAGACAAAATCCTTTCCTGACAATAGTAAGGTAGGTTGAATCGGGTCAATACTTCCCTGAGCTTTCGTAGATTTAACTTTTTTTTTTGAACTTCCTGGTGACTTTATGTTGGATATATTGACCAATATTTGAGTTATCTTAATGAAAATTGCAGAATAAGTTTTACTCATAACTGTATATCACTGTGTCAAAAATAGATATCATTGAGTGAAAACTTGACCTAGCGCTCCCATAACTACATAATATCAAGATTTTCGAACATCCGGCTGACTTTACTTTATATAATTGGTTTTTTAGGATGGGCGTGTTATGTAGTATTGGAAAAAGATAAAATCGGGTCGATACTATCCCTTCTTTCTTATACTTCATATAATGATTTTCGTTTTTCTCACAAGCCTAGTGTGCCTCTTAGTGTATGATTTATATAGAGTATACATAAAGTTGCTTAGATTTCGATGACCTGGTTGACGTTTTACACCTTAAAGCTGGCTCTGATTGTTGCAAGTTGCAAGAATATAAAATGTTCGGTTACACGCGAACTTAGCCCTTCCTTACTTTGTTAAAGTTTAAACTTGCGTGACATTTTTAATTTGTTAAAGAGTTTATATACAAATAATATAAAAAGTTGACCACTTTCTTACATATTTGTTGTGTTTTCAACCTGTTGATATTAAAGGCCATATGGCGAAAGAAAAATCTGTTCTGCCATCGGTGATATCGGTTGAAAAATAATTTTACTTATATGCTTAACTGCAACTTAGTATTTTTTTTTTTAGTTTATTTGCACGAATTTTATTTCACACCATTTTCGCGGGATGCACTGCAAAATGGCGAAAAATGCCGCGAAGCAAAAGTGTAATTTCGGTCCACTACAATATTCAACTGGTCACTTAAAGCATCTTACTTGGAAATAAGGAATTTTAGCTTAGGAAATGCAAGAACTTTTGACACGTTCCAGCTGTAAATGGATTGCATTTGGCGAAGGAAATCTCTTCTTTTTTACATCTTACTTATACAAGTTAATTTAAGTCAACAAAAAGAAAGTCGCTAGAGCGGTGGAAAATTGAAGCATCACAACTACCATATCTCAAGTTCAAAAGTTGAACGTTGCCGGAAGACAAGTTAGAAGAATAGACAAATGAGGGAATGATTGTTTGTTTTGCAGTTTAACCTCTCGTATAATTTTACAGCAAAGAGGAATAAAATATATAGGAAAATTGTGCTCACCAGTGACGAAAACGAAAGGTGACACCAAGGTCTTTACAATCAGCCATGCTGCAAAATAATTGACAAATATTTACTATTTTGTTATTTGTCCCAAGCAATAATATGTGCGTATTTATTAGCTCCTGCATTCACGCTTCGTTGCTGGTAAGCTACCATGTTGGTATGAGTGCAGAAGGTATGGAATTCAGAGTCATTTATGCTTACACACGTTGTTATTATTGTGTATACAGCCGTATTCGTTATTTTCAACTCTCTTTTGTGAGCTGAAATGTCACTGCATCGCTAGTTATTTGCAAATGGATTTTTTGCGCAAAAATATATTTTTAAACATACACATTTAAGTTTGTGTTTCAATACTCGTATCACGAAGTCAATTTAAAAAGTAAAGAATACATTCAACAAAAAATGGCTACAGGGTTTGTCCGGAAAGTAATAGGTTCGTCGATTTAAAATGAAATTTATTGAACCAACCGTTACATTTCTTTAAAAACCTTCACATTAGGCTCCTTCTGCGTTGACGCAGCGCTGCCAGCGCGATTTCCAAGCATTGTGACGTCTTCAATGTATGGAAATCGTGTTGGCAGCGCTGCATCTCGAGGTGCATGCTGCTTGGATCTCCTCTGCTCAAAAGAACGCTGCGTTTTTGTCTCGGATTATACTCAAAGATCCATGACTCGTCACCTGCGATGAATGTAAAATTGGGGATCATTTTCACACATGTCCAAATTTCTTGCCACCTTGTTGTTGCTAGGTGCGCCAGTTTTTCCCGGATAAAGTGGGGGAAGATTAACTCATTTAAAACAGTACCCCGTCAACCAAAGAAATCAAAATGAATCAAGAAAATGAAAAATCAATGAGTAACAACGTAAGGTAAACATAAAAAATTATAAACGACCCCCGAAAGTCACCCCTTCAAAGTTATCCTGTGTTTTAACATGATTTTCTGCTTAAAAATATTATCTTTACGACGAATGCCGGTTAGAAGCAGTGACAGACAGCAGCCATTCAATTGGTGCGACGTAGACCGTGTGAATGTTATGCGGATAACTGCATTCTAAACACGCTAAAGTATCCCCCAGTGTAATTATTTGGAGCTGCATATCGGTGGAAGGTCCTGGACCAATTTATTTTGTTGAGGGAATAATGAATAGTGAGCAGTACATCAATGTACTTCAAGATGCTTTTGTACTATATTTGGCAACACTGAATTCTCCAGCAGCCCAATACACATATACGCACGATGGGGTGCCTGACCACACCCCCCGACGAACTATTGATGTCCTTCACAACTTGGATATCAATATATTACCTTGGACGGGCAATTAACCCGACCTAAACCCCACCCAAAACTGTTGGACGTTCCTGAAATGGAAGGTGTATTCCCGAAGAAATCCCACAGTAGCCACACTCAAGGGATGTGTGCCTAAATGATCCAGATTTAAAAATAATAATAAAAATTTGTTTAAATAGTATGCCTCAAACAGTGAAGGCTGTTAATAATAAAAGGTTTGCCAAACAAATACTAAAAAAATGTTTTCAATTTTAAGAAAAAATGATATTTCAAATAAAGATTATACATAAAATTGCATTCACATATCACAATAATAGTTTTTGGCTTATTTGATTCTGAACGCAAAACTATATGAATATATTTTATTACTTTCCCTAGGCGTCCCTTACCGACTAGGAGAAGTAAGAGGTTGTGCCTCAAAAGCGGGGGATCTATTACCTAAATGACGACCACGACTTTAATAATCAGCATGACTGGAACAAGAGTTAATGGATGGTTCTCAAAAATGAACTGAGTTTGCAAATGCACTCTCAAGCATTGACACTTCCCAGGGGGACACCCTTTCCTCTGCAACCAGTTTCATACAAGTATATTAGTTTATTGAAAATTTCAATTAGCTAGTCATTTGTGCTTCCAATATTATGACTTGTAATATTACAAAATATTTTAAAATCATTCCAAATAATATTTACCTTATAAATAACATGTGCAAGCATTTAAATATTTCGTGCTGATTCTAGAAATTAATCTTTCAATTAAAACCATTGGCATACAAATATCGTAATATTTAAACACTATATTTATTTTTCCAATTTGGAATTATCTTGAAAAACAACACATAAACCACTGTTATAAAAATCAGCAGTGCGATTGCCAATTGGTACTTCTTGGTACGTTGCTAACGGCAGCCGTTCATTCAAACAAACGTATAAATGTAGTAGCATGCACCAGAAAAACAATTATGCTTACATATTTATGTTTTTCTGAAATTCATGCAACAATTTATGGATTAAAAGTGGCAATTTACGAGAATCTGAGGTTTTAGCGTCATTTTTTCTAGCATTTCTACTGAATTTTTTTAAGCATATTATGAGAACGGAAAAATAAAATAACCAAGGGATGTTAAAAAAATTGGCAATGTTTTAAAGGCAGCAATAAGTGAAATCGAATCAGGACTTGAATGTTTCATCTGGGAGACATGTACGAACTTGAGAGAGCAGTAAAATATATACTTTCGTATCTGGATGGTGGCCCAAAATTTTTGTATTATTCGTTTCCCATCTTTTCAAGAGACGACTCCATCCGCTTGTACGCTTTGTACTACTTTTTTACACATTTTACTCCGACTACAGTGCAGTAATCTCGCAATATATTGCTACAGAGTATCCTTGTCGCCATAAGAAGTTCGGTTTTGTAGATATGTGTAGTCGTACCGCTGCGATGAGCACAAAAAGCAACTAAATTCAAAAACTATAAAGTTGACCCACTCCCTATTCGTCCGCCCATTTTCTATCCGCAGATGCCCTTTCCAAATTATACCATATTGTATTTTGCTTCGTCGTTTAGTTATAGAACTTTATAGGCTTCCTGTTAACAAAATTTTATTTGCGTGGCAGAAATCTTTTTGTACTATAATGCCAAGGAACAGTTGTTGTGTTGAACCATTCATATAAATGGGACTCTGTATGTATATCGATAAGTTTTATATGTTACGCACAACTATTAAGTGATCAAAGATATTTTACTCTATGCGACATGTTGTGATAGCATAAAATTAATTAAAGAGACAAATTTATTATATATGTATTCCAAAAAGTAAATAAAATAGCGCAGTTTTTATTTTACGGTAAAAACTTTCAGATCTCCAGTTATGTGGTACTTGAGTCGACATGCTTCACTCACAAACAAATCATAATTCCATTTACTTCCAATCTTCTATTGAATTATATAGCTCACTCACACATACTGTCACAAAACTTTTATCAAAGTGTTATCTACCCCATCATATAACTCACACGTATGTATGTAATATAGTATCCATTTATTTGTCACATATAGACTCTGACACAAGGAAATTGTTTGGGCACATAATAAATACCCAAATATGTTTGCATAATATTACATTGCTCATACGCCATGTTGAACCATATGCAGAAATTTGACTGCTTTGTAAACATATTTTGTTAGCCATTTCCAATATTTGAACCGACTGTGCCTTTAACAGCCACATATAATTATTTTGGTTGAACATTTCCGCTTGTTTGTGTCTGTGGCTTTAAATCCTATAAATTGTCTTTTAATACAATATTTGTTGAAAGAAGGTTTGTCTTTTGTAATTTATAACGATGCTAATAATGGTATTTTTATTGGTGTTGATGTTGCTTGTGAAATCAGAGGTTTTAATTTTATTATATTTACTACGCCAACATATATTATATATTTTTTTAAAAATCGGAAATTAAAGGCGGCATGAATAGACTTTAATTTCATTGTCATAAATGGTTTGGTAAAAAGTTTCTTCTTTACCACAAATTAGAATTTTGCATCCAAATTTAAGTACTTTCATTAGAGACACACCTCTTCATATGTATCTGCTGGTATCGTTTGGTTTGAAATCGAAGTGCAATAAGGTTACGAGTAAAATTTAAAGGGAAGTAAATGAAATGATGTCTCCCATGGAATTACCGCAGATGGCAGAGTAGCATACATATGTATGTACAAATGTGTGAACTAAGCCGATGGAATCAGATTTGCTTCGAGTTGTATTGTCGTTACAATGACAAAGAAAGTTGCAGATTAACTCCCCTGCGTGCCAGCTGCAAATAAATCAACTAAATGGCCACCTTAATTCTACATGCGTACCAGGTGAATATGGTATAGTAGAAACATACGAGTATTGATGAAGCAATATGTAATCGAAGCGATTTGTTTTGCCTACTTCAAATTCGTATGAACTGCTAACTGCGAGGGTGTCAGATTGATTAATTTTTTACATAGTGTATGTTAAAATTATTTCGAATAGTGTTTTCTGCGAAATGTGCTTTAGCTTTAGTATTAAAATCACTTATTAAATTTTACTTCACTCAAATTCTCCATATCTTGCCGGAATACGGATAATAGGAGTAATATAATAGTTACAAAAAGTACAACAGTCATATAGCGGTTGTTTGTAACACTTGAAGCTGATCGATCTTAGACCTTCCTTACCTGCTTATGTTTGTAATTAAATTAAAATGTTTTTTACAAAATATCTTCATATCTTTGTCATAACGGAA
The DNA here is from genome assembly GCF_023373825.1 of Bactrocera dorsalis. NCBI lineage: Eukaryota > Metazoa > Arthropoda > Insecta > Diptera > Tephritidae > Bactrocera > Bactrocera dorsalis. The sequence goes on along the minus strand of NC_064304.1, from coordinate 46,412,804 downwards.
TGAGACATTTTTGTTAATCATCTAATAGGTGTTATAATTTGAGCAATAATTTCACTTCGTTTGACTGTTTGCTAGAGGTAACAAAGAATTTTATTCGAAAATGCTTTACTTTTGATGTGATCTCAACTTAAAGCTTGTGGCATAGGATTACTACTATGGGCAAAAATTTATAAACAAAAACTTTAAACTTGGCAACTTATTCTTCACAATCTATGTCGGCCCCTCAAAGTAGTCCCCTTGGCGCCACCAAACATCTGCCAACGTTTTTTCCAATCCTCGAAATAGTTGTTAAAGTCAATTTCCAGAATAACTTTCATTGCTCGTATTGATTCACGTTTAAAGGCTTCAATTGACTCAAAACGGCTGCCCCGGAGCGGTCGTTTGAGTTTGCTGCATAGCTGGATGTTGCGGCTCGATATTCCTTGAAAATTTATTATTATTTAATCATTTCGAAATAGTTTTCCAATGATGCCAGTAAGATTTCTGATTATTAATCGTGGATTCTCATTAAAGAAATTGTGATCTTTTCAAAATGTATATATTTGAATTCGAGCTAATTTATAATAATAATATAATTTTAAATAAGTAACTCCTTTTAAATTTTTACGATTTCATTTACATATCTGGTATTCGAATACGTCTTTTGACTACATACTATGTATTGGACTTGGAGGAATTTGCCGCACATTAATCAACCGAAAGGCAAATCAGTAATAAGTGAGTGCAGCACTTCACCAAAGCAACTGAATACCAGACAACGAATTGTAATTCATCAAAGTCCGTAATGGCGTTCTGATTTAGTGTGAGCCATAAATATCCATCATAACGATTTTGTTAATGTGAAACCTTTAAGATAATCAGAAAATATATCACGATTGTGGTCAATGATTAGAGATGGGCATTTCAAATATACATTTTCCAATTACTATCGCTATACATTTAAGTTAGTCACGTTTAAACAAGTGAATTAATGGCTTACGAAAGAATAATAATTTAACTTTTCCAAAAGCAATTCATTTATTTCTCATTAATTTGAGTAGTTTTTATAAATATGGCAATGGGACCAATGAACAATTCTTAGGAAACAGAAATTAAATATTTTAGCTAAATTTCTCTTATTGGCTAATTTAAATTTATACCAAATGAAAACGCTTCAAATTATTTTTTTTTAGGACGAAAATAAAATAATCACTAATATCTTTTCAATAAATTTGTTACAAAATTGCAGTACTGTTTCCCTATTACCGTTTCTGAAAAGTTTGTACATGGTAAAGTGACAGACAATAGCCTTCTTCATTTCAGAAATTTTGCAAATTCTAGAGTGTTATCTAATTAATTTTTTCCGAAACTTTCTTCCCGAAAATTCGTTGTGTTTTTTTAAATCTCTAAAATATCCATTCAAGTTCATATCTACAATTGTTGCATATTTTTCTCTAATGAACATCCTAATACTGTTATACAAAATTAGAGCTATTTCAAGTATTTATACGCGGACATATCCTACAAATGTCAGTTTAAAATTTCAATTTTTGGAACTAAGACCGTTTTCTTAATGTCCAGTCTATAGACATTTGTCAGTTAAGTTATGATTAAATTAAGGTACTTTTCCGAAAGAAGGAATCTTGATTAAGTTAACTAGATTTTAACTTACCGTTTTATATGCGATTCGTGGCACACATAATCCAGTTATGAAGTGGCTACATGTGTGTTAACATTTATCCCAAATACAAATTATGTTAAGACACGTGACTTGCATATATGGTGTATATTTTTATTTATATAAATAATTAATTATTGACTCGACTACTTCTCAAATATCGTTATTGTCTTTCGAATAAAAGAATAATGCGATCGAGATTTGGGAGTACAAATTAATAACGCGTGACTATGGACGTTGACTAAAGTTGCGTTATGACACTATGTAATAGCTTGTAATTATATGCCACAGAAAAAATACCATAGATATCAGAAGAAAAGATAACTAATAAAAAATATTTGCAACAAACCCTATGAAACTAATATTGAAATAATAAAAGCGTAGATTGCTCAATATTATGCCAACTAACTGATATGTTTCAGCATATTTTTATTGAAATTACATACAATATAATCACCAAATTATTCATTTTATTTTTGGTCCCAAGCGCCTTATAGCAAAAGCCAAATTGAAAGGCCTGAGTTAGTAAATCGGTGCCCAAGATATGCTTAAGATCAAATGTGCCAGAATGGTTCGTTTAACTCTAAATATGTTCTATAAAATTTTAAAAGATAAGGTCTGAACTGCCTGGTTGAGGGAGCGGGTACATTAAAATTAATATCAGACAACAGAAATGAATTACAGACTGCTACTAGGCATACATATCTATGTCTGATGTCCAAGTGCTCAGTGAGCGCTATCCGTTTATGGAAAAATGTTTTTAATGTATTTTCATATTTTCGTTCATAACAGCGTCTAACGGGCGTCTGAAGCATTCATTGTCTTCGGTAAATTTGACTTTATGGAATTCAGCGCGGCGAAGAGTATAGAAAACCACATCACACTACTTTTAATATCAGCAGCAATTTTCAACAAATAAGATCGTTCAATACAGAAACATTTCATTCTCTCAGTTCTTTTAAGATTCCGCCGATTTAAGCCTCTTTAAGACGACCTTTCATAGTAACGATATTTTAATTGAATATCTATCCTATATTTAGCAAAAATGCTATATGCAAGGTGTGTTCAAAAAGTATGGCGAATCGTAACTGACAGTTTTCTTCGATTGCAGGGGCGTGGTGCATCACGAGTTCCTGCCAAAGGGAAGAACGGTCAATAAGGAATATTACCTGCAAGTTATGCGCAATTTGCGCGAAGCAATCCGCCAGAAACGCCCGGATTTGTGGAAGAACAAAAATTGGCTTTTGCACCACGATAACGCCCCTGCTCACACACATCGTTGCTTGTGCGCGACTTTTTGGCCAAAAACAACACACTAATGATGCCGCAGCCACCGTATTCCCCAGATCTGGCCCCCTGTGACTTTTTCTTGTTCCCTAAACTGAAGAGGCCCATGAAAAAACGACGTTACGCTTCTCTTGACGAGATAAAGACGGCATCGAAGGAGGAGCTGAAGAAGATAAAAAAAAATGATTTTTTGAAGTGCTTCGAAGATTGGAAAAACCGTTGGGACAAGTGTATAATATCGCAGGGGGATTACTTTGAAGGGGACAAAATAGATATTCAAAAATAAATAAATAATTTTTGAAAAAAAAACACAAAATTCGCGATACTTTTTGAACACACCTCGTATTCCCAAAAATTTTAAAAAGTTGTTATATGAAATCAAAAGTAACAGATGCCATAATTAATAATTTTCTTCAATTTGTCTCCACACAAAAACACATACATATGTACATAGGAAATATATTGCTAACAAGGCAGTGGAAGTTGTCGGTTTGATGGCATAGCGTTGCCATTTGATTTATGTTTTCCGTCTTCATTTTAGGCAGCTCATTTAAGAAGGTGAAATTTATCATTATCTAACGGTATCTAAGGGTAAGAATTAGAGTGATTAATGTGGAATATTTTTAAGATCACGATAACAACTAGTGCATAGAAGGTTAGGTCCCCTCCTGGAGGGTTTTGCAGACATTGCAGAGTCATACCAGTACTGATACAAATTTTGCTATGGGATGTGTATTATTGCTGTGATTGCGAATAAAACCGTAGTCACATTACCTAAATATATCTATATAATGCGATCAAGTTGTAAATCTAAGATTAATTATTATTTTCTACCTCTTGATAACCTATGTCCTCAATTCAAACTTTTTCATATTAACACAAGTAAAATATTTTAAGGTAATAAATCGTTATTAATACAACAGTTCATTGTAGTTGACCTTACGTAATCTTATCAGCACATTCTCATGCTTGCACTGACACTGCTATTTGGCTAAAAATGATTTCTTGACGCCCAAAGGTTTTTGGCTTTGACACAATACGGCTTTTTTGTTTCGCTTCCGTTGTGTGTTCGTTTTTTCAATGCGATGGATTGTCAAAATATGTTATGTGCTCTTGATTCATATGTATGTATGTAAATAAATGTCTTCTTATAGCCTCAACCACATGTTCTTCGCTCGATTAATCATTGAATAAGTGTGCTTACTGTGCAAATGTGTAGGTATTTGCTTTGCACCATAGGGAATTGTACTGCTGGATAATAAAACTTGTCTTCTACCGTTAAAGGTTAACGTATATATGTATATTATATATTGCCGTAGTGTAAAAATGAAAATTGGTAAGGGTATCTTTATACGGCGCAGTTTCTGGGGTTACAACTTTTTTGAAAGTGGTCCACGTCAAAAATATTTAATGGACATATCACACTACTACTAAATTAAGCACTCTTGGTAAACAATTGTATTTAGCATCTAAATATTTAACAGAAAAGTGGGTAAAATCGAATGATAACCAGATCCATTACAATACAAAGGTTATTCGAAACTACTGAAAGAAAGACAACTTTCTGAAGAAAACCTGCAGAAATATTAAATTTAAGCGCGAACATAGTACATACCAGTAGTATGTGAATCACCATAAAGAGCTCAAGTCTAGCTCACATACTAATATCACTACCCTAAACTACACTAGAGTACTTCTTTTTACAATATATACTTGAATGGAACACAGTCGAAGTTATCAGAGTAGAATGCGAATATTGCTTGTTTTTTTTTTTTGAAATTTTAGCGATAAAAAATTTCGAAACGGACTACACTTTTTAAAACCAGGTATTAAATATGAAAACCTGCTTGGCAATGCTTCACTTCATACCATATCTCGCTCAATATTTGAGTTATTTGAATTGAATTCAGGGAACATCATTTTCTGGTAATAGAATGCTAGTTCAATAAAATCGGGTCAATATTCCGCTAGTTCCCATACACCAAAAATAAAGATTTTCGAACTTCCAATTGACTATAACGGTGAGTATGTGCGGCATTTTAATGAAATGAATATATTAATTATTCTTATCTTATCTCTATCCTTAATTTCAATGCTGAAAGTAAATGAAATCGATCAAGACCTTTCGTTATCGTCAATATGTCAAATATTACATATTTTAGAAAATACCTCTGCTCTTCCGTGTTATTTGAAGTCTGTGAGAGTAAAACGATTTTCATGCTAGGATTAATCTCGTTTAGCTGGCACTTTTCCCTAATTTATAAAATAATTATTTATGTAATAATTGTGAGAAAATGTTTTTCTGGTATTCCAATGAGCATTTTCCCATAAGTTTCGATAGAATATAAAAAAATTCGAAAATAAAAATAAGTTACTTGCCGACAGAGGTTCCATTAAGGAAGTCGGCGGCTTTACTTGCACAAAGTGAATAAAACATTAGCCAAGGTATCCTCACATTGGAAATATGCTCAAACTCACCACTCACTTAATGCGAAACACTGCCAAAGCAAAATAGAAAATATTATACTTTTACCATTTGTCAGAATCCGCTGGAGGGATATTTTCCTATTTTGGAACATAAACGTTAACTGTATTTATATTTGCCATTTTATTAGAGAAAGAGTAGACCATACATGTGAATAGCCTTTATAGCTCGATTGATTGATAGAGGTTCACCTGAGAATTTTTAAATATTCACAGATATTCTGTGGGCAACTAAATATTTTGCAGTAAGGAGTAAGCTTGCTTGACCGAAATATTCAATCTTCAAGCAAATATACACATACTAACCATTTCACTTCATCGGTAAAATTTAAAAAAATATGCGAGTATAAAATAGGCAGAAAGTGCCGATAAATTTTAGCGGATGTAAATATAATTTCTTCCAATATTTCATAGAGGATATATACTTTTCCATTGGAATTAAAAATTAAGACCTTGCGAAATGCTTTGTAGTAACTTATTCAAGTATATGGAGTCTTACTTTCTCAAGACTCTAGCGAAAGAAGAAAAAGAAAATAACTGTGCATAAGATATAGTAAATTTACATGATTAGCCACGTAAGGGGGGACAAGTTATTTGGCGAAAAACAAGTCCCATTTTTATACTCACGCAAATGTTGCTACAGAGTATAATACAAGTAGTTTTGTTCACCTAACGGTTTTATGTATCATATACTCTGCCGCAACATTTTGCAGGAGCATAATAAGACTCCCGAATTCTCTTAAATTGATTCACCCCATAATGCCAAATTGTGTACACAACTTGATTAAATTTGCTATCAAAACCGTGAAAATTTTATATATGTATGTACATACATAACTACCAAAATAACTACAACAAACCGTTTCAGGATCTTATCACCCGAAAATCACATTCACATTTGCTTAGGTGTCGGCAACGTGTGCCTGTGTGTAAGAGTGTATGATGTGGCGTGACGTGACAAATCATGCGTCATTAAACGCACGAGGAGGAAAAAAGTGACATTGATTTGTAGACTTATGAAGACAAAAAAAGTAAACAAAACCGCCAGTGTGAGAGAGTCGTTTAATCAACGCAAATATTCTTAAATTAATTGCTTTGCGACTACAAATTCTGTAACGTGCGAAAATTTAAAAATTTTGAATTACTTGGTGTGGAATTTATAGCAATCAGAAGAGTTTGATCCAGAAGATATTATAAAATGTAGAATATAGAATGCCAGAATTAGTAAGTGGTTACGCTTATGCACTTGTGGGTCATAATAGGTCAGGCGATTTAATATTTATTTCCAGAAATGCAAGTTAGTTTGGTTTATCAATAACTTCAACACGGAAATTAGTGCTAAAGTGGCTATAGATCAGCGATGGGCAAATGAAATGTATGGGTGGATTGGTAACCGCGAGCGTAAAGTGGCCACCATGGGACAAAGAACATTTGCAGTCAGTTGATTAACAAACAATAGCGAAGCAACATCGTCGCCGCTTGATTGTTTTATGATACTACTAGCTGACCCCGCAGCCGTTTTCCTGCGTGAAATTATATGTTTTGAAATGAAAAGAAAGTTGAATTTATATTGTGTTGAAAATCATTTATTTGCGATTTTTCTAATTTTTTTTTTAACGTAGCGCAGCTTGATGAACAAAATTTTTTTGGTTTCTTTTCTGGTGCGTAAATGTTCAGAGAAGATGGGTTTCGAAATCGTGAACACGCCACGCATACATATCTGGCCGTGTGAAAAACGCATTTCCAGATTTATCCCACACTCTTCTAGCTACTATCCTTCTGTCCTGTTGATTGTCATTTCAAATGCAATTTACCTGGAAACTGAATAGGTTTGAACTGAAATGGCAAATCGTTGGAACTCAAAAGAATTCGTAGAATCAAGCATTCTGCCCCCCTGTATTCGATAGCTGCGTCACAATCAGTCGGGTTCCATTGCACAGTTTCGGCGCATGAAGATTGCGAAACATAATAATGACAGGTTCAACTTTGAGACGCAAATGATGCTGCGGCATACCAAGCCTCTCCAAAGAATTTAGAAATTCCACTGGATAATTCACGACTTCGTGTCATTGTCAAGACGATCGGAATTTGCCCATTTCCAATCCGTAGCGAATACGATGTAAAATCTCATCGGCAATGTAATTTTTTTCGTATCCCGTAAGTGACGCGAATTTGAAGGCTGATATGTCGAAATGACCATCGCGAAAAGTGTGCGAACTTCAGTAGCATGCGAAGTAGCTATCGAATCGTCCATCGTTTGATTACATTTATTATCATCTTCCAGCAATTGTAATTGTTGCATGCTTCTCAAAATGTTACACACACTGTACCATTCACAGTGAGCATTGACTCAAATGAAATTGAACCACGTACATTTATCAATAGCAACCGAAGGTATTAGCAATCGTCGTTTTTCGGGTGGATTATGTAAATTCGTCCTAAGGAATTAGTTGAGAACACACCTGGATGACAATCTATTGCTTGGCCTTGCTTTCTGCGTACCTATTTCTTTGGCGATGCATTCCATGCATAATATCAAGGCAGTGACAAATTGAGCAATGTTCTCACAAACGAATCACTGACGCAATTTGAGAAAAAACTCGTCAATGTCAATGTTAATGTTGTTGAAAGTGTTTCCGCTGGCTGTACTGTATTCTCTGGGTTGAAAAACACTCTTTAGCCATTCTCCAAATGAACTGCGAAATGCACAACAGTCGGAAAAGTCGATTTCACCAAACTACAATATCCATCATTGGCATGAGTTTTGAATGTGAATTAGACAATAGTAGCCAATATGGTACGATCCATATGTTGTCGACTTCGATATTCACTACTCTAAGTTGAATGGTAAATGTCCTGCCATTGCCGTCTGATGAGCTACGACGATAGAGTGGATCTCCATCATTTCCAGTTTGCGTTTCCGAAAGAAAAGCACGTGGATAGTGTTTCGTGCATTTATTGCAAGTGGGATTGTGGTGCCCGCAAGGTCCATGCACCATATTGGTTTTCATCGCTTCGTAGAATAATGGATCTTTCTCTGCATGAGGAATTTCCGCAGAAATGATTTCATCAATTTGATCTGGTGTAACTACCATCCACCATTCAAAGAAAAATGTGTGCGTGGGGCAAACCTCTTTTTTGCAACTCAACAGAGTACATCCAGCATCTGACTGCACCATACTTGTATATACAGTATATTATCGTGATGATCGCTTGCTGATTGACAGCGATCCATAATTCCACACATATGTCATCGCATCCTGGGAGTCTCATGTAGTTCGTTTGTCTTGGGCTGCCATACGTTGATGGCAAAAAGAGCGCCGACCGATATTAGCGCGATGTCTTCGTTGCTTCGTAACAACTTTCAATCTGTAATTGTTCACTTCGTTTGAAACACACATAAAGTTTTCACTGAATAATTTTCAATAATTTTTCCGGAATAAAAAAGTAAGCGACCGAAATTGAACGATTCAAATAATTTACAAATCAAAATATTGAAAAACAAAACAAAAAAGAACTGTATGAAAAGTTACTTTTTGGAAATTTCCAATTTTTCGACGTTTCCTTATGAAAAGTAAATGATTTTTTTTATATCTAACCCTTTCTAGATCCACAGCGAACAACTTCTGATTTCATGAAGATTGGTTCCGCCGTTCTCGAGCGTTAGCGTTACTAACAAACAAACAATCATTTTTACTTACATATGTACATATGTATGTATGTATGTATATACAAAATAAAACGTTTGTATGGGAAAAAGAAAAGGGCTGTTTTTAGGGGCTTTCCGGCAACTTTCGTAATTTTTTCTTACATAAGAACCTTCTCCTTATAATAACAAATACAACAAAAAAAAAATCAGCCAAATCGGTTCAGCCGTTTATGAGTGATGACCTTACAAAGAAAGTGGCATTGATTTTTATATATATAGATATATTCGACCAATTTTTTCGTGCACATACTTTACTATGCAAACGATTTTTCCAGTCCTTCGTGCTTCTTCAGCGAATTTTGTTTTATCTCTTCAATCGACTGACCGGAACAAACTCATAATGCACTTAACTACGAATATCGAAAAAAACAAAGAAGTATGGTACATTTAAATACAATTCCCGGGTGCTGTTTTGACATAATATACATTTTTACTAAACCTCTTAAAGGGCCGTCCCATTTTTCAAATTTTATAGTTCTATACTTAATTCACATATCTCAATTTTTACTAAAGTTACATCTTGCGCAGACAAACTTCCGAACTATTATAATCTGTAACAACATGTCGCAAGGGAATGAGAAAGCTGATCTAATTTACTCAAATAATATTGTATGTATTAAATGTTATCTTAAAACTTTATACAAACTACAAAAAAGAGAATACGGTAGTAAGTAATTTCTCATATATGTGGGCATTTTGTATATTATATACCTAATTGAAAGATTTTCGAGTTTCCGGGTGGCTTTAGACCGCATATATTGGTCAATATGTGAGAAATCTAAGTGAAAGGGCGTATTTTACTAATAACAATGTAGCTTTTGACCTAAAACGTATAGAATCGAGAGAAAACTTGTCCGTACAACTAATATCAAAATTTTTTAAACCTCCGGCTTACTTCAATTTATATACATATATTATTGCGGTATTGCAAAAAATCAATAAAATCGGCTTAAATACTTATATCCCTCAGACACCATTTGCCTAATATACAATTTCAAACTTTTGGTTGGTCACTGGTCACTGGTTATACTGTGCCCAAAAAATAAGGTGACATTCGAATTTAAACTGTGCGTGTCGAAGGATTTTCAGTCATATTTATGTCAAATTTCATGTCAAAATATTCATTAGTGTTTGAGATACGTGTCGTTTTGTGAGCTGCTAAAAGTGAGTTTTTCGTTTTTTTGCGATGTCGAAAATTGTTGAGCAAAGAATTTGCATTAAATTTTATTTACGGGTTTATCATTTTTTTGCTGCGGATACGTCGAGAATGGTGCAGAAAGCCTTTGGTGATGAGGCTATGTCTAAAAAAAATGTTTACAAGTGGTATAGTAAGTTCCAAGCCGGCCGTGAACGTGTCGAAGACGAAGAGCGTCCAGGGCGACCATCAACCTCAACCGACGAAGGTCACGTTCAGCAAATCAAAGATTTGGTGTTTAAAAACCGTCGATTAACAATTAGAGACCTTGCTAATGAAGTTGGCATATCGAAAGGCTCAGCCAATACCATTTTGAGGGATGTTTTGGGCCTCAAGAGCGTTAAATCTCGACTGGTATCGAAAACATTGAATTTTTTGGAAAAAAAGCGTCGCGTTGAAGTGTATTAAACGATTCTTTCCGACTACCAGGGTGTCATGAAATGCATTATAACTGGCGATGAGACAACCGATCAATTGAGCGAATATCGTGCCAAAAGACAGCCGAGACCAAAAAAATCGCGCCAAAGTCGCTCAAAAATCAAGGTCATGTTGACAGTTTTCTTCGATTATCGTGGTGTTGTGCATTATGAATACCTTCCAACCGGTCAAACAGTCAACAAGGAATATTATTTGAACGTTATGCGTCGTTTGCGTAACGCTATCCGCCTAAAAAGGCCGGAATTGTGGAAAGACAATTCTTGGTTTTTACACCACGATAATGCACCATCCCATACTGCCCTCGTAATTCGTGATCATTTCGCCAAAAACTCAACCCATATCGTTCCGCAACCACCGTATTCACCTGATCTGGCGCCGTGCGACTTCTGGCTGTTCACCAAGCTCAAAAGACCGCTCCGGAGACACCGTTTTTATACGATAGAGGAGATTCAAGCCGCAGCGAAGACGGAACTGAAGGCCATCCCGGAAGTGACTACAACCAGTGTTTCGAAGATGGGAAAATCCGTTGGCATAAGTGCATTGCTTTGAAGGGGATGAAATTGATTTGGAATAATAAATAAAGAATTTTCAAAATAAATACAATGTCCCTTATTTTTTGGGCACAGGTATAGTATATCAATAAATTCTTCAGCCGTTATCATTACAAATGTTCGGTTACAAGTTCATTATAGTCAGCGTGAATTAACCTTAAAAACCATCTTAATATTTTGTAGCAAATAAAGAAATCTTAAAATCACGCTATCGTTGAACTTTATATCTGAGTTTTCGTGAATTTCTTGGATGAAGGAATGGCAGCATTATATAAATATTGCATTTTTTACCTAACAAAGAAGCAAAACAAATAGGAAAGGACTAAGTTGGATGTAACCGAATATTTCATACTTTTGCAATTTGCAAGGATCAAAGCCAGGGAAATAACCATTTATAGAGACATCATAAGGTGTTTTTTTCAAAAGCACTATTTCTGCAAAAATTTACCTTGTTATGACAACTGCATCTTCATTTATCCAAACACTAGAAAGTGAAATAATCACACGGAATTTAAAATTGTCGCATCTTTATCATCCGACTTCATAAATTTTCACACAGCCGGAAAACGTTCGTACTATTAGAATTCAACTACTGTAGCACTAGTGGTCAAGGTTTTATATGCGTTAAACCTTTTAGAGGATCACGCCCTCCTTTTCAAAATTTTTAGCGCACAAGTCATTAGGTACTGCGATCTCCTGTGCTGAATTACAGTCATATCTTAAGTTGGTGCTTAATTATGGCACTTTGTAGGTTTTCCTTTAATGGCGTTTTGTGGGCGTGGCAGTAGTTCGATTATGTCCACATATGAACTCCGCCTTAATTCTTGACCAAGGAATATATGCACCAAGTTTCATCAAAATATCTTAACTTTTGCTCAAGTTACAGGTTGCAAGGATGGATAGACTGATGGAATGACAAGCAGACAATCACCCGGATTTCAACTTTCCTCGCCTTGCTTATCTATAGTCTTCTTTCTTTGCTATTGCTAATTTAAAATGATAGCAGCTTATTCTCTAATAACAGAGTTGAAAGAGAGTAGATAAACAAAGCGTAAATCCGTCAATAAGTTATAATTAAAGAATCATCCGAGTCAAAATAGGAAGCTAATTGATCTCAAATGTACAAAGGATACCGACAAACGCTTTGATAGCATAGAAAAAGTTTCTTTATTTAGCTTTTATTAGCGTTACTTATACAATTCGCTCAGTATTATGAGCGGAATTTTATCAGTAGTTATACCATTTCACTGAAACTGGACTCCTCTTCATGGGTTTGAATTGAAAATGACTAGAATCGGGTAATGCCTTTTTCCCTACTTCACTACTACAAGTATAGTAATGCCCTGCTGCTTAAAGGACAACACCAGAAATATTAAATTAATCTACAAGTTTGAAATAAAGCAAATATTTCATTTACCACGCATGGTACCAGAATTGACTGAAGAATATCTAGTTGATAAGTTTATTGATCAAATTTTTTTTAATATAAAATAATATCACTGTAGAAGCATATTTGGAAAACTTTCTGGATAGCGTTTTGTAATGTTTAACTGGCGGGGATTTCACATTCACTTGCTTGACCTGAACTTCTGTGCTGAGTAAGTATTTTGAAAATGCATAAAAATTTTGCTTTTCATAACTACAACTACTGCAAAAACCAGAAGAGAATTAATATTAGCAGAATTCCTTTTGAACCTTTTCCACTTAGAAAAAGGTGATATCCGCAACACGTTTTTGTATTTTTTTGCACATTTAAGACATACAGACAAACATAACAAAGGAAAGCTTTACCCATAAATAAAACCCTTTTTTCTATCACTAACCGTGAATTAAAATTTGTAGTCACGCTGTTTGTTGCAAAAATATACTTTGGATTACGAAGAAGGTATAATAACACAAAATTGATAATATGATAGAATTCATAAGAAGAAACGCAAGCACATCTTCACAAATTCTTTTTCTTCTTATAATATTACAAATCTGTCGCTTTTTTAAGAGTATAAAAATAAACAGCTTACTGACACTGGAGCTGACACCTTTCGCTAGTAGCCCAAACTTTGACATTCAATAATCGACCTTCGACCGGCTTCTGAAAAAATGCCATGGGTTCATGAATGTTTAACGAATGTGGTGTTTGCGGTACAAATTGTGAAATTATTTGTGTGCCGCTTTTGAGGTTGTCGAGTTGATCGTGATAGCTTAAGAGCTTTCAATTGCTTAATTCATAGGGAAAATGCGGGGTTTCCCCCTCTAATTGGGTTCGATATTAAGTTATGTTAATTTTAAGATCAAATTGCACACGAAGTTACCCTTTCCTTACTTGTTTCCTCCTAGCAACAGAGATTTGGCTTAAGATATAATAGATTTTCTTGCAAAGTGATTCGACTTTATTTGCAAAGAGTAATTAAATTCATAAGTTTATTTAAGAAATTTTTTGTAACTATGTAATAAAATACAAAAACAAACAGCGTGCATAATAAATTTGAAAATTTTTGCAGTGACTTTTGCAATGTCTTACTTACTCCATAGCTTGCACATTGTTTATTCTAAGGCTTTTGAACTTCAAGTTGCTTACACTGCGCTTTTTTTGTAGGCAAGTTTTTGACGATTGTGTGGTTGATTGCATTAAATTCTGCTTCACTGCACTACAGCTGCGAAAGCCAGCAAAGGATGACATTACTTTTTGCTGTAAATGCTATGTAAATAGTCAAAAATACATAATTTAAACTATTATATTCTAATTTAAGGAGACAATTAAAAGGTGCCCCTCTTATTATTTTACGTACCATTGGTAGCCTGGGTTGCTAATTCTTTTACGAATGCGTACCTTGTCAGCAACAAAATAGTGGTCCGAGTCAATGTTAGGACCTCGGTGTAGACGTATCTTCCGTATATTATAACATGATGGATCTTGTTGGTGGCATTTCGATCTGGAGACAGCCGGGTAACTTGATGAATTTTCTTATACTGGAATCTAGTACTACAGATAACCATTTTTCAGGCCCCGGAGATGTTTATTAGTCCCAGAGCTGTTAATAATCGATTAATAATCTTAATCATTAATAATTTGATTAAAGTATTTTCATAACTTGATTAACTGATTAAATTAAGATTAAATGCTATTTCCTTTTTAATTAATGATTAAAATTAAATTTAATCAAAATTTAATCATGATTAAAGGGAATTAATTTAGTTTTAAGAATTATTTTACAGATTAAAAAAATTTAATCAAAAATTTAGTTTGATTAAAAATTTTGATTAATTTGGATTAAAGTGGATTAAATGCCAATTAATATTGCATTAATTAAAAAATAATAATTTACTAAATTATTTCATGTGTTATTATATTTTATATTATGAGTCTAAGCAATATTAATAATATTTAGCAACTCTACTGTTGTTTGTTTACTAGTAGTAAACATATGTTCGCCAATGGATATTGCTTATTTATACACGTGTGCTTGCGAGTGTTTTTTTTTGTTTTGTTTTTTGTTTTGTTGAGGAAACGCATTTTGTATTAAGTCTTGTTTGATTGTTTAAAGACATTTTATCATCGACTGTTGACTTTCTTAATTAAGTGTGAGTATTTTTATAAGAATTATAAAAACAGTATACAATGAAATGAACAACTGAAGAAAGTATAACCTAACATTTCGCATATGCAGACACAATGGATGATGAGGAACTGTTTAGTGGTGATGACTTCTCAAGTGACGACATTTTTAAGGATGTTACTTATACCCCCCCTAGGAAAACTTCGAAGCGTAAAGTATTTGAAGATGGTCCGCCTGTGAAGAAAGCTTGTATAGAAGCCGCGTACTTGAATAAGACAATTTTCCATTTGGAAGAGATTAGTAAATTTATATAAATTAGTTACTTTCGTTAAAAATTACTAGTTTCTATTATTACAGATGCAGACGAGGAAACGACAACTTCACAGAGCTTGGGCTATAGTAAAGTAGAGCTTGAAAGCATTATCAGGGAGCAGTTGTACTCATATCTTGCGGACGCAATAAAAAATTGCGCAGTATGGCAGAAGTATGACTTGTTAAAACAAGCTTCGCTCTATTTTAATACGCCTCTGACATCCTCAGCGCCTGTGGAGAGATTGTTCTCTTTCGCAGGAATTATCATAGCGCCAGAAGAAATGCTTTGAAGGATTTTTCATTTGAAAAATTAGTATTGTTAAAAGCAAATAATTGAATCTTTTTTATCTTTATGGTTGAAATTATTAAAATATTGTTAAATTTATTTGTTTAAATTTTTGTTGAATTATTGTAATGACTATATTTTGTTATTATTTATTTATTTATGGTATTATTAAATTCACCATATGATTTATAAATAACAATAAATTTAAAAATTAATGGAATATTAATTGCCTTTTAATCCACTTTAATCCAAATTAATCAAAATTTTTAATCTAACTAAGTTTTTGATTAAATTTTTTTAATCTGTAAATAAATTTTTCAAACTAAATTAATTCCCTTTAATCATGATTAAATTTTGATTAAATTAATTTTCAATCATTAATTAATCAACGAATGGCGAAAAAAATTAATAATCGAATTAATTAAAAAAATATATTAATTCAATTGATTATTAATTTTAATCCCTTTTTAACAGCTCTGGTTAGTCCCGTTTGGGATGTTTTATCGTAGATTAATTTCCGACCGTTCTGTCAAAGATACCTTTTTTGCCCACCAAGCACGATTTTGATATCGTGCACTCCAGGCGCTCACAGGAGTCGTCCTTGGCTACATCGTCCTTCTCTTCTGTTGGGGCGTTGGTGAAAATCGGCGATATCTTGAAGAACCTCGCTTTGATGAGGATTGTGTCCAGACATTCATCCACCGGGGTGAATGCCAGTATTCGGCGATGGACTCGCACTCCCACCACGAATTCTACATTGAATTTGCGCTACTTTAAACGGCCACTGTAGTAAATCGCACAAGGACTTACTCGTATAAGTCCCGTCCATGGCATTTCTTAAACGGCGGTGATGTCAGTTTTTACTCAACTGCTGGGCAGCGGTACATTCTCTATTATGGAACCGGACATTCGAGGTGCATACCCTCAAAGGTTACTTGGTCTAAGACCAGTAGTCGCGAGATGCTTGAGACATATCGCTCATTTGCTGCAAGACCGGCATAAGTCAAAAAAATCGATTCGCCAGAAAACGCGTTTAAAGTTTTCAACTTATTACAATCTTACACGGTGACTCCAACCTTACACCTCTTCTCAAGCGGAGCATATAAGAGGTATTCATGTGAATTTTTCACTCAACATGAAGTATGATATAACGAACAATTCTGCAGAATTAACTCCAAAATCACGTTTTTTGAATTATGCCGGTCTTGCAGCAAATGAGCGATATATAAAGCTGTATCACATATATATCATAAAAAGCAAACAAAAGATATATATATCAAGTCAAACCGAGTATTATATATATATTATTATAACTTATCTGGTTGAATTGTATGTTTTGTGACAGATTATGCACAGAATCAACAAAGTACGAAAATGTTGAATTTTATTTAGGTCGTGAATATATTTAGCCAATCTTGCATGACGTATTGCTGTTGACACTAAGCTGCGTATATTTACAATAATCATGTTAGCCAAGGGCTTATAAGCGAGTAAGGTTGGCGGTGATAATGAAACGGGTTGAATTTGTAACAAACATAAAAACGAAGATTCATCGGATTCTGTTTGTAAAGTGGTTTCCTGTCTTTGGTCAGTTTCAGATAGAAGTAGGTTTATTCAAATATTAAGATTAAAATTTACAATAATATTCTCTAACCCCTTGCACTCGGGACCTTTTTCGCGTGGCGCACCAGCAACTCGAAGCGTTTTGTAGCGTATAATAAACCATTGGCATAAAAAAGTGTTCCAATGAAAATTACCCATAAATCAACTAACTGGCTAGTTCATCATTGACATTTTAGTGCGCGTAACTTAGCGAGATTTTTCTAAAGCTACAAAAGCCGTAAAACGATATTAAGATCTACCGGAAAACCACAGGAATAAGTGAACACATTTCCAGTAATTTGAATGAATTCAGTTTGGAACAACGATAACTAGTTATTTGCAACTAGAAAAAGTTAAGTTTATATTCCTAGTACCAAATATGGTGAAAGAACACGAGTCCAACTTTTCCAACCAAACAACATTTATGAGCATCCCGCCCTTAACTTCGCCGACTTAGCCAGCTTATTGCACAAATGTAGCCTGAAGGCAAAGAAAACAAACAAAAGCTTCTGCAAAAAGGAAATTTAATATTCAAACATTTATTCACATAGAACGGGGACCAATTTTTATTTATATGTATATATTTAAAGGTTTTTTTTAGTTTGAAACAACAAAC
Organism: Bactrocera dorsalis; assembly: GCF_023373825.1. Taxonomy (NCBI): domain Eukaryota; kingdom Metazoa; phylum Arthropoda; class Insecta; order Diptera; family Tephritidae; genus Bactrocera; species Bactrocera dorsalis. The sequence continues at coordinate 46,395,113 of NC_064304.1, read as the reverse complement.
CCATGCTGTACTATTTATTTTTATTGAGAATATTCGGGCAAAACATATGTACATCCGAAATTTGCATTGCCTTTTGTTACAGTTATGGTTTATGAAAAAATGTAATAAACGAGTTCAGTGTACAATTCATAAGCAAATACTCGCGCCCACGCGCACATTTAAATATGGAAAAAGCAAAAATACAATTTCTTACATATACTATACATTTAATATTTGTCGATACACTGAAATTAAATAATAAAGCTTTAGAAGGGATGACCATCTCTTCCGCTGGTCATGTAAGATTTCACAGACAGTTGCGAACGTGTAATCTTTCTTGGCGCAAATTATTATTTTAACAATGGATTTTACTAAGACTTTCAGTATGTTTCCAAATGTACCATATTTTGTATAAGTATGTTTGGGCAACTCGAGACTACTTATTTTTGAAGAGCTTATGAGCTTATGAGTTTGCACTTACGAGTATTATAGTATTGTATAAAATTTTAAGTAACAAATTATACTTCTGTGAATATGCATCTGAAGTAGTTTGCGATGTTGAACCTATGGGAGTAGGGATCCATTACAATCGGTAAAGAGGTCAGTTATTAGATGTTAGGTTTTGCAATATATATTATAACAATTACAAGTACTCCAATTAAGAAATCTTGCCTAAAGCCCAAAAGAGCGTCAATATTGGGATTGTGTTGGGAAAGGTTCTATGGCTGATTCTCGCATTTTAAATGATGTATACAGTCTTTTGTAAATCAAAAAATAAACTAATGTAATACAGTTAAACAAAAGGCGTCTTGAACCGATCAGAAAGCTACTTATGTTTTATTTTTATATACTCTGGCTCATCTGAATGTTGGAAGGTGCAAGAATCGGTGAATTTTATACCTAATCTCAATACAGGACAATCAATCTGATTATATTTCTGAGAGGAAAGAGCTCAAAAATCACTTCAGATATATTATGGGGAATATTGTTTGCTATTGTGTCACTCTAGTAAATAACTAATTTTGATATATCGAGTATCCTAGTTATAAAGGAGAATAAATAATGGTAACCTCTCTAACTAACGTGTTCATTTATCTGGCTTAAAAAATTCGGCATAAAAACGAAAGTCCTAAACATCTTACGGTTATCTGAAAAGGCACCTCGCGAACCTACTTACTGTTTTAAAGATGGGTGCACAGTCCTGTGCAAGAACATAAATACAACCACAGACATATTCGTAAATACATTGTGGAAAAAAAGCACACGTAAATTGTAATTAAATTCCGTGGGTAAATGATATTTAAAAAAAATGTATTTTGCTAAGTTGGTAGTACTGTTCTTAATTACTATGCCAAATATAAGCGCGATCTATCAACCAGTTTGTTTACAGCTACTGCTTAAGTCGATAAACCTCAGTAGTGCGTTGCGATTTTTACAATGGATAAAAGTATCGAAACAAGAATTTTCCTCAAATTTTGTATTTCTAACCAAGGAATCATTGCTAATATTGGAAAAAGCTTACGGTGATTAAATTTTATCAATAACTTAAATGGTACAAAGCCTTCAAAGACTGTCGATGAGACATGGGATTATGAGTTTGATATGCAAATAAGGCCACAGTGGTTCGAAAATATGGCATAACAATTTTGTCCATTGAACTCCAGTGGAGAAAACTTGTTATACAATAGAATGCCTCTTATTTACAATTTCGTTCATTTGGGAGCAAATAGGACTCAAATTACTCAAGTTGACTTCATGTCAACCAATTGAGGAGTACATCAATATCAACGCAACGTCGTCTCGTCTTGAATGTCATTAAAACATATAAAACGATATTGAGCTTTACCCTAAGTTCAGAAGGATATATGAGATATATTAAATTTATGTGGATAATTTAGAACACTCTTACTGTACTGCTGGCAATATTCACTTAGCAACCTTACATAAATGTCGATTAGCTCAGCACATCAATAGTGGCAACAAATTTAATTCAGACTGATTAAAACTCAGTTCACTTAAAATGAATTTATGAACTTCTTAATGAAATTATCGTTTGGGTGCTATTTTTCTACCGTATACCCACATATTTATAAAATTCTCCTCCAAACTCAGCAGTAAAAACTGACTCTCATATAATAACATATCCTCTTTTTTGTAACGGGTGAGTCATCTAACGTTTTAAATTTGAATTATTTATATTTCGGAAAGTGACAGATATTCAGTAAAAAGTCTAAAATTTACAAAATGGGTCGCTATTCACTAGAAAAAAGCCATCTACAGTTCGCAGATTGGGCAGAAGATCGTTTGACCGAGGATGGTCAATTTGAAAATCATCTTTTCGGACGAGGCTCATTTCCACCTCGATGGTTACATTAACAAGCAGAATTGTCGCATTTAGGGCACAGAAAACCCGCATGTAATCGTCGAGAAGCCAATGCACCCAGCACGAATCACTGTATGGTGCGGATTTTGGTCTGGTGGAATCATCGGTCCATTTTTCTTCAAAAATGAAGAAGGAAACGTCCGTAACCATCTAAGGTGAGCGATATCGCGAACCGAACCGAATTTTTCTTCAAGCAAATTGAAGAGGAAGACTTGGACAATGGTTCCAGCAGGACGGCGCTACGTGCTATACAGCAAACGCTGCACTAAATCTTTTACACCCTATCTTCGAAATTTAAAATTTTACATGGCCCACCCGTTATAAGACACATATGTACATACATGTTAAATACATGTATTGTGTTGTTTAAAATTTTTACTACCTTTATTTTGTACTCTCTTAAATTTCATAGAACAAAGGAGAGGAAGTAATTTCCGATGTTGAACAACTTTATATTACAAACTCAATATATATTCGTTGACTAAGAAGTAAATGGACGCACATTATAGTTGGTAACTATGTAGCATATTTCCGTTCCACTTTATGAAGTTAACTCACATGCTGACCGACATAATCGGAATAACGTCTGCCAGGATAATGAAAACCGTTTTATATAATATGGTATTACATTCGGAAGTTGGAGTAATTTGTGCACCGGTGCAGCCTTAAAAATAGTAGGTACATCTAATATTAAACGTTCACTTAATTTTTTTTAATATATTTTAGATATTGACTGATATAGTAGGCATAAAGTGAAACGGCACTTTGAAATTGAATTGAATAATGACAATCTTGACCGTATTTTACCAATTTTTACCTTCATATCAAAAAAGTAAACGGGGCTTTTTGAATCTAGCACGTTAGAATTTGCTATCTTTGTCGATTGTCCAGTGAGAATTTCATGACATTTCGTGAATTTGAAGTGAAGTTATTGAGTTTTAAGTGTCGGTGCGAAAATGAGCTTCGAACAACGAGCCAACATTAAATTTTGTTTTAAAATTGGTAAAACTTTTTCGTGAGGATATACATAAATGTCGATCAACACGAAATCATGGAAATTCATGGAAATGGAATTGAACATCCCCAAAACATCGATTTATCGCATTTTGACCAAACATTAGGGTGTTTTTTTTTTTTAAGTAGGGGAAAGCATCGCAAGCCGGAGTGCGGAACTGTAATCTGCTAAATCTAACCTAAACTACTCCCAGCTCAAGACTCTCCCACGGAACCACCTGCTGAAGTATTACTTCGTGGGAGTGATAAGACATTTAAGTCTCTTCTATGGCACGGACTGATGAACACCTACTCTGCTCTATATGACTCAGTTTTGGCATGATTGAGGCTGCCGCTTCGCTGACAGCTCTCCAGTTCTCAGTGGCCTGACACATGAGTGTCGTCAAATTTTCCACCGTAAAACTTCCACCGAGTGTAGTTTTAAGTTTTTCCATTGCACCTATAAAGCGCGGGCAGTAAAAGGAAACATGCTCAGAGTCTTCACAGCACGATGAACACGACGGACAATTCGGACTAATGTCATGCTGGAATCTGTACAGACAGCTTCTAAAGCATCCATGTCCACTTAGTATTTGGGTTAGGCGGAAATCCAGGTCCCCATGTCGTTTGTTGATCCAGGAATGGATATCCGGTATAAGCCTGTAGGTCCACCGTCCTTTCAGTGAGGTTTGCCACCGCTGCTGCCATATAGTTAAGCTTTTCACTCTCTCTCTTCTTCCTGTAGTTGGCTCTGATAATTTGTACACTCGCTCGTATTCGTCACCCTGGTTGTCAATGGTCATCATACTGGCTATTTCTTCAGCAGCATCTTTTGAAATTGTTCGGAAAGCACTGATAACTCTTAGTGCCGACGGCATGTGCACTGTGTTTATTTGTCTGTTGCCTAGCGCCTAGATCCATTTTGGGGCCGTACATAATACAACCGATCTCATTACCTTTGCGAGTAAAAAACGCTGGCTGTAACGCACGCAGCCTTTATTTGCCATCATTCTTGATAAGGCATTATGGATTTTGTTTGCTTTACCTGCAGTGCATTCAAGTATTTTAGATGTGGCTGTGAATGAATCTGGCACTCCCCTATGGTGAGAGATATACTTTCCTCCACTTTTTTTGTACTTATGAGCAAGACTTCAGTCTTTTGCTCCGCCAGTTCTAAACTCATTGAGGAGAACCATTGGCGCAGACCGTTTATGCACTCGTTGCATTTGCTCCGGAGGTCATCGAGGTGTTTAGCAACTGCTACCACGATAAGATCGTCTGCTTATGCAACTAATTTAGTAGCTTTTGGTTGGTGTCTCCTTAGAACCCCATCTTACATTATGTTCCATAAAAGGGGGCCTAGTACCGAGCCTTGCGGTACTCCACTCGAGATAGAGTAGCTCTTGGTGCCTTCATCTGTATCGAATAAAAGTCGCCTGTTTTCAAAATAACTTATTACAATTTCCATATGACGATATTTCTCATGAAGGATGCGCTTTTGGGTTGCGTGCCTTATTTTTGAATTTAGACATACAGAGTTCAAAAAAAACTAAACGAACGTGCAAACTGTAACTTGAGCAACAATTAAGATGTCTTAAAGAGACTTGGCATACGCTATACGAGTTCCAATAAAAATTACGAGTTCGTAGATGGGAGTATTAGACATTATCCGAAAACCTATAAAAAGCCATAACTAAGTACTAAATTAAGATGTGCAACTGTAATTAATAATTTCTTTAAAGGCATTATGACAAAAAATTATTCAAATCCATTCAAAACTGTGGACCCCATTATCTACAGTTGACATTATACTGAAAATATTGGTCAATGTGTGAGATATACAATTGGAACTCAGAAACTCAAAAAAAGTTTAATTCAGGACTTGTGTCATAAGATTTTGAAGTTCTCATTCTATAGGTACCAGGACCACACCACGTCGTATACGTTACTTAGACATCTTAATGTTTTATCAGTTTTGTTTTGTAATATATATGTTCTTAGTTTCAATTTGAAAGTTCTTTCAATAAGTTGTTTTTTAGCAAGTACCAGAGAGGAGGGTGTTGAAATATAGGTCGTTTAAATTTCACTATTCTCACTAAAATTCATGTACACAGATGAAACGTTGTCTGCCTGTCGCCCCATCGCATGGCATCTGAGTTCACGCCATGTTATTAAAGCAGAAATTAATCGAGCCTCAAACTGGAGTATCATATTTTTATACAGAATTTTTTGTGTGTATCTGAAAGTTTAATATCCTTGTAACACAATATGTCACCCACCATTTGATCCTATTATTCAAATATAATTATTTTTGAAAAATATTCTATGTGCTTCATTTTTAACTGAATTTCTGAACTAATTTTTCATTTTCCCTAAAAAAAAGATGGAAAACAATAAAAATTAAAATATGACTGTATAAAATTTTGGAAAACCCTAGAAGAATATATTGTATGATACTCGAACGACCAATACAATAATAATTATTTTGGCAAGTGTGGATTTTTTTATGTCACATTAAAACAAGCTTTTCAAGTGCAAAAGGCAGAAGCCCTAGAACACATTTATTGTTGGAGTAACGAAATTTGTGCACGGCTGAACAAAGTCTTAACCTGAGTGACAACGTCCTTTTTGCATCTAAAGAACAAACAAGATTTATTTGAAATATAAACAAAATAATTTTTTAATGCTCAGCGACGCACAGTTAATGGTCTTAGAACTTTCCAAGTGCGCACATTGTTCATGCCTTGTTTAAATGCTGTAAAAATAAAAATAGCTTAGCTCGTAAATAATTCCTAAATGCACGCATATGTTGTAAATGATATTAACTGGAATAAGCATGTTTTAATGATATAGGCAACAGACATAAGCGTAAACACAAAATCGACGAAAACCATTGCGAAAAAGAATGTTTTTACTCTAACCTGCCACTTAAAAATAGTCATACTTTTGGAATAAACGACTACACACGTAAAAACGATAAAATTTCATGTAACAAAAATATTGTTCAGCCACGTCAAATCGCAGTAAAATATAAATACATACATACATAACAATTTCTTACCCGTGTATGTGTATGTGATATATGGCTATTTGTTTATGTGTGTACTCGTGCTTCGTCATAAGTAAATCTGAAGTGCAGACTATATTGATGAGGGTTGGGTTGGTTAATTATCGATATATTTTTTTTATCCCCTTCTAATTATTTCACTTTTTTCATTCCTTGCCTGCGAAAATGTGATCCATTCTGTCTGTATTTTAATACGAAGCACTACCCGGGTATGAAAGAACCACGCTAAGCGGAAAATGTTATTAAAGAAATTATTAATATTTATTGCAGCAACCTCACATCAATTAATTTCGTGTCGTAAACAACAATTTCTTCCAGCTGTCCACTTCAAAGGAAGTACACGACATGTAATGTGCTACAAGTTTATCACCACTGATTTATGGATGTTAGCAGATACTTTTCCTTGCCTCCCCGGTGCACATGGCTGTTGTTCTCTTCGTAATGTCAATTTGCTAGTTCCCTTTTGTTGTGTTCGCGCAATTTTCTCATTTTTATGTTCTTGCTCTTTAATAACCGCTTTAATGACTCACTTATGTATATATGTACATATACTCGTATGATATCGCTGAGTGTTAAACACAGACGTAAAACATGCGCACAGTATCTATATAACGGGTAGTCCAAATAGAGGTACTTTTTCCAATAGCTATAGAAAGACTTACGCCTTAATTATGAAATTTCACGTTCTGTAAAGAATGTGTTTCGTGAGCTTCGCTCAACTTATGGTCAACATAATCGACTTACTCAGCACATTATTCGCAACACAATCACCCGTCTTGAGACCTAGCATTCATTATTGGATAATATTTTACCGTAAATACCACGTCCAGCATGCAGTGAATAAAATATAGCAGCCGGAATTGCGAATATACACGAAGACGGTGGAGAGTTGATTCGGCGCCGCTTGTAGCAACTCGGACTGACGTATGAAGCGACTTAGGGCATTTTACGTCGAGATCTTAAATTGAAAGCGTACAAATACAGCTTGTGTAATAAATAAAGCCGCTCGATGTTTTTTAGCGACATCACTTCGCTCTATGGGCTGTAAAAATTTGAAAGAAGATCCGATGTTTTCGAACCAAATTTTGTTTAGCGATAAGGCTCATTTCTGGATCAATGAGTATGTAGCCAAGCAAACTTGCGCCACTTGGAACAAAGAGCAACCTGAAAAGTAAAATAACGGTTTGTTGTTGTTTGTGGATCAATATCATCCTTGGTCCTCATTTAATCCGGTACAATATGTACTTACACGATATATGTATGTACGTATACAGTAAAAATATAATACTTATTTACACATATATATTATATGTACAGTAAGCATAAACACATATACATACATACATATGTACATAGTTAAGAGAGCTTGGATGGTAAATGTGTAAACAAAGGGTTGAATGGAGTTTCCATGCGTATGTGGCGTCAAATAGCCAGATATACATACGTAAGTATGCTGCGAGGGATATAATTTACCGGAGGCATAAAAAATAACAATCCACCGAGCGAGAAAACATTTACACTTGCTTGCACATGACACTAACAATATGTAAATACAAATTTTTTTCTATGCTTAATTAAACTAACAAGCAGTTTGATAGTTAAAACGTGTTTATGCAGTAAAAAGAAGCGTTTATAAAAAAACAATAAGTTAAGTCGTTTGCATAAATAGTTAACTGAAGGGTAATAAAGAATATTTCAACTTTTATATTTTTGCATGAATTATTAACAATCAAATTAACAAGCCATAAAATTAGCATAACATAATTAGTTTAGTAAAAGTTACCATATGCTGATTTGGTGTACAGTAGTGTAGTGCTCCGAAATTGACAGCGAGGTATGAAACGCCGTCATGTAGAATCCAGCAACCTTTAAAACGCCGTTTTAAAATGCTTTGGCAGTTTTAATAGTTAAGCTATAATTCTGTGCTTTCACTTATCACGCTGATATTAGACAACGAGATAAGGCGTCACTATTTTAAAGCCTTGTTAGAGTTGCACTGAATTGATTTTGCCAAAATATTTCTAATCCACTCAGTCAAACAGTTAATATCAAAGTTATTCAAACACATGTATAAAATTAAGAATACTCTCGAAACTATTCGTTGATTGTTAGTAAACAAGTGGTTAACTACTAGTGTCGCCTATTAAACTGGTAATTGACTTGTGCAACTGCTAGAAGACATAGACTTTCTCTCCTTTCGGTCAGAATAGGCTTACCTATGCTGACATTGTCGGTATTTTTTAAGTGAATAAAGCATTGCACTTATTATTCAACTAAAATATATGTATAAATTAATAAATTTAAATAAAGTGATATTTGCTTTCCCTCTGATAAATTCCCATAGTTGAATGATAGGAAATGAAATTCGAATAGTTAGAGAATAAATTCATAATTCCCTAATAAAAATAAAAGCAATTCAAAACATTTGTTATTATAAAAACACCAAGAACAATATAACCAAGTAATAGTAAGCAGAATTATTATTATTGTTTCAAATTTTAAATAAGTCTTTAATTAATAATAAGTAAATTGTTTTATGAGGAAATTTAGAGAAATTTATACTTCATGGAAATCAGTGGCGAATGTAGAGACTATGATAATATGTTTTATGTTAATGACAATACAAAAACACAGTCCACGATAAAACTAAACATTATTCTGCTTGACGTTCTCTGTGCTACTATTCATACTGCTTTTATACATATGAATGCATACGAAGGTTTTGCCTTTGAGAAAAATGTGATGTTACGTATACGCCATGACGGTAGGTTACTCTCCTAACGTGTCAACACTTGGTATAGCTGTATTTAAAACGTGGGAAAACATTGGGTCCGCAGTGATGCAGTTGGAAAAAAAGTTGGACAACAGCAATACAATGAAGAGATAATATTTCTTCAGAAGACACAAATACCTTCGGTTCTAAAAGATAAATTCCAATCTAAATCTAGATACATAAATAAAACATAATGACACGTTTCATTTGTAGACTTAAAAAAAAAAAAAAAAACTTTATCCTAACAATATTACCATATTTAATTCAACAACTGTTATCATTAATTTGGGCGGATTGAGAGATTGGTAATATATTCAAATTGAAAGGTGAAATTTGTCCAATTCATTTCCTTCAAAGTAATCCTTACCCGCTGCACTTGGAAAAATCCTCCAACGTGATGGCCATTAGAGCCTTATTCGATTCAGCTTTTATATCCTCATTTGAGTCAAAACGGTGCCCTCGTAGTGGTCATGTGAATTTGCTGACCTCTGATGGTAAATCAGGCAAATCAGGAATAACCAATGCAGTATGAGATGGTACATTATCGTACTTCTTTGTTCAATAAATTCAGACATATTAAAAATCGAAGAATTCACTTTTAGAGCCTCACAAAACAACACGTATCTCAAATACTAATGAATTTTTTAACTTGAAATTTAGCATAGATGTCACTGACAATACTGTCAACTTACAGAAAAAAAAAATTTACCGATTCGAAAAACACGCGAAGTATAAATTGACAGTCATAACTTTGAAGTTGTAGATAATTTCGTCTATCTTGGAACCAGCGTAAACATCACCGACAATGTCAGCCTGGAAAACCAACGCAGGATTACTCTTGCCAACAGGTGCTACTTCGGACTGAGTAGGCAATTGAAAAGTAAAGTCCCCTCTCGACGAACAAAAACCAAACTCTATAAGTCGCTCATAATTCCCATCCTTCTGTATGGTGCAGAGGCTTGGACGATGACAACAACCGATGAGTCGACGTTACGAGTTTTCGAGAGAAAGGTTCTGCGAAAGATTTATGGTCCTTTGCGCGTTGGCCACGATGAATATCGCATTAGATGGAACGAAGAGCTGTACAAGATATCGATGACATTGACATAGTGCAGCGAATTAAAAGACAGCGGCTACGCTGGCTAGGTCATCTTGTCCGGATTGATGAAAACACTACAGCTCTGAAAGTATTCGACGCAGTACCCGCCCGGGGGAAACAGAGGAAGACCTCCACTCCGTTGGAAATACCAAGTGGAGAAGGACCTGGCTTCGCTTGGAATATCCAATTGGCGCCACGTAGCGAATAGAAGAATCGACTGTCGTGCTGTTGTTGACTCGGCTATAATCGCGTAAGCGGTGTCTATGCCAGTGAAGAAGAAGATAAATTGAAAATTCAATTTGATCACAGTAGTATATAAAGGTTGTTCTATTTCGTGGTTATGTACTTTTTTAAAGATAAAACAGAGAAAATTCAAATTTAACAGGGAATGTTCATTATCATTCGAAAAAAACATTCTTTGGCATTTATTTTTTGAAGATTTTATCTTTCAAATGTTGGCTCAAATGGTCGATCCCTCGAGTCCAATTTTCGATGACTCGTTCGAGCATTTCGACTGGTAACTGGCAATATGTTATTTCAATAAATGCATTGATTGATGCGATGTGTAGGAAATGGCGCTGTCTTGTTGAAACAAAATTTCGCCTAGATCACGAGCTTCAATTTCAGTCACCAAGTAGTCAGTTATCATGACGCTATAAGGGCTCCCATTGGCGGTTGCGTTCTCGCCGGCATCATTTTTGAAAAAGTATGGATGATTCCACACGCCCACAAACCACATCAAACCGTAGCTTTTTCTGGATAAAATGGCAGCTCTTGAATCTCTTCAGGTATCTCTTCGTCCCAAATTCAGCAATTTTGCTTGTTTACATACCTATTAAGCCATCATAATGGGCATCATCGTTGAACAAAATTTGGCCCGTAAACGTCGGACCTTCTTGAAACTTTTTAAGATCTCCAGGATGTCGTTTACATGTTCACATTGTTGTTGTCATTACATTGTGTTTGTTTGCTTACAGTAGACTAATATACCGTTCAAAGATTCTATATAATTATTTTTCGTTTCATTCAAAGTTTGCTAAAACGATTACAAAATATTTAGTATAGTATCATATAGCTACATTAATTTTTAACTACCAAATACCTTGCAGTTAAGCAAAATGTTTTCCTATTATAAAATATATCTGTGGACATTTGACAAAACAACCTCTTTCAAAAAAGCAAATTTTACAGGAGAGCGAAAAAACATGTTTAAATCTTTGCAGTAGGAATACCTCTTACTATTAAAGGACGAAGTCAATTTAAACTGGATGCAGATCAATAAAGACGCGTTTTTCAATCAATTGATTTAAATTAAATATTTTACTTTTCTAGATAAATATAAATCAAATAAATAAGACTTATTGTCAAATGCTTTTTCTTACTGAAAATCAACTTACCTCATACAAGCTGTTTTGTCAAATTTGATTTGTGCAAAAAAAAATTCTTTTTTTATCTTATCTTGACTTGAAAAGCATTTTTTTTAGATATGCATTTGACAAAAGAGCTTCAATCGAAAGAAGTTATTTTGTCAAACGCTAATTTCTGATTTTACTCAGACGATATATAGAGACAAGCTTTTTTGATAAATGTACGTTATGATTTTACGTTTGAAATTCCAACTTATTCGAGACAAGCTCTTTTGTCACCCCGAAAATTTTAAAAATTACGAAAGAAGTTGTTTTGATGACTCCATAATTTTTGAACTAACGGTCCTAGGACAATGGCGATAAGACAGAAAAACGCGCCTTGAAAATTCATACATATGATAAAAATCCTGGAAAATTGTCTTATTTCGAGAGAAGTTGTTTTGTCAAATGTCCACAGATATGTATTAAATTCCAAGCTTATATTTTGATATTGTTGCTAAAAAAGCCAATGTTAAGAACACAACTGGAAAAAATAAATTATTGAAAAATAAATAATTAAATTAGTTAAGTAAATCTTTAAATATTTTCCCGTTTAAAAGTGTACGCAATAAGCAAAGAAGAACTTAAGGCCTAACTATAATATGCATAAGCTGCCGTATGTTACTGTCAAAAAATGAACGAAAAGCCTGTCAAATGCATAACGAATGGAGAGTAGACTTTTGAATGACTATAATGTGCTTAAATGCATAAGAAGAAAGTGTCAAAAACAACTTGTGTTTTGGTTTTGTTTAGTTTGCATTTTGCAAAAATGAACAGAATATTAAAATATTTAAAAACAATTAAAATCCTTACTTCTGTTTTAGAAGGAATACGCATATTGACAGAAATTAGTGAAATTAAAAAATAGAGTTCGGTCATGTTCAGTGAGGGAAATAAACAGGAAGAGAAAGTAGGATAGTTTTTTTTGTACGATTCCTAGAAATGAAGAGGACTGATCATATAGATTTTTTTATATACACCCGATTGAAAGAAAAGGCATATTGTTTGTCGTAAAAACATTTCCTTTTTCAATATTTTCCATTAAATTTTGTATAAAACATTCGTCGTTCTCCATCTTCAAATTCAAAACGATGTATCTGTTGACAAAAAGAGAAAACAGCTGATTCCGTACGGAACATGCGATCAGTTTCGCATTTTGCTTAAGCAAATGACGTTTGACAAAACTTAACGAAACTTGATGTTAAGCACATTATAGTTGCAACATACAATTTGTGTGTATTCGGACAGTTGCTTACGCTGGCTTAAGCTAGCTTATTCACATTATAGTTAGGCCTTTAGTTCGAGTGATACTATATACTACTACTACTATTTTATACCTGAAATAGTTGTATTAGAGTCAACATATTTTACTGAACTTTGAAATACAAGTATGTGATATAAACTGAACTTAAAGTATACCAAGAAAAAATCGACCAAAATATCGAAAGCCATAATATTAGACATAGGTTTTTAGACAAGATGTAGACCGATTTTATTTATATGTATTCAGAGCTAACCGCAATGCTCTAAGTAAAACATGTAAACCTAATTTCTTTAAAATGTCATATGTTACATATTGATACACAAACCGTTTAAAGTTAGCTGAAGGAACGCTTTGCCCCCATAAACAAACTAAAGCTAACCATACAATATTTGATGAGAGAAATGTTTTAACTATTTAGCTGTGAACAAATACTGACAGATATGTGATATAATTATAAAAGTTTTCTCATACTTTAAAAATCAGTGGGGGAAATTTTTATCCAAACAGGGAAAGAGTCGGATATTCGAAAGATGTGGTATTTTATGTCAGCATATACTTGTACAAAAAGGGCTGAAATAAACAAATTATTACTAGGAAGGCATAGATATTACAAAGTTGCTACTTTCACAACTTTGTATCCAGAAAGTTGATATTTGTATATTTGTGTATGTATGTAAACATATGTGTATATTAGCAATGTCACATACTAAACTTTACAGTATTTTCGTTTTATACTTTCAGTGAAAAATTTAAAAATCAAGAAGCGCCCAAAGAGCATAAACGATTTTGTATGATTTCGTAAGCCATGTGCTATGTTTAAAAGTGTGAGTGCGAGTCGGTAAAAAGTGAAGTCGACAAAAATGTCCCATATAATGATATAAATTCATCAGAAAACAGAAAATACGAAAGACAAATCTAAACCGCAGAAAAGTGTTTTTACGCAAATAATGTGCAACGAAAAAGGGACAAAAAAATTTTTGAAGCAAAATTCGTCACAACAACTCTTTAATAAGCAAAATTTTATGTGTGAGTGGACGACAGTAAGTGACTTTGGGAAAATAAAGTCCTTCAAGGTCGACAATTTTAATGTATTAGAGAAGAATAGTGATGGGAGCGGTGGAAACGAGTTCTATCATCCTTGCGAGCGAAAATACATATAACATACAATATAATTATTCCCAACTTATCAGCACTACAGCGGCCATTGATTCCTGCAAACACTAGCATATGGCATAATGTATTCTATATAGTGTAATAAACGATAAAATTATTTCGGTTTGGGAAATTATGGGTAGAATTAATAGCATTTAATAGCATCACCAGTAGTCACCATTATTCTAACATATGAACTCATTGTGATATATACTTGTCTGTATAATTAAAATGCAGATATACTAATACTTTCCTGATAAAAACATGTCTCACTACCAAAAATGGATTAGATGTGATCAATACGGTCAAGACTTTCGAACTTTCGTGAAATTTTATATCGCATGTACATATGTGGCCTATATTATTCAATTTGAAGAAGCATGTTTTCTAACAATTAGAACAATCTTCTATTTTTAAACTCTTGTAACAAGTTGCTACAGAGTATTATAATTTTGTTCACCTAAGGGTTGAACGTATTACCAAAAACTAAGCGAGATAGAAATGGCGTTATATGTATACATAAATGAAGATATATGTATATTAGGGTGATTCAAAAAAAAAATATTATTTTTTTTCAATTGGTACTCGCAAAAATAGGTTCCTAGACACCTCTAAGAAAGCCTCTCCAAATATGAGATTTTAATAGTAACGGTAAGGTTCTCCGCCTAACGGTTTTCTATTTTTCTTTGAGCAGATAGAGAAATTTATATCTCGCTTCCAACTACTTGAAAAAATATCTTGTTAATTAGGTTTTGTAGGAAATTGAATGCTCTAAAATATGGTCTCTTATGATTTTTTCGTAAACCCAACCGTTTAAAAGATATTAACGGTTGAAATTTGACTATTTTTGGAAAAATTCTTTATTTCTTATTAATTTTATAACTCAATGAAAAAAAATTATTATGAATGATGAAACACATAGTTTTGTAGGAAATTTACTGCTCTATAAAAATGGTCTACTGTAATTTTTCGATAAAGTTAAGCGTTTACGAGATATTCATCGTCAAAAATCAGTGCATATTAGGGTGGATCAAAAAAAATAAATTTTTTTTTTCGTTTGGTACCCTTAAAAATTGGTTCCTAAGCACCTCTAAGTTAGCCTCTCCAAAAACCTATTCGTAATAATTTTTTTTCATTGAGTTATAAAATTATTAAGAAATAAAAACTTTTCCCAAAAATCATCAAATTTTAACTGTTAATATCTTTTAAACGGTTGGGTTTACAAAAAAATCATAAGAGACCATATTTTAGAGCATTCAATTTCCTACAAAACCTAATTAACAAGATATTTTTTCAAGTAGTTGGAAGCGAGATATAAATTTTTCTATCTGATAATAAGAAAAAATAGAAAACCGTTAGGCGGAGGACCTTCCCGTTACAATTAAAATCTCATATTTGGAGAGGCTTTCTTAGAGGTGTCTAGGAACCTATTTTTGCGAGTACCAATTGAAAAAAAAATAAAAAAAAAATTTTGAATCACCCTAGTATACATATATACTATATATAATTCATAGTTTTCTTCGCATATTCTGCACACTTCCTGTGACGAATGCGAGCTCTGAACGCTCTTTTTCAACACTTTCTGACGTTTTTTGTTAGTCGGTTAACGCACTTTTAGTGATTTTCAACATAACCTTTGTATGGGAGGTGGGCGTGGTTATTATCCGATTTCTTCAATTTTTAAACTGTATATGGAATTGCCTAAAGGAAACGACTCTATAGAGTTTGGTTGACATAGCTGTAGTAGTTTCCGAGATATGTACAAAAAACTTATTAGGGGTTGGGCCACGCCCACTTTTCCAAAAAAACTACGTCCAAATATGCCCCTCTTTAATGCGATCCTTTATGCCAAATTTCACTTTAATACCTTTATTTATGGCTTAGTTATGACACGGTATCGGTTTTTGGTTTTCCGCCATTTTGTGGGCGTGGCAGTGGGCCGATTTTGTCCATCTTCGAACTTAACCTTCTTATGGAGCCAAGGAATACGTGTACCAAGTTTCATCATGATATCTCAATTTTTACTCAAGTTACAGCTTGCACGGACGGACGGACGGACAGACAGACATCCGGATTTCAACTCTACTCGTCACCCTGATCACTTTGGTATATAACGGGTGATTTTTTTGAGGTTAGGATTTTCATGCATTAGTATTTGACAGATCACGTGGGATTTCAGACATGGTGTCAAAGAGAAAGATGCTCAGTATGCTTTGACATTTCATCATGAATAGACTTACTAACGAGCAACGCTTGCAAATCATTGAATTTTATTACCAAAATCAGTGTTCGGTTCGAAATGTGAAAATCCGCTTTTTTATCGACAAATTTTGTTCAGCGATGAGGCTCATTTCTGGTTGAATGGCTACGTAAATAAGCAAAATTGCCGCATTTGGGGTGAAGAGCAACCAGAAGCCGTTCAAGAACTGCCCATGCATCCCGAAAAATGCACTGTTTGGTGTGGTTTGTACGCTGGTGGAATCATTGGACCGTATTTTTTCAAAGATGCTGTTGGACGCAACGTTACGGTGAATGGCGATCGCTATCGTTCGATGCTAACAAACTTTTTGTTGCCAAAAATGGAAGAACTGAACTTGGTTGACATGTGGTTTCAACAAGATGGCGCTACATGCCACACAGCTCGCGATTCTATGGCCATTTTGAGGGAAAACTTCGGACAACAATTCATCTCAAGAAATGGACCCGTAAGTTGGCCACCAAGATCATGCGATTTAACGCCTTTAGACTATTTTTTGTGGGGCTACGTCAAGTCTAAAGTCTACAGAAATAAGCCAGCAACTATTCCAGCTTTGGAAGACAACATTTCCGAAGAAATTCGGGCTATTCCGGCCGAAATGCTCGAAAAAGTTGCCCAAAATTGGACTTTCCGAATAGACCACCTAAGACGCAGCCGCGGTCAACATTTAAATGAAATTATCTTCAAAAAGTAAATGTCATGAACCAATCTAACGTTTCAAATAAAGAACCGATGAGATTTTGCAAATTTTATGCGTTTTTTTTTAAAAAAAGTTATCAAGCTCTTAAAAAATCACCCTTTATAACCCTATATGCTAGGAAATGGATGTTTTATGTTAGGACTTACAAAACCGTTATGTGAACAAAAATAAGACTAAATTGTGTTTCGCATTAATTAAAAAAAACAGCATCATCTGTCTTGTATGTTAACTGTCCTGCAACAAAATATACCAATCAGCATCAGCAACCAAATAAAATAAGATAGACAAAGTTTGTTTGCTTGAATTTCTTGTAATCTCTTTAATCCACGTATGCGGTGTGTGTGTGGATTATGACTGTTGTTGACAGTCAACAACATATCACCATAGGGTTTATAAGACCAACAAAGTCATTTTAAAGATAAGCCCTTGTCCTTTCTTGTCATGTGCATGCGATTTGCAGTAACATTAAACGCTGGTCGATTGTTTATCTTTTTTGTTTTACGGCCAGTTGAAAAACAAATTATTCCACAGTTGGTTTTGTTAGATCACTAAGTAAGCCAGCAGAAAGAATATTGATTTAAGTGTTATTTATTCCAATATCTATAATTAATATATTTGTGCAACGACGACAGTTGGGCAAGAGCCGCAAAATCTCTGTATCTTCAGTTTCCAATTTTCGTGCCACTTTAGTGAAGTTGAAGTTGCATATGGATCGAATCGATCTTTTCAAAGATTAAAACAGTTGTATTCGTTAGACTAAAATAAATCTATTTAACATAAAATTTGGTTTTTTGCATCTATGACATTAGCTACTAAAGATAT
This sequence comes from Bactrocera dorsalis, assembly GCF_023373825.1. Lineage (NCBI taxonomy): Eukaryota > Metazoa > Arthropoda > Insecta > Diptera > Tephritidae > Bactrocera > Bactrocera dorsalis. The sequence goes on along the minus strand of NC_064304.1, from coordinate 46,377,218 downwards.
ATACAAGTAGTATTTTGTACATCAAAATCAAATTAATATGATTATTAGCCTTAAGCTTCAAACGTTGGGCGCGTGCATAAATTTGACAGCTGTTAAATCATTACTTTGTGAATTATATTATTTTTGGGCGTGTTGAAAAAATGTTGCTTTCTAAAGATAAAAATACAGTGGAACCAAAAACTTGGCTTGATGATGAGTTTCCGGACACTGTCCCAGGAAAGTAACTCTAAGCTGAAAAGTGAAAAGAGCACCTAAAACTGTGAAAACAGTGCACGTCAAAAAAGTACATATGTATGTTACCGACACAAACATCAAAAAGTCCACAAAATAATTTTGGGTGAATAAAAAGTGAAGTCATTCGAGATATGAGATACTCTAAAGATACCAACTGAATGTGTACATCATATAATTCATGAATAATTGGGCATAAGAAAGTTTTGTTCAAAATCCAAAAACAACAACGAGTTGCTAATTCGAAGCAGAGCTTCAAGAGTAATAAAAAACCGGCTCCATGAAGTTCATTCGACAGTCATTTGAGTGGACATAACACGATGAAACCGCTCAAAAGCGTGGAAAAACACAAAAGTCGATTTGCACAGTTCTGGCGTCTGTACTTTGTGATGCGCATGGAGAAAATTAGAGTGACTACCTTGAAAAACGAAGGACCATTAACAGCGACTATTACATAGCTTTATTGATCCGTGTAAAGGGCAAAATAGTCGAGAAACGGTCGCAACTGAAGAAAGGCAAGGCACCGTGTTACAAGTCAGTGAAAGCAATGGCAAAAATCCATGAACCCAAAGGACAAATCATACTACAACGATGACATCGAGAAGTTGGAGAGTTGGCCAGTGTACGACCCTTGAAGGGATCTATGTTGAATAAAAAAAGCGAATTTTGCCAAAGAATGGTTTTCTACGGTGGTCCGGGGCCTTTTCAATTGACCTGTTTTGCCAAAATATCGACCAGTTAATGAATTATTTTATTTCAATTCTCAACACCTTAAAATACTTCCTTACTTTTAATTTCTTCAAATTCAGCGAAAGTAAAGGACTCGGTTACACCCGAAATTAGCTCCCCTACTCTCTTATCTCTCTCGCACTTTTAGTTGTGCAACCTGAACAGGGAATATTTTTGCGTATACAAACTATGCGTAAAGTATAGAATATTGAAGCAAAAATGTATTTATTTTGCTCAGATATCTTATATATATATATATCTATAGTGTAAAACCAAGTGAAAAGAAAAAGTTGAAAATTTTACATTAGGTATATGGGAGACAGGGACCACCTGTGACACGATTTTATCTATGTTTGGCAATGTCACATATTATTAATTGAGTTTGAATCTCAGTTTTATTAAAGTACCTCACATAAATTAAAGTACTTCAAATACCATAGCGAAAAAGGTTAACCGGATGTGTGAAAATCCTGATCTAGTTTTATGGGAGCAAGTCAAGTTTTCACCTGATTTCACCAATTTTAAGCTTAAGCTTAAAGGTGTACAACGGACAGGATAAATACACATGTGATATAAAATCTACACGAAGTTCGACAATCTTTCTATTAGGTATATAGGGAGGATCAATACTTCTCCGATTCCTGCACATCGGTCCACATATTAGGTATGTGGTGGTTGGGACAGTTGTAGTAGCAAAGTTTAATCTCGTTACATTCACTGGTGCTTGATTTGTATACCGAAAAGTGAAAGAATCACATGGAATTTAAAGCCTTTGATTACAGAAAGTATTTGTAGTCTGACTTCGACCATATTCTCATTGTAACATAGTAATGCCAAGATAATATTATGTGCGAAATTTAGTTGATATTAGTAAGACAGATACCGTGTTATGGATGTTCACCTAAATATAGGTAATGCTACGCCCCTTGTCGAATTCTGAGTTTTGCTCTTTTAGTTTCACAGCACATTTGATGTTCATATACATATACGCTTACATCGATTTAGTTCTCTTTGTCTTCATATGATAAGATATGTTGATAGCAAATACATATGTACATATATTTATATGTATAAATAGACACCATAGAGTCAATAAGTATGAGCATATAGCACCAAAATGTTTGAATGTTAATGTAGAAGCTATGCTTGATTAAGTTAGTATGGTTTGCATTCAATTTTATAATCCCGGTTTATATATGTACCGACAGCTATAATATTGCGGCTTATAAATTCAGTAAAATTACCACAACCAACTTGCGCCAGTAATCAAACAATTGTTTAATTAGTAATGGTAAACCTCAAGCAACTTTGGTTACACCTAATTTAATACTCAAATACAAATTGTGGGTATATGATTGTCATGCGGGAAAATATGTTTCATTTATAGTTTTATTTATAATGCGCGATATTGGTTGTGATAAATGTATGTACATTTGTACAATGCAACACTTGTCAATCAAGCAATCTATAAAGTCAGGCACTTAAATAGCAACAACAAATCATTGCAAATTGTTAATAACATAAAATCAGTTTGAAATTTGCACCGCAATTTACATTGTAAACGTCAAGCTGACAGCAAAAGCTCCGCTGACACGCTTAATTCAACATTCAAATACACATTTAAAATGAAACGGGCTAGTTATACACGTTTTTTTTGCAACGAAGGTGGTGTGGCTTAAATGTACAGGTGTACGCCATGGCGTATACGTGACAAATCAAGTTCAACATAGAACAGATAACCATTTCCAAGTAGACCACAGAACATATCGCTCATTTGCTGCAATGCTGCAGAATTGTTCGTTATATCATACTTCATGTTGAGTGAAAAATTCATATGAATACCTCTTATATGCTCCGCTTGAGAAGAGGTGTAAGGTTGGAGTCACCGTGTAAGGTTGTAGTAAGTTGAAAACTTTAAACGCGTTTTCTGGAGAATCGATTTTTTTGACTTATGCCGGTCTTGCAGCAAATGAGCGATATGTAGATATTCATCGTTGCGGTTTCATGAAATAAATGTGTAGTAAACAATGCCGACACGAATATAAAACTTTCGTTTTAAAAAGAACGGACCGGACCGGACCGGACCGGACCGAATTATGTGTAAGTGTATCAATAAAATATAAAACATGGTGTAGTCTTCACAAATATAAAAAATTCGACTCAGTTTGTCATGCTGATCTTTAGATATGTATATTTTATAGAGTCTTCAACGTTTCCATTTGGGTGCTATAAGCATCATGACAAATTTAATACACCCTATTCAGGGTATGAAAAAGAAATACGGACGGAGTACAATATAGAAATATGAGAATTAAAAATTTTTTATGAGAGAACTTTGAAGAGATTTTACATGCTTTCGAACAACGAAATCATTTGACCAAAAGATGGCAAATGCATACGGGCATAGCACGATGCCAAAATTTTTTACTGATATATCGCTGTCGAAACAATTTATGTTAAAAATAAAATAAAAATTTTATGTTAGCTTACGAACTTTTCAAACCACCTGTTACATATGTACATACAAGGTGTTTTCCAAAGTAAACAGGATTTTTTGAATCTAGCGCGCCATGGTGGCGCCATCTATATGTCGGCTGGTGCGTTAGAATCTGCAATTTTAATCGATTGTTCAGTGAGAATTTCATGACATTTCATAGATTGTAAGTGAAGGTATTGTGTTTTAAGTGTTTGTGTTCGAAAATGAGACTCGAACAAAGAGCCAACATTAAATTTTGTATTAAAATTGTTGTAAAATTTTTTACCGAAACGTTTCAATTGATGAAACAAGTTTATGGCGATGATTGCCTATCCCGTAGCAGAGTGCACGAGTGGTTTCAACGTTTTCAAAGTGGTCGTGAAGACATAAATGATGATCAACATGTCGGCTAATCAAAATCCGTGATGACTGGAAATTCCATCAAAACTGTGCGTGAATTCATCAACAATCAGCCGAAATCATCATTGAAATTCATGGAAATTGAATTGAACATCTCCAAAACATCAATTTATCGCATTTTTACCGAGCATTTGAGCTTACCAAAGGTGTGTGCACGGTTTGTTCCGCAGAAATTGACTGACGACCAAAAATTGCTCAGAATCCAATACTCGAGGGACGATTATTTGACCAAAATTCAAATTTCCCTTATTTTTTTTTGTATTATTGTCTACGATTTCATACAAGTGGATGTCTATTTTTTTCAACGAGTCAAATATATTTGAGTCCATTTATAATTTCGCCTAAATAAATTTTTAGAAATATTTCTCAAGTCCTCCCGTGACTCGATAAGTCTTCTTTTAAAGTGACATACGCATGAAGAAAAGTAGTTGAGGATTGGATTAGAAGCAGGCGTGTTCAGCAATCGTCTTAATCATTTTCACGGTTATGTAAAACACCTTTAAACAAAATGTTATAACGCTATCTTTTGATCGTTCCCAGGAGATGTCAAGATCATGTTAGTATACTCTTGCCCCTACTCCACAGTCCATTTTGAATCCGTCGGTATAGATAGAGGTAGTACAACTTAACCTTTTTCGGTGTTCGCAGAACTTTTTAGTCCACTTCACCTTGACTTGAACAGAAACAGTTAATAGCACGAAGATGGCTTACAATTCAAAAATAACTCTACTGAAATATTGAAGTAGCCGTCTATTTAGCATCTGACTTGCCTACGAGTATAAATAACTAACAAAAAGACGTTTTAGCTACAAGTGACTTGCAATTTGCCAAGTAAATCCCTTTCCAAGACATTATCCAGTTGAGCAAAGTAAACAAAAGAGCAACTCACGAAAGCGGAACTAAATTGCAGAACTTCACTACAATTGCCGTCAAAGGATGGTTAGGGTGTGAGATAAGTAAGAAACGTGAGGAAATCGTTTATTTATTTTTGATAGAAGACAAATTAAATATAAAGGAATATTGTTTGCACTAGCGGATAATATAAATAATGAAACCAAAGTTTTTAAAAATACTAAGGTGTATCAAATAATTGAAAATTTTTTATTAATTTTAATGTGTCAAAGGCAAACCCATTTTATCTCATTTTATCTCAATTCTCATGAGTGCGATTATAATCATTAATTAGTCACCAATTATTGGCTAAGGTACGGGGGTTGTAAACAAATAACTAACTGTACACGTTAGGCTGAGTTGTCAAATTTTTATAGTTGACTTAAAATATTACGACAAATTCACTGCAATAAATATATTGCTTTTTAATTCTTAATTCTAAGGGCGAAAGACTAACTAAGTAATTGCCATAAGAAAGTAAAAGAAATGCAATACGAAAGATAAGTGAAATAATTGGGTGCGCAAAGCTATGGATTTCCTATTTGACTGCGAGCTTTATCAGCAAAAAGTCATTTAATTTCGACCCATGCATTCAACCAAATACTTTTGTACATACAAATACTATCGAATATTACTGCTACAGGCATATCTATTACTATACTATATTCATCCCCCAACTTCAATTCGTTCAACTTTTTATAACCACTGCATCAATTTTATAATTTTGATCGTGGAAATATTTTCAACTTTGCGTCACAGAATATAGAATATGTACATATTAATCAAATCAAAGAATATATACATTTGAACTCAAAACGGCCGATATTAAAATTGTAGCTAACTATAGAGCTAAGCTGAGACGGATGAGAAATGTATTTCATTCATATTCCGTATTGAGGTCTATCTAAATGTCCCTGAGAACGACCATTGAATATCCCGTATTATAAATGCAATGGTCGAGTAAATTTACCAAAATTTTAAATTACCACGTTTGATAGTTGGGAAATGACTTGCAGTTTCCCGCAACAAGTTGCTACTATGTTTTATTCATATAAATGCTGTTTGTAACACCTAAAGCTAATAGGGATACGCATAGAATTATATACATAAATAATAACGATGATGAAGGGAGGTTCTACCCGTATGTCTGTCGGTCTGTTTTAGATGCCACAATGAAATATTGAGCATTTATTTGCCACCCACGAAAAGGTTGATGTTGCAGATGGGCGAAACCTTTAACTGGAAATTTACAAAGGGCTGTAAGTAAGTCAATAACTAAGATATTAGACATGATAAAAACTACCAAAGAGAGATACATATTTAAATAAAGATGCAATGAATTTCACAATCAAAATGCTGCTAAGGGCTTATATATTAATGAATATATGTATGTATAATAGTTTAAAACAGAAACTGGGTAAAGTTGATCAAGGAATTACCAGATGCATATAATAGAATGATTTTCAGTATTTGAACAGAATTTATGACGCATTTGTAGATGAGATTGTGCGTTATCTTCATTAAATTGCGTGAAAACATGTTTCCGAAAATATTTGAGTAATGTCACTAGTTAACGCAGTCAGTCCAGACCGATACGCTATAACGATTTCCGACTTTCTTGTAAACTTTGAACCGTTTCAATACATGTGAATTAAATGTTCTCATTAATATACACCCTGTCAAGAAAGTATCAGGAATTTATGGAGCCTTTAGCTCTGCCGTCGAATTTGTTTTGATGTTTTCAATTGAGTCGAAGCGTGTTCCCCGATGTGGATATTTCAGTGTGGAGGATAAGAAAAAGTCACAGGGGCCCATATCAGATGAATACGGTGCTTGCGCAATGATATTTGTTGAATGTTTGGCCAAAAATTCATTCACAATGATGGCTTTGTGCGATGGTGTGTTATCATGATGAAAAATCCACGAACCGGTGGTCCACAGACTCCGACGTGTACGACGGATAGCGTATCGTAAGCATCTCATAACACCAACGTCTTTGTTGACGGTTTGACGAGTTGGAACCTATTCATAGAGGACGACCCCACGAATATCAAATAAAACAATGTCCATTACCTTCACTTTCGATTGGCTTGGCGTGGTTTTTTCGGCTTTGGCGCGTCTTTGGGCCGCCATTCGGATAATTGCTGGTTCGTAAGTGTGTCATATTCGTAGACCCATTTCTCATCACCAGTAATTATGCGTTTCATGAATGTGGAATCCGAATTGGCTCGATTAAGAATGACTGCAGCTACCTGCTCTCAATACCTTTTTTGAAGGAAATTTAACTCTATCAGCACAAGTCTTGCAGCAACGCCTTGCATGCCCAATTTTTCATGCATAATCGTACATACGCTCTCGTGTGACATCTCTAAATTATGGGCGATCTCCCTCAAGCTCACATTGTTATTTTTGGCAACAATTGTCTTCAATTTTCAAACGTTATCATCGGTCACACTCCCACTGAATTTATATAGATGGTATATATTAAAAAATCTATGAAAATTGCATACAGCCTTACTTAAAAAGCTGAATAATTCGAGAAGTATTAATGAGTTTGACCTGAGATCTTTTTTATAAAAAATAGAATTTCCTACAAATTTGTCATGTACATTTTTTTATAGCTCCTGTCATTTAGGAGATATACACAAAAAAATGCGAAATTCTTGAAGAAATCGGGTTTAGATCCCCGTACTACCTCGCCGGTGTGAGTTACGACTTTGTTGCACTGGGCATTTTTGTAGAGTGAAAAGTTCTGAGAAATATCCGGCATCAAAGCGATGCCATTAAATACTTCTGATCCGTATTAATTTAAAGATAAAAACTTACGATTGTAGTGCATTTTCTATGGAAAATTTTTACAGGCCTTGGTCCAGTTCTTAATGTTAATATTAAGGGCTAAAATTGTCAGGGAATTTTTTTATGGTATTTTCAAGGACATTTCATGACGCGACTGAAAAAAAATAATAGTTCAGTAAAAAAAAAAACACCCTAATGTATATACATTGATATACTTGTATACATATTTTGATTTTATATCTTTGGTGAGTTTATATCACATCAGATCTCATTTAAAATAACTAGGTTGATTTTCAATCGCTTTTTTTCGAGTAAAATTGACGAATATGTAATTCATTTTCCTTGTTTTTCTTACTACGTTCATTATATCTGAACATACCAAAGAGGAGGAGAGAAGAGTACTCGTATGTATATATAAGTATCTACAACTTAACCCATTAGCCATTTATAACATATAATAAACTGTTACAAAGTGAGTTTGTTTGAGATATGTATATGTATATAATTGGTAGACATATGAGAGGGTGGAGCAGCGACCTTTATTCAAGTATTGATTCAACGATATGCTTCTGTACTGTGATTCACATACATACAAAATTACTTCACTTAGTCGAATGCAAGAGGCAAGGGTACTCGGACTTGTTTGCTTGTAGTTGCAAAAGTTTGTGGAATTTATTTTCACAACTTTCGCGACATGCTTAGCTTTTTTTGTTTGAGATGGCGAAAGCGGAAAAGTGCTTAAATTGGATTCCACAAAAATGGAAAGATTTATGGTTATGTGTGGAGTTCTTTTCAACTAAATGTTTTTATTCTGAGGCAGAGGGATCAATTGGCCTTTTCAGATATTCGTTGCATTGACAGGATTCTGGTTTATTAAGTGAAAGTTCTTAAGCCAAGGAAATCAAATAGTTATAGTGAAGTTGACAGTGGTTTCAGTTTACAGTGAATAAAACAACCGGCAACCTTTCTAAAAAATATTATTAATTTGCTTAAAAATTTCAATGTGATAAATATATCACAAACAAATAATATAATTTACTATTTTAAAGAATTATTTTATAATGCGTTCATATAAAACCAGTTAATTATCAAAGCGCATAATTGAAATTTGTTCTTCCTTATAATATCTTTAGAAAACTACATTTGGTTAACTGTTTTAGGAAGGGTAGGTAGGTAGAGCAGCTGTCTAACGGTAAACCTAGTCATTTAGGAGCCCCATTATGATACTACCGGGATCAAATTTCCTCAGTCTATTGTTTCCTCTCCGAACCACCTTGTGCTTTTACTAGAGTTCTTATATCATGGTCAGTATGTTTGACCCAGGAGTTGATTCCACCGAGGTTTAGCCATTTATATAACATGTTTGCAGATTAAATATCTGCAAGTAGCCAGAGGCATAAAAATTCCTCTTTTCCGGAGTCTAATTATGGAGTGGTGCCCATTCTGGCTAGTTAACCTGCTTCAAAGTTACCTGGGATGTCACTATGGACCTTATCTTACCTTGCTCAATGGTTTCTAAATCGTTGATCTACAACATTGGTTGCTTATTTAAAATTTTTAATTTCCTTATAATTTTGAGGCAAAAAAACACAGAATAAAAAGAAAATTGTCCGCATTAGTGACATAAGCGAAAAGTAAAACCAAGAACTTCAAGTGACGTAACAAAATAATTGATAAATTTTTACTATTTTCATATTTGTCGCAAGCAAAAATATTACAGATGTTCCTAAATATTTATTAAAGTCATACATGCATGCTTCGTTGCTGGTAAGCTGCCGTTATTGTGTGATTGTAAAACACCTAGAACTAAGACCCATTCACACACATAAACGTTGTCAAAATTAAATTTTTCCCATTTCACATTTATTCCGGAAAATAACACCTAATGCCCTGTCATAAATATCAGCGGTAAGGTTGCCAATTTGTACTCCTTAACGATTATGTTGAAAAAATTTCGCCACCGTTACGAGCAGCCTACACACGCATCCAAGCACATAAATGCATTTGCGAACATGAGAACGTAATTGTACTTCGATGATTGCCGCATAAAATACCTTTATGAGTTCATGAAATCAACACATGGATATTTGGGATCAAATGCGAGAAGGAGGATCGTTCGATTAAAAGTGCCAATTTACGAGCAGAGGTTATAGCGACACTTTTCCGGCATTTGTATTGTACAAGTATTTTTATGGCGCGCAATTTGTGGCATGAACGAAAAAATTATATGACCCTTCGTGAGAAAATAAAATCAACTTCGCAAAGTGCCACACGTAAGCAATAAGTGAACTCCAAACAAATCGAGATTGTAGTAATAACAAAGGACGTAGATACAACATGCAACAACGTACAACGTACAGTGTAAAAAGCTCGCACAAAGCTTAAGAGTTTTGAATAAAATATTGAATCCTTACACATTTTCCAACTTGTCCTCGAGTCACAAGTATAGAAATTATTTTACTGCAGGAATAAATTTTAACCATTTTCTTTGAAACTCAACTTTTTAAACTAAGAACAACGAACTATTATTATGTGGCAAGAGTTCTATACGGTATATAACTGGTGAAGGATTACTTGTTATTCCAAATTGATTGCAGAAAGAGCTGTTGACTGTTTTCTTATGTTCTGTTATCATCTAAAGGGTGATTTTTTAAGAGCTTGATAACTTTTTTAAAAAAAAAACGCATAAAATTTGCAAAATCTCATCGGTTCTTTATTTGAAACGTTAGATTGGTTCATGACATTTACTTTTTGAAGATAATTTCATTTAAATGTTGACCGCGGCTGCGTCTTAGGTGGTCCATTCGGAAAGTCCAATTTTGGGCAACTTTTTCGAGCATTTCGGCCGGAATAGCCCGAATTTCTTCGGAAATGTTGTCTTCCAAAGCTGGAATAGTTGCTGGCTTATTTCTGTAGACTTTAGACTTGAAAAAAATAGTCTAAAGGCGTTAAATCGCATGATCTTGGTGGCCAACTTACGGGTCCATTTCTTGAGATGAATTGTTGTCCGAAGTTTTCCCTCAAAATGGCCATAGAATCGCGAGCTGTGTGGCATGTAGCGCCATCTTGTTGAAACCACATGTCAACCAAGTTCAGTTCTTCCATTTTTGGCAACAAAAAGTTTGTTAGCATCGAACGATAGCGATCGCCATTCACCGTACCGTTGCGTCCAACAGCATCTTTGAAAAAATACGGTCCAATGATTCCACCAGCGTACAAACCACACCAAACAGTGCATTTTTCGGGATGCATGGGCAGTTCTTGAACGGCTTCTGGTTGCTCTTCACCCCAAATGCGGCAATTTTGCTTATTTACGTAGCCATTCAACCAGAAATGAGCCTCATCGCTGAACAAAATTTGTCCGAAAAAAAAAAAAAAACCGAACACTGATTTTGGTAATAAAATTCAATGATTTGCAAGCGTTGCTCGTTAGTAAGTCTATTCATGATGAAATGTCAAAGCATACTGAGCATCTTTCTCTTTGACACCATGTCTGAAATCCCACGTGATCTGTCAAATACTAATGCATGAAAATCCTAACCTCAAAAAAAATCACCCGTTACTTGTATTACCTGCGAATGGCTATCCGATCGATCACCAAAACTTTGTTGAAGAAATTGAAACGCCGTTACATCCTAAAAATTTTAATGAAATGCCACAGCCAAGGAAAAACATTATAGAACCATGATTAATGATCTTCACGTGCCTAATTTGGAGGATGTTGATGTGATGAGAGCCTGTGGTGTGGCCTCCAAGATCATGCGCATTAACACCTCGGAACTATCTTTTGGCGGTTGCGTGAGGTGCCTTGATTGATTTGAGTCAGCCGCGGCAGCCACTTGCCCGAAATTATTCTTAAAATGGCAAACCTTTATCCTTACTATACAGCTATATCTATATCGATTAGTTTTAGGTATTACAAACAACAGTTAAGTGAATAAAACTAGTATATTTTGTGCCACGCCACAAAACGCCATTAATCGAAAACTTATAAAGTGTCATAACTAAGCATTAAATTATGACATGAATAATTAATTTGGCACAAGGAACCGAAGTAGCAACGGGCAACGATAAACAATTTTTTTTTAAGAGGGCGTGGTCTCGCCCCCTAAGAAGTTTGATGTTCTCATATCCGAAACTACTGAAGCTACAACATCCAAAGACATTAGCTTAAATATTATATATAAGAACTCTTACCGACAGTATGAAAATAGATGAAACCGGAAGATAACCCCGCTCACTCCCCATATAACGGTAATGTTAGAAAGTACTAAAAGCGCAGTAAATAAATGAATAAATACGCCAGAGACAATAAATTTTACCCCCGATATGATATAAGAGCTCTTTATAGGGGCCGGTATGAAAATTGGACGATGGGCATACTACTTATAACAATTTTCGATTTTTAACAAACCTTTTGTGTCTCTCAGTATATAATTTATATACAGTATGGACATATATAAAACTGCTTGGATTTCGATGCTCTGACTGACGTTTTACACCTTAAAATATTACACTGGCTTTAAGGCTTGCAAGTTGAAAAGTATAAAATGTTCCTTTACACCCATCCTGATCATCTATTTAATCATAACTCCATATCTACCTCGATTAATTTTAGGTGATACATACAGCCATTAGGGGAACACAACTTATACAAGCAACGTGTTGCAAGAGCGTAAAGATATAGTGAATGAGTATTTATAGTGATTTTTTGCTTAATCATTTTCCATGCTAACCTTTGAGGCAACATGTTCGCAAATAAATTTATCCGTAAAATTCTTGTGGTTAAAATAAAATGTAATAAAGGGTTGGTTAATGTGTGGTTACTTTCAAGTGGTAAATTTAGTTTAAAACTTGGTCACAAATTTAGAATTTGTTTTCCATGACATAAATTAAATTATTGACATGACCAAAAAGGAATTAGAACTCATAATATCAAGCATTAGAAAACCATACGCACTGGTAAATTTGTTAATGCTTACGAAATTAACTCCTCTCTGCTTAATCCTGAGGATTTTTTTGGTTTCAATATTGACAATGAAGTTAAAATAAAGGATACCAAGTTTAAATTAGGTATACGTTAGTAAAGCCACACGTTTACTCTGTTGTTGATATTTATGAACTATAAGATACGGTTTTCGATTTAATTAATTAATATTATAAATATTGTTCATTATTATAAAATTAAAATAATATTATATATATCACGATAACATCTAAATTAACGAGAGTAAAATCGAAGGTAAGTAAGTATACAAATTTAAAGTCAACAGTTCCAATTATATAGGGTGTCCGATAATTAACGCAAGGTGTAAATGTTCCGACATATAAGAAGTATAGTTTTGACAACTCCTAGAAGCAGCGATGATGTACATTTACACCTTAATGGGTTTGTTAATTGCCGCTTTTTGGGTTCTGAGAACCCACATATGATTGTCGAAAAACAAGTGCCTCGAAAACGTGTCTGTGTTTCGGTTTTGAGCTGGAGGCATAATTGAGCTATACTTTGAAAATGATAAAGAAATTTCTCGGTCGTGTATTCTCTCGTTTTGGTGATCAGAATTAGCCATCTAAATCCTGTGACCTAACACCATTAGATTTCTTTTATGTGTGTTATGACTGGTCTATTGAAACAAGACATGTGTTATTCCGTAAATAACCTCATCCTATGTACTTTATGATCCAGTATAAAACCGACAATCAAAAGATTAAATACTATATTTTCTATGACTGGAAGTTAAAACGCATAAATTTAAGATATTTATACGTACCAAATCAAATAAATTTATGGTCACGTCCCTATGAAAGGTTTTTGTGACAGAAATCAAAGATTGTAATTTTTATTATATTTCTTATTAAGAAGTAACAAATTCATGATAAATTAGCTGTCGGAAAAGTTAAGAGGGTCACTTCATGAAAACGAAAGTTTTTGTTATGTTTTTATTGACATATTGTTTCTTTTGTGTGGCTAAAACTCTTATGAGAGAAAAAGTTGTTTTTGTGAATTTATTATCAATGCTAAAGACATGTCAAGAAAGATGTTTTAATTTAGAAATCCATCCCTCGACCTAGCACGAAATCATTACTATTTGCAACAGACTATTTTCGTTTTGTTCACCTAACGATTGTTTGTAGCACAAATTTTGTTAACGACGGTCGGTAGCTAAGGAAAGGAGGAGCGGAATTTGCTGTTTCTGCTATAAGTCACACTGTGAAAGTGAACGAAAACGGACAATAAACACGCCTACTTCCCATATAGCACAATTTTAAATTCCACTTGATTATTTTACTTTCCAGTACACAAATCAAGAAGCAATTAATATAACGGGATTAAACTTTGCACGAATAATACCTTTAGTATGTGCCACCTTATGACCAAAAATTGTTTAAATCCAACGAAAAGTGCTCAAGACCTTGGATACCAAATATTTGGACCCCGGTTCCTATAGTTGAATTTTGATCGAAAATGTCAGTCGATGAGTGCGATATGCATATGATTACAAATCAGAGGCAATCCTTCTCGTACAATTATATGTCTGTATGTCAATAGGCTGCATTGGACCAGTACTTACCGTAGCCCCCATATACCTAATAAAAAGATTTTTGAAATTCCATGTGAGTTTGTACTGCATACTTTTATTTACAATCTATCAGAATGACGGCATTAAGTAAGTTAGATGAAAATTTTAATTTTTTAACAGAACTAGTTGAACTCCAGTGATAATAGATATTATACTTGTATTCCAAACTGTGTAATAAAGATTTTATTTTCAATACATCCAAATTATTTCAAAATTACTTCTTGTTTCTTTTGTCAGCTACTTCAGTGACATTGTAACGTTGTAATAAATATAAGAAATCGAACTTGTGTTTTAAATAAATAACTATTTAATTTTTGATTTGATTTGTTCAAGATAAAAAATTAAAACACACACATTTATATTTCCAACTAGTTAAATAAAAAGTTTCCATTTTATTAACTCAAATCATACTAAGTACGTAACTTCAAATTGCAGCATTTCGAGCACGTTTACTGTCTACTCGGAATTAAACCAATTTGCAATGAACGCGCTTACACAGTTTAACAAAATTAGCCTTCACAGAGTCACACATGGTGATTTCATATAATAAGTGATTTGGTTTTTGCTGGAGTAATTGCATTCATTGTAACCTCATTCTGCGTCAAAGTGGTCGACACTGTGGGCAAGTTGTTAGTGTCACAGGTCGAAGTAATCTTAAATGCGAAAATTCCAAATTTACTCGCATGATTTAGTGTGATGAAATGGCAATTGTGCAAATGGAAAATGGTGAATGGAATTCTCTGAAATTTGATTTCACAAAATCATAACAATTTCTTGCTTTAATTCGAAATTTCATTTCCATATTTGCTAAAGCAAGGAATGAATATTTATACCAACAATTATTTGTATTGACTTATAATTACAATACTTTTATCTGAAAAATCAAATTGAAATACTAAAGATTATTTTGTAAGTGGCAATTTGACATAATGCAAATAAACAAATATTTTCTATTTAATTTTTTTAGTAAAACACATAATAAGAAGTTCAGTGATTGGTGCCAACACAAAAATCGGTGTTTCTGGTCGTAGATATTGCTCCCTCAGAGAGTACATATATCTGGTTTTTCCTTTGAGATAATCTGACGTAAAAGAAAGATTAAGCGAATAAAATGCTTTTTAATGTGATCAAAATAGAAATGTAATGTTACAAAATTTTATAAGAACTTAAATTTGTTGAATATGTTCGGAAAATGTCTAAAAATGCTTTTGGCCGACTTTTTCTGAAAATATGTGGATTTGTTACTAAGAGTTTGAGAGAACTGTTTTGAGATTACGTCTTATATAAAAAAAAAAGAATTAAATCGGAATAATACTTACACTAACTTTTATGTATAGCAAATATAAAACATCCGGTTAAATATGTGAATTATTTTAATGAAACGGATATATATATCTTATACCTTAAATAAAAATTCCAATCTTCTGATCTTTTGATTGATGTTTTCCTTTAACAACACATTAAATTAAGCCCCTATGGTGCAGTTTATATCACATACATATGGATATCCTGATTGACGTTGATTTAATATAAATATCTGGGACAAGTAAGTAAGTGAGACTGCGTCCTATAATAAGATACCAAAATAATTGTAAGCCATTTACTGTTTCGTCGAATTCTTCCGAAATAATTTTTAATACATATATAAAGTTTTGTACCTGCTGAGAGATAGCTTCAGTCTTATGATGAATACATCATTTCTTATGGTATTTTACATATGTACCTATATTATATTTACAAGGATTTTCCATGTTTCCTAACACTTTTTACTTTGCCACCTATATGAGAGTTAATCTATAAGCTAATATCAGCGGTTTTAGTTTATTAAAAGTACTGAAACATATATCTTTCCGGTGTCTTTTCATTCATACATACATATGTGATTTTGAGTTGTATGAACTGAAGTTTTTTCATGCTGGTATAGATTAGATAGCAAAAACTGATATTAGATGACGCAACATATTTCACATAACCTCTTATTTTTTGATGGATAAAGTGACGAATGATTAAAGAAAAGTTTTCCCTGTAAGTTGATAAGTGTCAATCTGTTCACATGCGTTCATTTATGTTTTGATTAATGCAAAAACATATTTTATGAAATTATTACAGTTCAATTTTTACGCGGACTCCTGAAATCCATTCAACTTATCCTGACTGTGAAATTTAAAGGGTCTGAAATATTTATATAGTGATTAATTCCTTTTTGCTTTGTTAAGGTGCATAGAACTCCCGTATAAGTTTCATCAAATACGGACGGACGGATGAACAGATGGAAGGACAGATGGATATTCAAACTTCAACATGTCTGCGCGTTCGGATTCTATATCAATCGGTATTAGTTTTGGGTGTTACAAACGACCGTTAGACATGACTATTATACTCTGTCGAAATATATTGCGGGAATATAAAAACAACATAATATATCTGAAAATCATTTGCACATACATAATATTATGATTGCTTACTGTAAAAGTCAAATCATTCAACTTCGTTCGCTTCGATGCCTCTGAAAAAGTAATTTTAATCACTCATTTGCACAATTTTTAGATTAAACTCTGGTATAATGCGCAGCGAAAGTGCAAAAAGGTAAGATCGCAAATGATTAAATTCTACTCTGTTAAAATATATATTTTATATTTATTCTTATCTTATTTGCAATAATGAGCAATGCAGGAATTTTTGGCACCCTTCAGTTCGAAATGGAATAGTGTTTGCGCAATTTGTGCAAGGCAATGTATTTATCGAAGCTAAGCCAATTAACCAGTTCTCACAACTCGCCGAAAGCAAATTGCAAAGCTTAGCGAAAATTGCAAGTTGACCCTCGGCAGAAGTATGGTTAGATGATGAAAATGAATAGATAAGTAAAGAACGTGAGAACGTGAGAACGTGCTTATTTTACCGTCTAATCTGCCGTAGAATTATAGAGTGAAAAAATAAGTATTTGGCTCAGTGTTAAAAACTCAGGATTAAGACTAAATACCTTCAGAAGTTTGGAAAACTTTATATTAAGTAAGGAAGGGCTAATATCGAGTGTAACCGAACATTTTATACTCTGGCAACTAGCAAGGTTTAAAGCCAGAGAAATACCTTTAAGTGTTGAGAAAACTTCTTGTTAGAAGATGTTGCGATTAATTCATGTCCACAGATGCCCTTAATATACTCCTGCTCCGACAATCAATAGATATTTTCTTACAACAAACAACAACATTTTCTGCAATAAGAACCAAGAAGATAGGAAGTTGGTAGATGAAAAGTTTTGGACAAATGATCTTCTGAAGTAGCTTAAAATAAATCCTAATAGATCAAATTAAGTCCTCACAAGGGTGGATTTCAAAAGTTAATTCCAGGACAGAATACCCTCTAGACATGAGTGGAGAATAAGTTTAGTAACGTAGGAGAATAATACCACAATATATACGTACCGATGAGTTCAAAATAAATTACAGAGTAGGGACAGAATGCAAGATAGCGAAACAGATGTGGATAAAATATGATGAGAAAATAACAAATGACTTACCAAATAAGTCCAGGAAAAGTATATGTACATAAACTCACATTCATCATAATGAAGCATTGGCCATTAGGTAAGGAAACAATTCAACACTTAATCTGCGAGTGCCTAGCCTATCACAATCCCGATGTAGAACTCTTGAAACACGTCAGGTGCGAAACCCAAAATGTTTATCTATAAAATGCATAAAGGAGATAAGTAGTTTCATTGTGGATACCAAATGGTTTGAAAAAGATAATGAAACGAAATAATAATAATTAAAGGTCTTACGAATAGTGTAACAAAATGGCGCAGTTAGCGCTAATTGAGCCCGTAATGGCGACACTCATACCTACTTACCTTTCTTTCGTCCTTAAATGAGAATTGTTTGACACAAATAAACTCAACCGAAGGGGCTAAATGGAATTCATTGAGTTGATGTAGAAAATGTCAATATCTCTATATATTCTACGAAAATTTATTCACAGTGAGCATTCTTCAGAGAACAGAGGCCAGATCTGGAGAATACGGTGAATACAGAAGCGATTCGAACCATTTCATGGATTTTGGTAATTGTTTTCACTAATGGTGCGTTGTATTTTTCGTTTTTCCACGCTTTTAAGCGGGTTCATCTTGGACTGCATATGATTGGATGATTGATCATTGATTTTGGTGTGTAATGATGGATATTGTTTCATCCATTATTACATACCATTGACAAAAACTCGGATTTATTACTTGAGCACCTCTAACGACTAGTCTGAATCGTCGTTGTTTTTATTCAAAAGCGAGCTTGAGTGGCACTCTCTTTGCACATAACTCTCTCATACTCAAAATATACCCGAATGAAATGATGTATACATTCATTTTACGGTCATCTAAATTTATTTTCTGGACTTTTTGGATGTTTTTGTCGGTAACAACCTCTTTTGGTCGTATCTACCACGCCTTAAGTTAGCATACCAATCCTTGACGGTTGATTTTCCTGAGACAATATTCGGCAACTCATCATCAAGCCAAGTTTTTGATCCAACTGTACTTCTTCCCTTCAGAAAACTTTATTTTATCAACTTTACTTTTTAACCATTTTTCACTTTACTCACTCATTTGTCACAAATGTGGAAAACACATGGTGAAGTATTGAAAGGAAGAATTTACTGACTGAAATTCCGTATGTTCTGTTATCGACTCTTTATGTCGCGTAAAGTTTGTTATTACCTACGTCAGCTCTACATGTGATTTCGATTAAAAAATAAATTTCGTATAAAAATTGTTCAAGCAAACTTTGAGTTTAAAATTTTCGCTTATCTCAGCTCCTATTGCCATGAAAAAGTAAAAGCAGAACACGAAAAATATTTTAATTGAAACCAGGAGCACACAGAGTTACGGATTTTACAGTTGACGAAGCGCCCTGCCAGAAAAAATAATTGAATTACGAAAATGGAAAGGCCTACGGCCCATGTCGCTTACAGATATCCAATGCCTACAAATATTAAAATATCTGTGAATACATACATAGGGATATACATTTTGCTGTACACATTAATTCAGTTTGCCAAACATTTCATAGTCTCTGCAGCAATTTAATTACTATTTTTTGGTTACAAAATTGAAGAAATAATTTTCTCTTATAATCCCGACTTTCTTTCAGATGCACAAATATGTGGACATGCAGACAAAACGAAACAAGAAAATCAGCGTGGGATATATTTGGGTTGCATTTTATATTTCGATATGAGAGAGCAAGAGCAAGCATTAATAATCGAAAATCGCTTTTGCGTGCGTTTAAACCAGTTATCGAATCAGTTTTTCCAATTTGATCGATGTACCCCCCAATCTGAATGCATCAACTGCCTCTTCAGGGGTGGAAAATGTTGATCTCTTAGTTCTCTTCTACGTATGGTATCAAAAAGAAGTCATTCAATGCTAAGTCAGAACCATAGGATATAATACTCATCAAATGGATGTTAGAGTGCTCAAAAATAAAAGTTATTCCAGTCGACGTGTGAAAATTCCCATTTTCGTCATGAATAGTGATCTAACACCCGCGGTTAGTTTTCCTGATTTACTATAAGGAAAGTCAAATATCTAAAAATAATATACGAACATCAATTTTAGTAAATATTTCTTGAACGTTGCTCTAGACTTATGTAAAATGTGTCGTTAATTTTATTTTTTTTTTACTTCTAAATAATAATAAAGTTTTACTTAAGTTAAATAAATAGCTAGAAAGAACCACTCAAAGCTTTTGGTGTTGAAAAGAGCTTTAATTTCTAACAAATCTCTTCAATTTTATTCTAGTTTTCCACGCTTTAGCAAAATGAAGATATGAAATCGCTACCGTCTGAAGCTTTAAAGAAGTCCAACCTGTCCATTTACGATTCGGTTCTATTTGTGCTTGAAACATTCTTAATTTCATGTTATTTCTCTGGCATTTGTTAAATAAAGCCTGATATATTATAGTCATAAAGTATGAAACACACTTACTATTAACTTTATAAGCAAAAATAAGTTTCTATCTCACAATAGCGATCTAGAAATAATAATTTGTTCACAACATCAAAAGTTTCCGGAAAAATGAATGATTTCGGGCGACTTTCGGAATTTTTTTTTGTTATGATCTACGACCTCGGCTGAATTCACTATACCATCTATAAACATTGATTCTAGATAGAGCTTCGTCGTCGAAAATTGAAAGCTAATCGTGGTTGAAAGTTGTTAAAGTAATAGCGAAAATAAATAATTTATGATTTATCCAATTTTTTGGTTGAGATGAATATTTTAAGTAACTATATAAAACACAACAAAGTTGTGAGTCCCACATTACAACACTAAGATTGCCAAATCTCGAAATATAAAAGGCAACTTACCTGATATGAGTACCAGTGCCAAGTCTGGTTAGTTGTTAATTTATATTGTGCCCAAAAAATAAGGTGACACTGTATTTATTTTGAAAATTCTTTATTTATTCTTCCAAATCAATTTCATCCCCTTCGAAGTAATCCCCTCCCAATGCAATGCACTTATGCCAACCGATTTTCCAATCTTCCAAAGACTGGTTGTAGTCACTTTCCGGGAGTTCGGTCTTCGCTGCGGCTTGAATCTCCTCTATCGTATAAAAACGGTATCCCCGGAGCGGTCTTTTGAGCTTGGCGCATAGCTAGAAGTCGCACGGCGCCACATCAGGTGAATACGGTGGTTGCGGAACGATATGGGTTGAGTTTTTGGCGAAATGATCACGAATTACGAGGGCAGTATGGGATGGTGCATTATCGTGGTGTAAAAACCTAGAATTGTCTTTCCACAATTCCGGTCTTTCTAGGCGGATAGCGTTACGCAAACGACGCATAACGTTCAAATAATATTCCTTGTTGCCTGTTTGACCGGTTGGAAGGAATTCATAATGCACAACACCACGATAATCGAAAAAAAAACAGTCAACATGACCCTGATTTTTGAGCGACTTTGGCGCGATTTTTTTGGTCTCGGCTCTCTTTTGGCACGATATTCGCTCGATTGATCGGTTGTTTCAGGGTCGTAAGCATAGATCCAAGTCTCATCGCTAGTTATAATGCGTTTCATGACACCCTGGTAGTCGGAAAGCATCGTTTCACACACTTCAACGCGACGCCCTTTTTCCCAAAAAATTCAATGTTTTCGGTACCAGTCGAGATTTGACGCGCTTGAGGCCCAAAATATCCTTCAAAATGGTATTGGCTGAGCTTTTGGATATGCCAACTTCATCAGCAAGGTCTCTAATTGTTAATCGACGGTTTTTCAACACCTTTGATTTGTTGAACTTGAGCTTTGTCGATTGAGGTTGATGGTCGCCCTGGACGCTCTTCGTCTTCGACACGTTCAAGGCCGACTTGGAACTAACTATACCACTTGTAAACATTTTTTTTAGACATAGCCTCATCACCAAAGGCTCAACGTATCCGCAGCAGAAAATTGATTCCGTAAACAAAATTTAATGCAAATTCTTTGCTCAACAAATTTCGACATCACAAAAAACGAAAAACTCACTTTTAGCAGCTCACAAAAAGACACGTATCTCAAAGGCTAATGAATATTTTGACATTAAATTTGACATAATTGTGACTGACAGTACTACCAACCTAAAAAAAAAATTCTCCAAATCCTTCGCAGTTTAAATTCAAATGTCACGTTATTTTTTGGGCACATAATTCAATTCCCAAAAACTCATCATGTAAATTGAGCTTAAGTGAGCATTGTTTTACTATTTTTTTTTAATGTTGCTAAGAGAGCGTCGTATGAATTACAATTTACATATTACCAGATCTAATTTGCGAGAGTTTGCAACGAAAAAAATTACTTTTGATGTGTAGTTTTTTTAATTTCATAATTTTCAATAATATTACGGTGTAGCATCACTACACCATGGTTTATAATTTTTGCATACAAATTAGCTACAAACTTCAATTAACTTCAAATATTTATTTATTAATTTATTTTAAAACTATGTATCTCTTCTGAAGTTGCCCAAGCCCTTTGACAATATAACCGGGTTCTTATCTAACTGCTAGAATTACTATGAATGCCCAAAAGTTTACCAAAGGAACGTCAATCGATAATGCTATCTCCAACACATATAATCTGATATCTGCTTTAATTAGTTAAATTCTGTACATTAAAATATCAGTAAGTAAATTAAAATTATGCTACAAAAAAGATTAGTACATTTACATTATACCTGAAATCGTGGGTTTACATAAAAACTTCATCGACAAACAACCGAATTTTATAACATACAAAGTGTGTTCCAAAGTAAACCGGACTTTTTGAATGTAGCGCCCCCTGGTGGCACCATCTATATGTCGAATGCGTTAGATTCTGCTATTTTTGTCGATTGCCCAGTGAGAATTTCATGATATTTCATTGATTGCAAGTGAAGTTTTAAGTGTCAGTATGTTTGTGCTATCAGTGCAAAAATGAGCTTCGAACAAAGATCCATTATAGATTTATTATTCTTCTTCTTGTTAATTGGCGTAGACACCGCTTACGCGATTATAGCCGAGTTACCAACCGCGCGCCAGTCGTTTCTTCTTTCGCAACGTGGCGCCAATTGAATATTCCAAGCGAAGCCAGGTCCTTCTCCACTTGGTCCTTCCAACAGAGTGGTGGTCTTCCTCTTCCTCTGCTTCCCGCGGCGGGTACTGCGTCGAATACTTTCAGAGCTGAAGTGTTTTCGTCCATCCGGACAACATGACCTAGCCAGCGTAGCCGCTGTCTTTTAATTCGCTGGACTATGTCAATGTCGTCGTATATCTCGTACAGCTCATCGTTCCATCGAACGCGATATTCGCCGTGGCCAATGGGCAAAGGACCATAAATCTTTCGCATAACTTTTCTCTCGAAAACTCGCAACTCGTCGACTCATCAGTTGTTGTCATATTCCAAGGCCCTGCACCATATAGCAGGACGGGAATTATGAGTGACTTATAGAGTTTGGTTTTTGTTTGTCGAGAGAGGACTTTGCTTCTCAATTGCCTACTTAGTCCGAAGTAGCACCTGTTGGCAAGAGTTATTCTACGTTGGATTTCTAGGCTGACATTGTTGGTGGTGTTTACGCTGGTTCCATGATAGACGAAATTATCTACAACTTCAAAGTTATAACTGTCAACAGTGACGTGAGTGCCAAGTCGCGAGTGCGACGACTGTTTGTTTGATGACAGGAGATATTTCGTCTTGTCCTCGTTCACTGCCAGGCCCATTTCTTTTGCTTCCTCGTCCAGTCTGGAGAAAGCAGAACTAACGGCGCGGGTGTTGAGGCCAATGATATCAATATCATCGGCATACGCCAGCAGTTGTACACTCTCTTACCTTCTCAGGTACCTTCTCAGTTGAGTTCTGCAGCTCGAACTATTTTCTCCAGAAGCAGGTTGAAAAAGTGGCACTATAGGGAATCGCCTTGTTTGAAACCTCGTTTGGTATCGAACGGTTCGGAGAGGTCCTTCCCGATTCTGACGGAGCTTTTGGTGTTGCAGTCAACGTCATTATATTATTACCTTACAGTATTACAGTAATCTATGTCAAATTTCGTGAAGATACCACGTCAAATGCGAAAGTTTTCCATACAAACTTTTGGATCGTTCGTTTTGTATGGCAATTGTGTGCTATAGTTAGCCGATCGGAACAATTTCTTCGTATATTACATAATTATTTTCGAAAATAACCTATGCCAACTTTTGTGAAGCTACATTGTTAAATGTGAAAGTTTTCCATACCCGAACTTGATTCCGATCGTTCAGTTTGTATGACAGCTATTCGTTACAGTGGTCCGATATCGGCTGTTCGGATAGCAGCCTCTTGAAGAGAAAATGACGTTTACAAAATTTCAAAACGGTATCTTTAAAACAGACTGACTATTTCGTACATAAGCAGACGAACAGACAGACAGAGAGACATGGCTAAACCGACTCAGCTCAACATACTGATCATTTATATATATATATATTATAGAGTCTCCGACGCTTATTTCTGGGTGTTACAAACTTCGTCGCAAACTTAATATACTCTGTTCAGGGTATAAAAAACTATTTGTTTATATACGTTATCGTTTTAAACCTTTTGTGAACTCTTAAAATAAATGGTTTATAAATAACCGTCATTTGGTAGGTAAACCTATTTATTACCTGAAGTGTTTTGGTTCGATTTAATGCTGTCCCGTAAATCAGAATGAATTGGCAATTCGTTTGATTAATTTCATTGAGAGCTAAGAATGGCTTACACTTCGCACAGCTTCCAAAAACAATAAATTCACAAATTTTATAGTGACCCCTTAACAACAAAATACTTTTGTGTTGAAATTTGTATACGCCTATTTTTATATAAAATATTATTTTGTATTTGACTTAAATATTTATATTTTATTGAGCAAATGTTTTATTATAATCACAGTAAGTAGAACACTTAGCAATGGAAGAAGTAAATTTGTGTTACCCAAAATAGGAAAAAGGATATATTCGTTCACCAATTTTGTTTCAAAACTCTAATATACATATATGAAATTTTCTGTAAACAGTATAGCTCAAGTCGATTAATAAACTCGTATTAATTCTAAATACTGAATAATGGAGCTTTTTGTTATATGTTTTTTTGAAAACGTGTTTTTTAGTTTTATAACTGATTGTTACAGGTTTCCTTAAATTTTGTACTGAAATACTCAGTTCTCAATATCATGCAAAGGAAGTAATTTTACAAGTTTTTATTGTAAGGTAGCACCTGATAAATCCCGAATCATTACTATGAGGTACTTAAAATACCAAATAAAATATTTCACCTTACATACAAGGTGTGTTCCGAAGTGAACAGGACTTTTTGAATCTAGCGTCCCCTGGTGGCGATCTACTATCTTTATCGAATGTCCAGTGAAAATTTCATGACATTTCATCGATTGGAAGTGAAGTTATTGCGTTTTAAGTGTCAGTATGTTTGTGTTATGGGTGCGAAAATGAGCTTTGAACAAAGAGCCAACATTGAATTTTGTTTTAAAATTGGTAAACTTTTTACCGAAACGTTTCAATTAATTAAACAAGTTTATGGTGATGATTGCCTTTCCCGTAGCAGAGAGGACGAATGGTTTCAACGTTTTCAAAGGGGTCGTTAGGACATAAATGACAATCAACATGTGGGCCATTCAAAATCCGTGATCACCGGAAATTCCGTTGAAACTGTGCGTGAATTCATCAACCAGCCGAAATCATCATTGAAATTCATGGAAATGGAATCAAACATCTCCAAAACATCGATTTATCTCATTTTTACCGAACATTTGGGCTTACGAAAGGTGTGTGCACGGTTAGTTTCGCACAAATTGACTGACGACCAAAAATTGCTCAGAATCCAACATTCGAGGGAAAATTCACATTTTAACCATCAACCACTCCCCGTATTCACCTGATATTGCACCGTGCGACTTCTACCTTTTCGGAAAAATGTATTTGCCCATGAAAGGAAAGCGTTATGCAGACGTAGAGGCCATTCAAAAGGCTTGCACTGGCATACTGGCGGCCATACCGGCCAACGAGCTAAAACACTCGTTCGACATACTTTTGGACCATGCAAAAAGCTGTATTGAAGCAGAAAGAGACTATTTTGAATAAAATAAATTGATCTTGCCGAAAAAACAATTTGTTCTTTCTTTAAAGTCTTGTTTACTTTGGAACGCACCTTGTATTTTATAATTTATATTAATACAATATGCAGCACTTGTTATTTCCTAGCATATCCTATTCCTCTCACTAACGACAGTAGCAGTGTAATTGTTGGTAGCACATGGTGACTCGTTATCTGGACAAACAGAAATCCATTGAAAATTGTCCTTTATATTCCGCATTGAAGCAGCGTATGCTTGGCAAGGGATGTACGGCGCTACATTGGAAAAATGAAAAAAACAAAACACAGACCTTGTTTACACTCTAAGAACATTCAATACATTTCTGGTATAATATTAAATTAATACCCGCTTGCATTGAAGATAATTTCATATACAGAGTATTATAATTTTGTTCACCTAACGGTTATTGCTTATGAGTGGAATATGTCTCTTGCTGTGCTCACAAAGCCCCGTTAATCGTATACATATAAAGGGTAACAACTGAGTTTCAAATTAAGAAACAAAACAGTTAGTAAAAAGGAGCATCCGCCAGCTGAAAATTTTTGAAATTTTTTGGCCAGCCCGCTTAGAGGTTTAAAGAGCATATCTCAAAAACCATTTAACCTATTTCAAAGAAACTTGCTAAAAGAAAATCCTTTTCAATCGTGTTTATAAATTAATTGCCATTAATGTTATAGAAATGAAGCTTGCCTAAAAAGTATATTTAAGGTTCCAAACTTGCCCTCGCCCACTTATACCTAATATAAAAATTTTCAAACATCCGCTGGACTTTATCCATATATAGTATCAGTATCATTGTAGTTTCACTGCTTGATTTTTTCCTCATATACTCCATACATATTAAGCATAAACTTTTCGTCGAATAAGGAATGCTTAACTCTTTGCTTAACTGTTTCTTGTTGATAAATATATTGAATTTTGCTGAAGCACGGTGCTCTCATTAAAAAATATAAGTATAAATTTGTGAATAGTTTCATATTTATACGTTTCACTCTACCCTACAGCGTAGTAATCTTAATTTTTTATAAATTATTTTATTTATAAGTGCCCTTCTTTTTAAAATGAACGATTTTATTCGTCTGATTTACACTTGCTTCTGAAATCGAATTGCTAAAAATTTGTTTTATGTATGTAGGTATATTACCTCGTCTGCTCTGTGGAACTTTTGTCACGTATACGCCATCGCTCACTCTTATACATTTAAGCCTCAGTACCCTAATTTGCTGGAATGTTTTGGTTGGCCTCTGTGTATAACTTTTACTCTCACCTTCTGTTGTCATATGTTAATGTCGCATAAAATTCAAGCAAATTTACTGCTAATGAATTTAGAGTGATTTGTTGTGGTTACTTAAGTGGCTGACTTTACAAAGAGCATCGAATTTGATGGGAAATATCTAGATGAAGTGCTTTGCAAAAAAAAATATGTGGTACTTATTTGAATTGACACATTTTTAGGATGTTTGGTCACTATAATCATACTCGTATTATAATCGAATGTAAATTAGGTGCTGTAATATACATATACATATTTATGTATTATTCACTTTTTATTACAAAATATGTTAGTAACATTAGCTGACTATAGGCAAGCTTATAATTATCTCACATAAACAGCGGTTTATAAAGCTATGTAACTAAAGAAATATATGTAGTAAGAAAAAATGTAATACATATTTAACGATGAAGCTACTACATGTTATGAATTAAGGCATTTAACGCTTAAAAAAATAGTTATTCTCTTTCAACACCAAGATTGCTTCAAAGTAAGTGCAAGGACCACGAAACTATTTAATACACTGAAATACCCATTCATCACCCTCACGAGAACGAGGGTTCAGACAAGGCGAATCTCAATAGTGCGACTTCTTCAATCTACTGCTAGAGAAAATAATTCAACAACTGCTGACTTATGCCGATGACGTCGATATCTTTGGCCATAATAAACGCGCCATAGTTCTGCTTTCTTAAGGTTGGACACTGAAGCGAATCGAATATATTAGGTAGTGAATGAGGGCAAAACGAAATACCTCCTGTAATCAAACAAACAGTCGTCGCACCCACGTCACTGTATACAGTCATAACTTCGAAGTCGTAGATAATTTCGTCTATCCTGCAACCAGTATTAATTCTAATAACAATATCATCATTGAAATCCAACGCAGAATAATTGTTGCCAACAGGTGCTACTTCGGACTCTGTAGACACTTGAGAAGTAAAGTCGTCTATCGACAAGCAAAGAGAAAATTATACAAGTTACTCATCACCCCGTCCACCATATGGTGCAGCGCATGGACGATTACAACATTTGATGAGTCGACGTTACAAGTTTTCAAGAAAATGGTTCTGCGGAAGATTTATGGTCTTTTGCGCATTGGTAAAAGCGAATACCGCAATTGATGAAACGAACGACATTGACATACTACAGTTTAGCGAATTAAGACACTGCGAGTTTACTGGCTAGGTCATATCGTCCGAATGAATGAAAACACTCCAGCTCGGAAAGTTTTCGACACATTACCCACCGGTGGAAACAGAGGAAGAGGAAAACCTCCACTCCGTTGGAAAGATCAGGTGAAGAAGGATCTGGGTACACTTGAAAGCTTCACTTGTTGCCAAAAGTTGAAAAGGAAGGACGATTAGCACGCTGTTGTAAACTAAAGTAGTAAGAAAGAAAGAAGAAGAAAGTCTCTAGTCGAAATTAAAACGACGGTGGCGAATGATGTTTTATCCCAAAAGTTGCATAGCTTCAAGTGCAATAAAAGTAACACTTTTTTCCATAAAGAGTGATATATGCTAAATAATAAATGTTCCTATTTTTTAATAAAAATCACTACAAACGTTTATTCTAACTATCTTTTCTTTAATCATAATCAGTACTAATATGCGAAGCACAATCATATTAGTCGCTAACCAATAGGTACATACATACGTGCGAATAAATGTACAAGACGTAAGACAAATGAGTCAATTTCACACTTTCTGAACCAAATGAATTCGTGCTGCTGTAATTGACTCATAAAATGCCTCTCATTATTACACATTAACATGGGACGTAATGAGAAGGAAAAGTGTTGTTCAGTTTATTTATATGGGCTTAACATGCGGTGAAATCCTTCAACGACCGTCTGTATCAACGCTTTGTGACTGGCTTCAGCTAGGCAAATTCGTGATACGTTGCAATGAGTTACGAAACAGATTTGTCTGAATTCATAGCATTTACATATGGCTTTAAGCCAAACATTATATATTCTTGAGAACGTATTTTTATTACCTAACTCACTCACCGAATGGTAAATTGAATTACAAAATTATTAAGTTGGGAAAAGGTATTATGACAAAAGAACACCCGGGAATTGTATTTTAAATATAATTTTTTTAAATTTATTTTGCTGCGTTTATAAGACTATCTGTAATTACTATGCCAAATACGAGCGCGATCTGTCAACCAGTTCGTTTTACAGTAGTTGCTTAAGTCGGTACAAATTGGTAGAGTGTTGCGATTTTTAAAATGAATATGGAAAAAATAATTTTTTTCATGTTTTGTAGTTTTAACTAAATTTCGCTTGCACAATAGCTCCGAATATTGGAAAAGACTTTCGGTGATTCAGTTTTATAAAAAACATATGCCTATGCTTATCGGATATAGTTGAAAAGAAAACGATCTACGTTTACACTGTCCAAAGCGGTCTTAAAGCCGACAACAATATTATTATTTTAGTTTTTGAAAAAAACATAAAAATTTGTCACCATTTCTCAATGCAAGTTATACAAAAATTTGCTAAAGGAATACTTTAAGTTTTACAGGAAATGTAAATTTGTACATACGAATACCTCGTTAGATGTGAAAGCGAGCCGGATATACATACATACATATGTATACTACATATATACTATATTACTCCACCACCATTAATAATACTCAAAATTCCACACGTTTGTTGCTTGGCACGAAATTCATTTCCTTTTACTCGTAGAGAGTGTAAAATATTCTGCTGACAGAATCGACCAAGTTTTGACAACTTAATACGATGAATTTTTCATAGTATTCAATTTAAACTCGCCTATGTGCTGGAATGCCACACGCGCCACATGCAAACGGTTGAATTGTAAGTATGTGCAGTTGAACACGTCCATTTAATTTAGAATTTAAAAGCTAGAATTCGGAAAAGTATGTGAAAGATGTTATGAAGGTAGAGACATATTATTGCGATAAATGGAGAAGTAAACCAGGTTCCTAAATCTGGTACAAACTGGTGCATTACTACAGTTGGTATTCATAAGGGGTTAAAATATAAAAAAGAGCCTGAGACTAGAAGTTAAGACTAATTTAAATTAGTTAGCATGCACTTAAAAGTTTAATAAGAAGTAAAAGAAATATGTAAACATAGAACAAAATAAAATAAATTCAGGAATTTAAAAGGGAATACCGAAATAAATAAATTGGAATCGATTTGCTTAAACAACAATTTCAAATTCAACTAACCGAACATGTTGCAATTTGCAAGAATCAAAGCCAGCGATATTGTTTCTGGTGCTAGTAAACCTTTATATTAGACA
This sequence comes from Bactrocera dorsalis, assembly GCF_023373825.1. NCBI lineage: Eukaryota > Metazoa > Arthropoda > Insecta > Diptera > Tephritidae > Bactrocera > Bactrocera dorsalis. The sequence continues at coordinate 46,346,907 of NC_064304.1, read as the reverse complement.
AGACCGGACTACGAGCAACGCAAAAGTTCGAAAATCTTTGTATTAGGTATATGGGAGCTATATGGTTAATACTTTCCGACGCTATTCGACCCATTTTTTTTACACGGACATTCCACAGATTATATCTGAATTTTAACTATGTAAATATAATATATCACAAATTGACTACTTTTAGTAGCTATTAACGGTACCGTTATATGGGGAACGGATGGAGTTATCTTGAGCGAATGCGATTATCGTAGCTTAAGTGTTACACTTATAAATCAAGGATTTTGTAACTACTTCCAATAATAGCTACATATAACGAAATAAAAAACGATATTTTGATATTTTGTTTTTATTTTGTTTATTATAAAATAGAATCACATATACATTCATGTTATCATGTATAATATTACATTTTATTTTGCGAAATGAGATTTCAATCCTTTTGAATGGCATTCAAATTAAAGCGATTGTGAGACATATTCAGAGTCATTATTACCCAATCTAGCCATACTTACTGTGATTATAATAAAACCATTTGCTCAATAAAATAAAAATATTTAAGTCAAATACAAAGTAATATTTTATATAAAAATAGACGTACACAAACCTCAACACAAAAGTATTTTGTTGTTAAGGGGTCACTATAAAATTTGTGAATTTGTTTTTTTTGGAAGCTGTGCGAAGTGTAAGGCATTCTTAGCTCTCAATGAAATTAATCAAACGAATTGCCCATTCATTCTGAGTTGCGGGACAGCATTAAATCGAACCAAAACACTCCAGATAATAAATAGGTATACCTACCAAATGACGGTTATTTATAAACCATTTATTTTAAGAGTTCGCAAAAGGTGGAAAAATTGTGTGCCGTGAAATAACGTATATAAACAAAAAGAAATGTTTTTTATACCCTGAACTGAGTATATTAAGTTTGCGACGAAGTTTGTAGCACCCAGAAGGAAGCGCTGGAGACCCTATAATATATATATATATAAATGATCAGCATGTTGAACTGATTCGATTTAGCCATGTCCGTCTGTCTGTTTGTCCTCTGACCACCAGTCCAGAGCAGTATGGAAGCTCACCTGGTAGTAGTTTCGGCTACGAAGTCTGACCGGAGACTTAATTCTGGTACCACGGGGAGCAGGAGCCCTTGGAGGTAACTTCAACCTGCTCATGCGGACTGGCCCCTCGGAGAGCAAGTGGTGGTTGTGGTTGAAACCCAAATGCGGGAAGAACTGACTTTGTCAGTTGGATGTGGAGTTGCATTGAAGCCGGGTGCCGGACCCAAAGCACGGCGGAGGTTTTAGATGCGCCTCGAACCCGACCAAGGTGGTTAGTGTGTCCATTCCACACTGCCAATTGGTACTGAAAATGCTTAGCATTCTCAGGACGCTGATCAACGCATTGATTTGATCCGCTGTGCTTTTGAGCGCCGTTGAGTAAGGCTGTTGTCAGCAGGTACCCACGTAAAACACACCGGACGTTGTCTGTTTGTTCGTCTGTATATATGCGAAACAGTCCCTCAGTTTTTAAGAAACCGTTTTGAAATTTTGCAAACGTCATTTTCTCTTCAAAAAGCTGCTTATTTGTCGGAACAGTCGATATCGGAGCATTATAACGTATAGCTGCCATTCAAAACGAACGATTGGAATCAAGGGCTTATATGGAAAATTTTCACATTTGACAAAGCCTCTTTACAAATGTTGGCACAGGTTATTTGCTAAGATACCAGTGTAGTATACGAAAAAATTGTTCAGATCGGCTTACTATATAATATAGTTGCTATACAAACTAAACAATCGGATCCTAGTGCTTGTATGGAAAACTTCTCTCATTTGACGATATTTCTTCACGAAATTCGGTATGAGTTATTGTTCATACCTTATACCTTAAGATGACAAACATCAATCAGAGGATTGGAATCTAACAATTATGTGTATTGTAAATGAATGTTAAAAACATCAACGAGAAGAAGAAGAGTGAGCAATCGTCAACCGACGCGGTAACACGAATTAATATTTTCCGTTTCTCCAAAAATCAAACATGAAATATTTATTTATTTTTAATTAAACATTCCCACACACAAACAAACATTGTTATTGAATATACAGTTTAAAAAATCCTGACAAACGCGTTTCTTTATTTAATGTATGGCACAACCTGTAAAGAACACGATACGTTAAAAGTAAGTATATCATTAACAGTATATACATATACATAGACCCTACATAATTCATGCCACATACAAAAAAAATATTTCCTAGGTTTCATTAAGTTATTCACATACAGTCACGCATTATATGGAGCAAAGTCAGCTGCATATTCGAAAATCCTGATAATAGTTATATGGGGACTAAGTCAAGTTTTCGCCCAGTGACAGGGTTGTCTGGAAAGTAATAGGACTGATTTTCTTCCGCCGCAACTGGACTTCGGAGGGGCGCGCACCGAATGGGTTCCGTAGAGGGCGTTCCTAGCTAACGAATGAGCGGCTGGTTAATTGTCAGCACCTGGAGAGTCAGGACAAAGATTTCGAAACGACGTGTTTCTATGAGTGGCGCAGGTTGAAAATTCAGCGTTCGTTAGAGCAGAAGTACGCGGTTAAATTCTGTATAAAATTCAGTAAGTCTGTGACAGAGACATTGGCTATGATCAAGGAGGCTTACCCAGATGTTGCCTTTAGCAAGAGGTGATGTGTTTCTGTGGTATCAGGCCTTTTCGAAGGCCGGGAGGAGGTCGATGATGACGACCGTGCTGGGAGAGCTGCGACTTCGACAAACGCCGACAATGTGACTCGTGTGCGCAAAGTTTTGAACTCAGACCGTTTAGTTGCCCAAATGTTAAATTTATCAAAATCTGTGGCTCATGACATTGTGCGCGATATGGTCCAAAAAGTGCTCACTGACGACCAGAAACTGCAGCTAGTGGAAGTGTGGCAAGAAAATTTGAACATGTGTGAAAGTGACTCTACAACCCAGATGTGGCTCTGTGGCATTTTGAGACGATAGAGGGGATCCAAGCAGCATGCGCGTCGGCTCTCAAGAGTATTCCGGAGAATGCCTTCCGTGACGGCTTATGTGCTTGGAAATCGCGCTGGCAGCCTATTTTGAAAGTTTTTAAATAATTGTAACGATTGGTTCAATCCGGACAAACCCTGTATAACCCTACATTTATCTCGATTAGGTTTAGGTGATGCATACATCCGTTAGGTGGAACAAGACTATTATACTTTGTAACAATATTTAGGAAGATATAAAAATAAAAAAATAAACAAATAGTATTATAAATATTAACAGTTTCAATAACTCTATTTGCAATTAGGCTGTTCACGGTAAGGTGGTTATCGGATTCGTTGGATTTGGCTCGCCTTGGAAGACCCACACGGTCGATTGCTGTTTTCTTTCGGCCTCATACGCATAGATCCATGATTCGTCACCTGTGATGATCTTATAAACGTCTTTTGAAGCACCGCGATCGTATTTTTTCAGCATTTCTTTACACCAATCCACACGAGCCTTTTTTTTAGCGATTGTCAAATTATGCGGGATTTTTTACGGCCAGGTGTTCATGCAATATCAAATGTATGCTGGTGGGAAAAATGCATAGGCATGCCTCTATCTGAAGGTATGTTACATGACGGTCTTGCATTATCAGTTCACGTACGGCATCGATGTTTCTGGCACAACGGCTGTTTTTGGACGACCTTCACGGAATTCGTCTTTGAGCGAGCGTCGGCCACGATTCGTTGTACCAGTTTTTCACAGTGCTATAGGATGGTGCTTCATAGCCATACAAAGATTTTAGTTCATCGATGCACTCTTGTCGTGATAATCGACGTCGAAAGTTGTGAAAAATGATCGCACGAAAATGTTCACGAGTTAATTCCATTTTTTGGCCGAGATGAATTTTTTAATTCCCTGTAAATAAAATAATTCACGATTAAATGGCAAAAACGTTTCTGAGTGATGTTATGCTAAAAGATGTCAAACTTTCCAATGGAAATGTCAGATTGCACCTGACTGGCAACACTTAGTGTTGCCTAGGCCAGAAATATATATAGCAGTCTATGTATTATATCTATCAAATAAAGCCAACAATACACTACACTTAAATGATTTTACATGTGTATGTAGTTCATTTCTATAAGCTATAAGGTAATCATTATTTGTACAGAAGGTATAGCTTAATCAATTACCATATTTTATAAAAAATGTGTCTTTTTTAGCTATGGTATAAGGGCTTTGAATACGATATACATACATATAAATCATTGGAGTTTTAAACGTATATTTGCGTTCATACCTATGATCAACAAAAACAACTTAAGTTGTAACTAGTGTGATTACATAACTAACTAAATGCTATTTCTCCCTTTCAAAAATGTTAATTGATCGCAATATGACATTGTAAACATTAGAAAGACCATATATCTCCACCATTAAATATTTTAACATTTTTAGCCGTTAATTACTGGAAGAACCCTACTGTATACGTACATATATCTAAAATTTAAGAAGTTTTAAGTTTACTTTACCACACCCATGAAATTAATTTTCTCACATGAGTTTCTTATCTGAAAATTCATTACTCAAAGCTCTCTTTCAAATGTTTCAGGTAATCAGGTGATATAGGTCTGAGAAACAACCGCGTGTATTTACATAAATAAATTCTTTATATTCCTTGAAGAAATAATGAACATACAACATACTTGTATTACTCGAGTATTCAGTATTTCACCACCAGTATTCGGTATTTCTTTATTTCACTTCTCTTCACTTGTTACGTCTACTACTACTCTTATAAAATGTGCATAAGTTACCATGTCTTTTCATACTAACATAGAATCCTATTTACAGTGAAAACATTTTAACGAATACCAAGGTAAGAATAGATATACTTGTATACATAGTATGTAGTATAAAAGTTTTAGAAATGGCATGAGTCCATCGAATGTGACAATCACATCAAGCACTATTGACAGCATAAGCGTATGAAAACAGTAAAAATATTGAGGGAAAATTGATTCCGTTCCAAATAATATAGGAGATGTCATCTTATGACCAAAAATGTTCCAATACGAACCAACACTGTACAAGGCCCTATGTTCCGCATAGCCCCCATATTTCTAAAATTAAAATTCGAAATAATAAAATTCAAACCTCCAAGTAACTTTATCCGCGTACATCTGCCAATATTTGGGTTATTTTATTAAAGTTGAAAGAGCGTGTTTTACCCATAGCAATGTATCTTTGTACCTCAAATGGACAAAATTTGCCAAAAACTTGACCTAGCCTCCATATAACTAACAAGCTTTATGTACCAGAAGGCACTTCTCTTGCTCTCCTGGCAAGCTGCAAAGGTACAGCGCCATATATGCGATAAGACATAATTATAACTGCTTTAAATATTTTATAACAATAATAAGTGTAATATGGCAACGAGGGAAACGGAAACCGTATTTTTCAGACGAGTTAATTAGTCGGAGTACCTCTGGGCAATGTATAATGCGAATTTCTCAATTTTCTTCTCGTTTATGACAACTCATACTTTTTGCAAGGATTCAGGCTCAAATATTATCCCTCACTTCATAATATGAAATGACAATGGATATATGAAATGGGTCGAGTATTTTACAATACGAGGTGTGTTCAAAAACTATCGCGAATTTTGTGTTTTTTCAAAAATTATTTATTTATTCATGAATATCTATTTTATCCCCTTCAAAGTAATCCTCATGAGATATTATACACTTGTGCCAACGGTTTTTCCTTTCTTCGAAGCACTTCAAAAATTCATTTTTTTTACCTTCTTCAGCTCCTCCTTCGATGCCGTCTGTATCTCGCCAAGAGAAGCGTAACGTCGTTCTTTCATGGGCCTTTTCAGTTTAGGTAACAAGAAAAAGTCACAGGGGGCCAGATCTGGGTAATACGGTGCTGCGGCATCATTAGTGTGTTGTTTTTGGCCAAAAAGTCACGAACAAGCAACGATGTGTGTGAGCAGGGGCGTTATCGTGGTGCAAAAGCCAATTTTTCTTTGTTTCTGGCGGATTGCTTCGCGCAAATTGCGCATAACTTGCAGGTAATATTCCTTATTGACCGTTCTTCCCTGTGGCAAGAACTCATGACGCACCCCGCCCCTGCAATCGAAGAAAACTGTCAGTGACGATTCGCGATACTTTTTGAACACACCTCGTATATGAAATTGTTTAACAATCAATCATTATTTTCATAACCGGACATCATATCTTAAAAGAAAATCCCGCAAATTAAAACGATTTAGTTTTAGGTATTTGTAAAAACAATGGCGAGTTCTCTTATTATTCGCTCACTCAGCATAATTCGTTTACTTTAAAAACAACCGAATCTTACTGAAATTCAAGTGAAAATTAAGCGTTTAAAACTATTTTGCAGAAACTAATGCAACTTTCCCTTTTATATTCATACATACATTATATCCTACATACATCCCAGTTTCTTTATATCCCTCGCATTCTTTTCATATTCAGCAGCCCTCCTTGAGTCTGTCATTTCAGTATTTACTTTGCATACAAATTATTTTCAAAGTTTGCTTTGTTTGTCCGCCCTTAACTATACTTTACAGAGGCATTAAAGTTCATAATGCAACCACCCAGAAACAAACAACAACAATATGGGAACAATATCACATTTGTTACATTTACTTTCTACTTCTTCGAGACACTTTGTTGACAACAGATCGCTCATTTGCTGCAAGATTGGCATAAATCAAAAAACGTGATTTTTGAGTTAATGCTGCAGAATTGTTCGTTATATCATACTTCATGTTGAGTGAAAAATTCATATGAATACCTCTTATATGCTCCGCTTGAGAAGAGAATATATTTCCTGTTTTCCGTGTAAGGTTGGAGTAAGTTGAAAACTTCAAACGCGTTTTTCTGGCGAATCGATTTTTTTGACTTATGCCGGTCTTGCGGCAAATGAGCGATATGTGCAACAAGTATTTTCTAAGACAAATTATTTTTCAATTTGGAAACTAATATGTCAACGTGAGTAATGTGAAAATGAGATGAGATCATCAATTCTCAATATAGCTAACTTGAGAATTTACTTGTTTACAAGGTACGGTTTTGTAAAGAAGAGAATGGACCTACATCGAGTGTAAAGAATTAAATTTTTGTTAATCCACATGCCTCTCTGCTCGTCAATCCGTCTGCCAGTGCAAGCTGTAACTTGTGTTAAAATTGAGATTTTGTAAAGAAGATGGTATACGTGTTCTCTGGCTAAAAACGAAGGACGAGCGCATTAACAACTTGAATGTAGACGTGCGTTTTTTTGTTTCACAGAGGCGGGTGCGTATCTTGGCTGCAACAATATAGTGGTCCGAGTCGATGTTAGGACCTCGGAGCGCACGCACATCCTAAAACACTGGAGACGTGTCTTCCGTCGACGCAAAATGATCAATCTTGTTGGTGGCATTTTAGTACGGATACAGGCAGGTGGCTTGATGAATTTTTCGATGTTAAAATCTAGTACTACAGATAACCATATTTCGAGCCTCGGTGAAGTCGATTAGCCTCAACCCATTTGTGGATGTTACCTCATGGAGACTGAATTTTACCGACTGTTGTGCAAAAGATTCTTCTTTGACCACCCTGTCGCTAAAGTCGCCAAGTACGATTTTGACATCGTAGCGAGCGCAGCTCTCATAGGAGCGCTCCAAGCGCTCATAAAAGACCTCTTTAGTCACACCGTCCTTCTCTTCCGTAGGGTCGTGAGCGCAAATCATCGATATATTGAAGTACCGGGGTGAATGCCAGGACTCGGCGACGGGGTCTCTCTTTCACCATGAATCCTGCAACGAATTTGCGCTCCTTTATTGGCCGTTGGACCTACTCGTTTTAGTATTTGTCCGGTCCACCGCACTTCTTGGACGGCGATGTTATCAGCATTAATTCTCACGAGGACATCAACCAACTGGGCAGCGACACCTTTCCAATTAAGGGAATCCAGGTGTATGTCCCTAACTCGTAATCTTTAATACCTTTGCAGTCTCGTTATAAAAAGGGGGAATCTTATCCAAGACTGTTATTTTGTTTTCAGCGGTCCTTTGTTTTTACGTAGCGGGTCCCAAACCCAGCGCACAACCCTGTGGAGTGTGTGGAGGGGATGTTTCCGCCTTCAAACGGATGTTTTTGGCTACCCAGAGGACACTTGGTCTAGACCGGAAGTCGTGACTTCCGTGCCATATCGAAGAATTGTTTCTGACCCACTCCCAAGTGAATGGTGTTCAGAAAGCTTTCCTCACGTGCGTAAACTTCTACACATAACTTCATCCCTTAGCCCTTCCTTACTTGTTTTGTTTTGTTTTCCTTTTATCTTGTATTTTTGATCTACAACGGTTCCGCCAGCTCCGTCAAATAAAATTATTTTAAGACTTCTCTAAATATTTAAGTTTTCTTACCATGGCTTTGGAAAATCTACTTCTTATTTTTATTATTACTAATTCTTGTGCATGTATTTAGAACACTCTGCTTTTCTTCTTGGCCAAGTTTCAATTTTATTGCAACCTAAAAATAAACTCAATTTAAGTGGCTTGCGAGCTTATGCTTACATTTTTTATGCATGCAACATTGTTTGCATAACAAGATGAAGAAATGTGCAAGTTAGTTTGCACAAATTTTTAAAGCAAGAACGGATGGTATCCGGTGATTTTAATAATCACTATAAATTGAATTTAGATTAATTTTATCGTTTTTATCGTAGGTTTTAAATGAACACTATTCGATTATGAGAAAACATTTTTGTTGGTTAATTGAAAAGCAAATATTGAAGAAAAGGAAGAAATATATAAGCTGGCGTTCATCTCTCTCAATTTATACGCAAAAAGCTAATGATTGCATATTTCGTAGCAGAGTGCACGAGTGGTTTCAACGTTTTCAAAGTGGTCGTGAGGACATATACTCGTATGACGATCAATATGTGGGCCAATCAAAATCCATGATCACCGGAAATTCCATCGAAACTGTGTGTGATTTCATCAAAACTCAGCCGAAATCATCATTGAAATTCAAGGAGATGGAATTGAACATTTCCAAGACATCGATTTATCTCATTTTGACCGAACGTTTGGGCTTACGAAAGGTGTGTGCAAATTATAACTTGCGCGAACCTTTCACGGTTAGTTCCGCACAAATTGACTGACGATTTCGTTATTATCATATTTTGATTATGGAACATTATAAATTATTATTGAATTTCGAATATATTGGGGTAATGTAATGACATTTTAAATGTACAGACATATTTACTTGATATATTAAAACGTCCATTGTCATTTTACTTTTTTTCATATAAAATCAAGAATATCTGACTATGTATTTTGATAAGAGCCATTCCTTTTAAAATTATATTTGTAGAGTGAAAGAATTTGTATTAGAATATTATTGTTTTAAGACAGTTTGGGAGTAAAATAATAAATATTATTGTTTGTATGAGAGCTGCCTCCGCCGGCTGATTGACTGCGCCGGGCCGAAATTTGGCTGTCTGTGGTACCAGATTTCCAGCGTAGAAAAAGCTACCAAGCTACCTGACTGTCTCCGGGTCGAAAAGCTACCAACCAGATCGATCATTCTGTGATACACGTCTCCAGTGTTTAGGCCCACTACACTACATACAAACAGAAAGCCGAACGATTTTTGAATCGATTTGCACTCCTGCTCTTTGAGATCACTTGTCAACAACTTGGTATAAGGGAACTACGGGACGACATTTCAAGCTCCCTACGTACAGCTGCAACTGAAACTATTGATTTTCGGAAAATGAAAAAAGGCAGCTGGTACGATGAGGTGTGTCGTGGGCGGAGAGAAAACAGACTACCGACACTCGCAACTTCACGATCGACCATAACACGTGCGGGATGGTATAGATACCGAGAGTTGAAGATGGAAGCGAGACGCATTTGCAGACAGAAAAAGAGGGCGGCCGAAACACGAGAGTTCAAAGAGTTTGATAAGCTGGCCGACAGGGGTGATGCTCGAAAGTTCTACGAAAAGATGCGAGGACCTCCAGAGTTAATCTCCAGAGATGATCTAGTGACTGATGCAATCGAATAGCAATTACCCGCCTGAAGAACAACGAAGCGGCGGAGGCTGATAAGGAGCATGCATCATATTTTTTTTTTTTTTGTAGAATATAGTCGGACGAAAGCATGCCCAACGATTGGAGTTTAAGTGTACTCTGCTCAATCCACAAAAAAGGAGACTCCACAATTTGCGCCAACTTCTGTGGGATAAGCCTCCTTAACACAAGGTTCTATCGAGCATATTGAGTGAAAGATTAAAGCCCATCGTTAACAAGCTAAGTTTATCTTATCGGTGTGGCTTTAGACCTGGCAAATCAACAACTGATCAGATATTCACCATGCGCCAAATCTTGGGAAAGGCCGGTGAAAAGAGTATCGGCACGCACCATCTCTTCGTCGCTTTCAAAGCTGCTTTCGACAGTACGAAAAGGAGCTGCCTTTATGCCGCGATGTCTGAATTTGGTATCCCCGCAAAATTAATACGACTGTGTAACATTACGTTGAGAAACACCAAAAGGTCCGTCAGGATCAGAAAGGACCTCTCCGAGACATTCGATACCAAACGGGATTTAAGACAAGGCGACTCTCTTTGCTGTGACTTCTTCAACTTTCTTATGGAGAAAATAATTCGAACTGCGGAACTAAACAGAGAAGGTACCATCTTCTATAAGAGTGTATCTTCTTGGCGATTGCTGATGATATTGATATCATTGGCTTTAACAACCACACCGTTCTGCTTTCTCCAGAATGGATAAGGCGGCGAAGCAAATGGGACTAAGTAGGCAATCGAGAAGTCTAGTCATCTCTCGACGAACAAAAACCAAACTCTATAAATCACTCATTATTCCCGTACTGCTAAAGGGTGATTTTTTAAGAGCTTGATAACTTAAAAAAAAAAAAAAAACGCATAAAATTTGCAAAATCTCATCGGTTCTTTATTTGAAACGTTAGATTGGTTCATGACATTTACTTTTTGAAGATAATTTCATTTAAATGTTGACCGCGGCTGCGTCTTAGGTGGTCCATTCGGAAAGTCCAATTTTGGGCAACTTTTTCGAGCATTTCGGCCGGAATAGCCCGAATTTCTTCGGAAATGTTGTCTTCCAAAGCTGGAATAGTTGCTGGCTTATTTCTGTAGACTTTAGACTTGACGTAGCCCCACAAAAAATAGTCTAAAGGCGTTAAATCGCATGATCTTGGTGGCCAACTTACGGGTCCATTTCTTGAGATGAATTGTTGTCCGAAGTTTTCCCTAAAAATGGCCATAGAATCGCGAGCTGTGTGGCATGTAGCGCCATCTTGTTGAAACCACATGTCAACCAAGTTCAGTTCTTCCATTTTTGGCAACAAAAAGTTTGTTAGCATCGAACGATAGCGATCGCCATTCACCGTAACGTTGCGTCCAACAGCATCTTTGAAAAAATACGGTCCAATGATTCCACCAGCGTACAAACCACACCAAACAGTGCATTTTTCGGGATGCATGGGCAGTTCTTGAACGGCTTCTGGTTGCTCTTCACCCAAATGCGGCAATTTTGCTTATTTACGTAGCCATTCAACCAGAAATGAGCCTCATCGCTGAACAAAACACGCGCGCGAAACACATTTCGAACCGAACACTGATTTTGGTAATAAAATTCAATGATTTGCAAGCGTTGCTCGTTAGTAAGTCTATTCATGATGAAATGTCAAAGCATACTGAGCATCTTTCTCCTTGACACCATGTCTGAAATCCCACGTGATCTGTCAAATACTAATGCATGAAAATCCTAACCTCAAAAAAATCACCGTTTATATAGCACAGAGACATGGATGATGACAACAACTGATGAGTCGAAGGATTCGAGAAAGGTTCTTCGGAAGATTTATGGTCCTTTGCGCGTTGGTCACGGGGAATAACGCATTCGATGAAACGATGAGCTGTACGAGATATACGACGACATTGACATAGTTCAGCGAATTAAAGGCAGTGGTTACTCTGGCTAGGTCATGTCATCCGAATGGATGAAAATACTCTAGCTCTGAAGTATTCGACGCCGAATCTCCAATTGGCGCCATCTTGCAAAAAGAAGAAACGACGACTCGATTGAATCAGTCAAATATAACACTATAAAAGAAAAGTAGTAAAATAATACAAAAAACTTCACAAATTATAACATGCTAGCCTAAGGCTCTACTGATGCTTTTTGCTTTCTAATTATTGAAAGAAACTATTAACAAAATCTTTCAACAATATTTCCAAACTACCTCCTTATATTTTCTTACAGGGACCCCTACTTTGGTAAGCGCATACATACCTTCCTAACTCAACTCGCAAAGAGAATGAAAGTGCTTTGAAAGAAAATTTCATACATTTTATTGCTTGACCATTATATAATAGTACTTTAATAGGAAAGCGCAATTTGCTTGAAATATAAATACCGAATGTTTGCTTCGGGCAATGAAGTTTACTGCGAATGAATTAGAAATTATTTACGATAACACCACCAAGGAGAGGAGGCAAATTTTCAAACGCATTCAATAAGAAATAATTTCTGTATTGTTGAAACGTGTTGCTGTAGAGTATAATAGTATTGTTAATTGCCATTATAAAGCTCTAAATTGAGCTAAAGGACTGTAGTTTGGAAAAGCGGATAGCAGTAAAGAACAGGCGGCTATAAGCTAATAATTAACAAGTAAGGCGAAGTTTGGGTGCAACTGAATGTTTTATGTAAGCTCTTGATACTTGGAAGAATCTTAAGGAAATACTTTAAGGTGTTAAGCAGTCATATAGCAAAAAGTCAGCCGGCTGTTCGAAAATTATGATATTAGGTTTACAGGGGCTAGAAAAAGTTTTCGTTCAAATTTACCAATTCTAGGCGCAAGTTACACTATTATGAGTGAAACACGCCCTCTTATTTCCATTAGGATAACTCATATATTCGCGGATACAAGCGGTACAATATCACTCGGAAGTTCAAAAATCTTTATATTAAGTATATGGGAGCTAAAGGAATTATTGGTCCGATTCAACTAAGTTTTGGCATACAATTATACAATTATAAGAGAAGTATTTTCCCTTAATTTCAGTTATATATATCATACATTGACCGACACTTTCGATCAAAAGTCAACTAAAGATACCGGGGTCTAAATATTCGGTACCTATGGGCTTGAACAGTTTTACTGGATTTAAACCATTTTTGGTCATGAGCTGCATATACTAAAGACATTATTTGTGCAAAGTTTTATCCCGTTATTTTAATTTCTTCTTTATGTGTATACTGGAAACGGAACGAATGAAGCGGAACATAAAATTTTGCTATATTGGAATTAGGCGTGGTAGTTGTCCGATTTCGTCCATTCTTCACACTCAGCCACGCATAAGCGACACAAGCATAATGAGAAAATTATACATTGCGGCTTGAAGTCGGGATTAGATTAAACCGATAACAGATTAATGGGCTGCTTCAATTCAGTTAGGTTTCTGATTATTGTTTCGTACAGCCTTGCTTGAGACGCACTTACGCGCAAAAAGCCCTTGAATACTTATGTATAAAGAGCATGGATACATGTATTCAACAAACTCCCAATGGCACAAAACATAAGTACACACACATGTATATACAAGTCCGTTTATAGGTACACCTTGTTTAAGAACATATAACAAATAATTAAATGCAAAGTAAGTAAGAGCTACCCGAACGGGCATAACGGAACATTTTATACCCTTGTAACTTACAAGGATTAAAGCAAGCATCAGGTACATAAAGCCTGTAATTATATGGGGTCTTGGGCGAGTTTCCACCTGATTTTATTCATTCTAAGCCGAACGTACACCGTTATAAGAAATCAATTTTATTAAGATAACACATATGCGATACAAAGCTGCCCCGGCTTCGCACGGGTATTAAACAATCATTTCATACGATCGGTGTAATACAACTCAACCTTACAAGTAGAGCATTATACTGGCTGGGCGGTCGGAGTGAATAATTAACTTTAAATTATCTGAAGAGTTACAATCTAAGTTTTGTTTAAAACATCTTATGTATATATTGTTGATATTCAGTGCGGTTTGTAGTGCGTTAATTAAATAATTTTTAGCATTGGAGCTATGTTTGACCGTAATACTTATCTGTTTATTGGGAAGATTGACTTTTCCGGAAGCACAGCACAAATCATTCGGATCATCGGCACATTTTTGGCATTTCTCTCTGATCATGAAGGCATTGGGAACGCTCAGAGCTCAACTCCCTAGTTTGCGCTTGTATACAGGGTGGCTGATGAATTTTGCTACATTAAGAAACTCAAATATTTTTTTTCAGTGAATGGAATTCATTTTTCTTTTATTCATGTTAAAGCTCATTAATTTTATTAAATATAACATAATTAGTTATAAAAAAATTGAATTTAAATGCCCCCCCTGCTCGTTGATGCGTGAGCGGCATCTTACCAAAAAGTTATTCATTACTGCTTGGAGAGTTGGGACAGGAATAGCCGCAATTGTTTCTCGAATGTATTGCCTTAGTTCATTCAAATTCGTTGGTTTTGCTTTGTAGACTTCCTGTTTGCAATAATCCCACGAGAAAAAGTCAGATGTAGTAAGGTCAGGCGACCTGGGTGGCCAACGGAATTTGGAGTTTCTCGGTATCAGCTTATTGGGAAATTTTCGTCGTAATTCTGTCATAACATGTTGGGCTATGTGAGGAGCTAAGCCATCTTGCTGAAACTACACTGAGTTGAAAGAAATTCTCATTCGGCGTAATTCTGGGTAGAAAAACTTTCCAACATGTTCAAGTAACGGTCTCCAGTAACTGTAACGGTGTGACCGTTTTCTTCAAAGAAGTAGGGCCCGACAATGCAGCGTGATGGGCCTCGTCAGACATGAAAAGACAGTTCAACATGTTTCCATCCTCTTCCACCATTTGGAGCATCTTCTGGCAAAATTCCAAGCGAATCAGCAAGTCTGCAGCGTTCAGTTTGTTGGCCATTTGAATTTTATATGGGAATAAGTCCAAATCTTTGTGCATAATTGACTGTAATGACTGTCTGCTTACACCCATTTGAGCACATAAGCTTCTTGTCGAAACACGTGTATTGTTTTGTATGGCAGCAGCTACAGCAGCAATTGTTTCCTTCGTTCGAACTGAAGGGTTTCGATGGTAAGGTTTTCTGTTGACTGTCCCATGCTCGGTAAAATTGTTTACAAGTCTCATTATGGTCCATCTGCTTGGAGGATTGCCGCCAAATGTGCGCCTGTACTCTCTTTGAACCGAAACGACGGACTCCAGTGCGTGATAGCGGCGGACAATCCAAATTCTTGTTTCAGTGTCCCAGTTATCCATTTTTGTTAAATGTAAAAGTCAATCTGCAAAATAAAAAAAAATTAACCAGATTCATTAAAAAGAGAAAATGTTATTTAATTTTTTTTTGGTAGTGGCTTTCATCAGCCACCCTTTATTTCTAATATATCCGCTACACACGTTCCGTACCGTAAAGTCAAACAACATACGCTCGGGTACATATATTCGGCACGTAGGGCCATGGAACAGTTTTGGTTCGACTTGGGAAATTTTTAGACATAAAGGCACTATTCGAGCAAAGTTGTATCCCAATATATTAATTGATTCTTGATTTGTATGCTGGAAAGTGAATGAAATGGAACGGTTCTTTTTACCATTTTCACACTGTAACATAAAATTGTCAGAGGAATGTCCCATACCAAATTTGAAACCCGTCGGGCGAGTGTCGAGTTACGCGAGTTTACCTTAAAGTTGGCGGTGCCACTCCCATTGTAAAATTTTGACCCGGGCTTCTTTAAAGCCCTCTCATTCCATTTAGGTGGTCAAATGTAATAGATTTCTAGTCGCAAGAGAATGCCGTTGGAAAGATATTTTAATGCGATTCTGAATGTGAAAGTTTCAAAGTTAAGGATATACTCTGAATACTTTATAGAAAACATTTCAGAAAGCGGAAATTCATTTTCAGAATAATTAATACCAACGAACAAAAAATTAAAAAAAAAAATTTTATTTCTAATCTTTAATATTTCTTTCCTTTATATAATGCAATATTTTAAAAAAATTTCAAATCATTAAAATGTTAGCAAGGCCAGTATTGAATTTTTAACTTAAGAAAACTCAATTTGTATTCAATTGTCTTTACTACCAGAACACTCAAGAGACATGCATATGTCTTTTAGATATCTATAAAAAAGAGTAATAGAAAGTACTTCCCACTTTAATTTTTCTACATCTATACAAACACATGAATTTTGCAACTTTTTTAAGTACTTTTGTACTACATTTTTACTTTAGTTGCAAATTTAGTACGTTGACTCCAACGCCGGCTGTAGTAATAATTTATCATTCGCCACGGTGTGCCAAAGTCAAAAGCGATTCGTTGGTGACGATTCGTAGAAGTGCAATCCGTTAGTTAAAGGAATGCGGTAAGCTAAAGCCTTACATTATAGGAAGAGAAAGGTTTTTACGTCTGGCCAGAAAAATAATATTATTATTTAAGACATATGCTGAAGATAAAGCACAGTTTCACAACTATGTATGATGAAAATACTACAAATAACAATAGCATTCACTAAACATCACTGATTTTAAAAATGTGAAAATACTTGTATTAAATTTAAAGGAAAGATTATTTGAGCAAAGTAAGTAGTATATTTTTTGAGGAAAATTATTTCATCTACCGACGTTGAAAAATGAAATTGAAGTGAAAATATTATAAGTTAATCGTTGTTTATAAGCTAATAGAACTGCTGCTGTTGTATTAGAATTCATTTTAATTTTATTAATTTAAGGATTTTATACTTAACGAATATAGATAAAAAAGGTAAATTTTTAAAAATTAAATACTTTGGGTGCAAAATATGTCGAAATCCAACCAACTTACTCAACATTTCACCAATGACTGAGTGAAGAATTCGAACCCTAATACCTTAAAGCCAAAAGAATATACATAAATTAATTATTATTTTTTTTTTTTTTTAGTTATTTATAAAGGGTAATTTTTTAAGAGCTTGATAACTTTTAAAAAAAAAAAAAACGCATAAAATTTGCAAAATCTCATCGGTTCTTTATTTGAAACGTTAGATTGGTTCATGACATTTACTTTTTGAAGATAATTTCATTTAAATGTTGACCGCGGCTGCGTCTTAGGTGGTCCATTCGGAAAGTCCAATTTTGGGCAACTTTTTCGAGCATTTCGGCCGGAATAGCCCGAATTTCTTCGGAAATGTTGTCTTCCAAAGCTGGAATAGTTGCTGGCTTATTTCTGTAGACTTTAGACTTGACGTAGCCCCACAAAAAATAGTCTAAAGGCGTTAAATCGCATGATCTTGGTGGCCAACTTACGGGTCCATTTCTTGAGATGAATTGTTGTCCGAAGTTTTCCCTCAAAATGGCCATAGAATCGCGAGCTGTGTGGCATGTAGCGCCATCTTGTTGAAACCACATGTCAACCAAGTTCAGTTCTTCCATTTTTGGCAACAAAAAGTTTGTTAGCATCGAACGATAGCGATCGCCATTCACCGTAACGTTGCGTCCAACAGCATCTTTGAAAAAATACGGTCCAATGATTCCACCAGCGTACAAACCACACCAAACAGTGCATTTTTCGGGATGCATGGGCAGTTCTTGAACGGCTTCTGGTTGCTCTTCACCCCAAATGCGGCAATTTTGCTTATTTACGTAGCCATTCAACCAGAAATGAGCCTCATCGCTGAACAAAATTTGTCGATAAAAAAGCGGATTTTCACATTTCGAACCGAACACTGATTTTGGTAATAAAATTCAATGATTTGCAAGCGTTGCTCGTTAGTAAGTCTATTCATGATGAAATGTCAAAGCATACTGAGCATCTTTCTCTTGACACCATGTCTGAAATCCCACGTGATCTGTCAAATACTAATGCATGAAAATCCTAACCTCAAAAAAATCACCCGTTACTTCTAACAGTTAGTTAATTCATAATTTATGTACAACAATAAGGAGTGAGAAAAGCTGAATTTCTTTTGACGTCAGGTGTCAATGTGTAATGTGTATGTATTAAAAGAGCAAAACTGATGTAAAAATTGTTTTAGTATTTGAAGTATTATATTATATTTTAACTTTATATATGTGTAAGCAGTTTTGAGAAAGAAATTTAGAAAAAATTATAAGTAAGTTTAATGCACATATATCCTACAACAAAATTCGCGAATCCCAAATATTATAACAACTTCTGCTGACAGTTTGAAGGTGGACGAATTCTTGCCCGCTCACTCCCCATATAACGGTACTGGTAAAAAATACTTAAAGCGCGATAGATAATTAACTAAATATGCCAGAGTCAAAAAATTTTTACTCATGAGATGGTATGATAGGGCTTAAATAGAACCTGGGTAAAAAATTTTACAACGGTCATGGCACTGCCCACTTCTGGGAGAAATCACATATCTCGAGGACCGCCCTACTAATTTGAGCCAAATTTACTATGTAACATTCCTCTCATCCTTTCATGTTACAGTGCGATGCTAGCGAAACAAGCTCTACCGGAGTTTTTCTGATGACCGGATACCGACAACTTAAGTATTCCATGTTTACTTGAATGTCTGCCAATGTATTTGCTACTCCGTCACTGTTTAGGTATCCTATTGCATTAAGGTAACCTATAAATCCACTTCATATCATTTTCGTTAACTAAAACAATACCCGATATTCCTTTAATTATTTAGGGTATATTTATTGTGAGTTATCTTTTCACTTATCCACATTAACGCAAAAATTACGTTCATTATTTTAATGTTCACAGTATTACAATAATACTCTAACTAAAACACAATATATCACCTACTTAAATATAGATCATTATATTTGCTTCTATAAATTTTTTAATGAATGATCTAATGAATACATATATGTATATTATAGCAATTAATAAAAAATTTAGTAGTATTTGTCATACATAGTATTACGTTATTAAAAATCCTCGTTAGTGTCGTTAATATGTAAATACGTATTAGTAAATTTTGATAATTTGTTTTTTTTTTGGCACTATGGTTTTATTAATCGATGTGATTTATTCATAAGTCTTCAGATTAGAAAAACAGATGTTTAGCAGCGTAGTTCATTTTTGGACATAAAAATTTATCCTGGGAAAATGTCACACAGATACAAAATAATATGATTATGTTAGATTTTTTACTAGACTGAATTCTTTTGAAATAAGAAATGAAATACTGGAAGAACCCTTCGAAAAGTCATTCCGTCTGTATTTTAACATTCAATATTGACGCACAATACTATGAAAGGCAACAACCGACACTCTTCCTTCACTGTGATGACGCTGTCAAAACTTCGCTTTGACAATGTTTATCAACGGATCCAAACCAAGCAATTATACATCAATATGTACATAAACCCTTACACCCTTAAGGTTTATTACAACTCTTAAGGTTTATTACAACAAGTCTTCTTCTTCTTTACTGGAGTACACACCGCTTACGCGATTATAGCCCAGTCAATAACAGCGCGCCAGTCGTTTTTTCTTTTCGCTACGTGGCGCCAATTGGATATTCCAAGCGAGGCCAAGGTCCTTTTCCCACTTGGTCCTTATACCGGAGTGGAGGTCTTCCTCCTCCTCTGCTTCCCGCGAAATTCCAATCGCTGGGCATGCTTTCATCCGACCATATTTTTGCAAAGAAGCTGATACATGCTCCTTATCAGTTCTTCGCCGCCGTGTTTGAATAGCTCGGCCGGCAATCCTGCCGCTTTGTTGTTCTTCAGGCGAGAGACTGCTATTCGAACTTCTTCATGGCCGGGTAATGGAACGTCTGCTCCATCGTCATCGATTGTGTTATCGGGTTCGCCTTCTCCTGGTGTTGTGCGTTCACTGCCATTCAGGAAGAAGAGAAGTTTTCCCTCCATAATTTAAGTATGCTCAGGGCATCGGTGGCTAGATCACCTTGGGGGGTTCTACAAGAGTATGCTCTGGTCTTGTAACCTTCTGTTAGTTCGCCGCATTTGTCGTAAAATTTTCGAGTGTTACCCCTCACTATTTAAGTCGGCCAGCTTGTCAAGTTCTTCGTACTTACGCATTTCGGCCTCTTTCTTTTTCTGTCTGCAAATCTATGCAAATGTCTATCGCATCCCGCACGTGTTGTGGTCGATCGTAATGTTGCGAGGTAGGTCTGTCAGTCTGTTTTCTCTCCACCGCGACACGGCACTCCTCGTCGTACCAGCTGTTCTTTTGCACTTTCCGAAAACCAATGGTTTCGGTTGCAGCTGTACGAAAGGAGTTTGAAATGTCGCCCCACAGTTCCCTTATACCGAGTTGTTGACGAGTGCTCTCAGAGAGCAGGAGTGCAAGCCGAGTAGAAAATCATTCGGCTGTCTTTTGTGGTTGCAGCTTCTCAACGTCGAACTTTCTCTGTGTTTGTTGATGTGCGTTTTTTGCTGCACAGAGGCGTGTGCGTGTCTTGGCTACAAGTAGATAGTAGTCCGAGCCAATGTTAGGACTTCGGAGCGTACGCACATCTGAAACACTGGAGACGTGTCTTCCGTCTATCACAACATGATCGATCTGGTTGGTGGTTTTTCGATCCGGAGATAGCCAGGTAGCTTGATATATCTTCTTATGCTGGAATCTAGTACTACAGAGAACAATATTTCGGGCCCCGGCGAAGTCGATCAGCCTCAACCCATTTGGGGATGTTTCCTCGTGGAGGCTGAATTTATCGACCGTAGTGCTAAAGATACCTTCTTTGCCCACCCTGACGTTGAAGTCGCCAAGCACGATTCTGACATCGTGGCGGGGGCATCTTTCATAAGTGGGCTCCAAGCACTCATAAAAAGCATCTTTGGTCACATCGTCCTTCTGTTCCGTCGGGGAGTGGGCGCAAATCAGCGATATGTTGCAGAACCTCGCTTTGATGCGGATTGTGGCTAGACGTTCATTCTCCGGAGTGAATGATAGTACTCGGCGACGGAGTCTCTCTCCCACCACGAATCCAACACCAAAAACTTGCGCTCCTTTATATGGCCACTGTAGTAAATGTCACAAGGACCTACTCGTCTCTGTCCTTGTCCCGTCCATCGCATTTCTTGGACGGCGGTGATGTCAGCCTTTATCTTTACGAGGACATCTACCAGCTGGGCAGGGGCACCTTCCCAATTAAGGGACCGGACATTCCAGGTGCATGCCCTCAAATCATAGTCCTTATTTCGTTTGCCATCGTCGTCATCAAAAGGGGGGTCTCTCATCCGAGGCTGTGTTTGCTTTTTCATTGGGGGTGTTTTTTTACGTGGTGGGTCCCAAACCCAGCGCACAACCCTATGCAGGGTATGTTTCGCCTTCTCACTTTATCTCGCCTTCAAACGAATGTTCTTAGGCTACCCAGGGGATACTTGGTCAAGGACCGGAAGCTGTGTGCTGCTTTCATATGCAAAATAATCGTTTCTGACCACTCCCAAGTGAATGGCGATCAGAGAACTTTCTTCACTTGCATGAACTTCTACACATGACACCAACGCAATTACTTTTATTTAGTAACATATCTATGACCACTTGTCACATGACACCTTCAAACACAGCTTTAGCTTATTAGATACTTAATATAATACTTAATACTAGGGGTATTCAGACCAGCTTTGTTAAGTCGTTACTCGATAGTTTTTCGCGTGGGTTTTGTTTTTGTAAAATTAACAGATTATCGTTTTACCGAATAAGGAAGTACCAGACTGGTAAACATGATAGTTTTTTCGTTACTTGGTAACATCACTCAGCTGTTTTGTTTGCGTCAAAAATTAAACATAATTCATTGCGAAAAAATACATTTGCTGTCTAACAATTAGTTTTTTACAAATTTTTCAAAATAAGTATTGGGTTGTCAAAAAAGTCTTGCGGTATTTTCGCTAGTTGGCGCTGAAAGCGCGTAGTTATAGTTTTATTCGTAGCATCGGGTCATGCCATACCTTTTTGGAAAGCTTATTTCACGCGCAAACACTTGATTGATTTGATAGATTGTCGTTTCTTTTAAGTCGTTCTTGAGTTTAAGCGTCACAAACATGGAGCAAAATAAAGAGAAAATACGGCATATTTTACAGTACTTCTACGGAAAAGGCAAAAATGCATCCCAAGCCGCCAATAAAATTTGTGCAGTTTATGGACTCGATACAGTTTCCATTTCCACCGCACAACGATGGTTTCAACGTTTTCGTTCTGGTGTAGTGGTGGTCGAAGATGCGCCACACTCCGGAAGGCCTGTCGCGAAAATTGCGATAAAATCGCTGAATTGGTCGAAAGAGACCGGCATAGTAGTCATCAAAACAGTTATAAACCATTTGAAGAAGCTTGGAGTCAGTAAGAAGCTCGATGTATGGGTGCCACACGAATTGACTCAATGAATATACCGCAAGACTTTTTTCACAACCAATATTTAATATAATTTAATCAGCTGTTTTGAAACAAAATTTACACCCACTACTGATGTACAGCAAAAAAACTACCAACTATCAGATTAACAAGTTCGGTCTGAATACCCCTACTATTTTTTTACAGGTTTTTGATATCAAGTGTGCTTTAGTTTACTTAGTCAATCACTTTTTTGAAAGTTAGACTAGCAAAATTAATTTTTTCTTGTCAAACTTTTTCCGCCAACTTTTGCTGTATTTTCATACATTATATGGTTCCATTATATTGGTATATTTAACTGTGCAAACTTTCTTAGAATATATGATTATAAATTCATTTGCTCATTGATAGCTACATGCTTATGTATGTACATATATATGATAAATAAACTCCCATAAAATATCCGGTATAATTTTCTTCGGTTTGCTTAAGAAAATGTATGATACCATAATTCAGTTAAGATATTTAACTAAATAAAAAGTCTTGTTAGTACTCCACCTTCTTGCAATTTGCGAACGACGCATTAAGTATGTACGCAAAGCCAATTTTGTACTATAATAGTAACAAACATAAACCAATTAACTGTGAAATTGTATCCTCTAAATTGTTGTTCCAAATATTGTATAGCGTGCTTCATGGAAGAGAAACTTTATGAATTTCTTTAATCATGGGAAATTTAGTACGGGGCATTTCTTTCCTATTTTTATCTCACGTTGTAAAAATGAGTGAAATCGGACAATAACCACTCCTACTTCCCATATAGCACAATTTTAAATTCCACTTGATTCGTTCAGTTGCCAGCACAAAAATCAAGAAGCAATTAATATAACGGGATTGAAGTTTGCACGAATAATAATTTTAGTGTATGCCACCTTATGCTAAAATTGTTTAAATCTAAAAAAATTGTTCAAGCCCCTAGGTACGGAGTATTTAAACCCCAGTAGCTATAGCTGACTTTTGATCGATAAGATCGGTCACCGTCTGAGATATATATGTCAAAAATGGGTTGAATTAGACCAATACTTCCATTAGCTCTCGGGTGAATTTGTACCGCATATAAAGCACAATATGTGAGTTATCCCAATGAAAATAAGAAAGCGCGTTTTACTCGTAACAGTGTATCTTTGGGTCTATAACTTGACTTACTCCCCATGTAACTAATGTCAGGATTTTCGACTTTACTCTATATGATTAGTTCTTTAGTAAGTGGGTAAGTATTTCCTTCGCTTTGATTCTTGTAAGTTGCAAGAGTATAAAATGTTCAGTTTACCTTCATTACTTGTTTACTGCAAAACATCGTTATAAAAATACAATACAATACAGAAGATCAAAGTTATTGACCTTCAGCATTGAAAAGGATGTTTTGACGCTCAAAACCCTATAGCTTTAACACAATGTGACCTGCATTCCGCCGGGTAGTTTTGTGTCACTTGCTGTTTTTCGGTTGACTTCCTTTTGGTGTTTTCTCACCTTTTTAACATACTGCGTTTACAGATATATAGTATATTTGATTGCAGCTTTCTCCCGTCACATCAATATGGTTTTCGCTAAATTAACCATTGAATAAGTGTGCTTAATCGGCATACAGTTGTTCAATGGATGTGACATTGATACCTGTATATAAAATTTCTCTGACATCTTTCTCATCTCTCACAATATGCAGTTATAGAACATAATAGTTTTGCTCAACTAACAGTGGTTTATATGTATCAACTAAATTTAATGAAGATAGATATAAAGTTATACATAAATAAATGATTAGATTGACTAGACAAATTAGAATCCGGGTGTGTTAGTCCGCAGGCATCTGCAAGCGATGACGCGAGAAAACAATTAAATATCTCGATGAAACTCTACGAACACGTTTCTTGGCACCATGAGGAAGTTGGCTCTGTAGTTTGTCGAAATTGGATCATTGCTTTGCGTACAAAGTGTCATAACTAAGCTCGATATTACTATACGAAACTGTTATACGTAGGCTGCTATATATATTTCTGGACTAGGCAACACTAAGTGTTAGCAGGTGCAATCTGACATTTCTATTGGAAAGTTTGGCATTTTTAGCACAACATCACTCAGAACATTTTGTCATTTAATCGTGTATTGTTTTATTTAGAGGGAATTAAAAATTCCATCTCGACCAAAAAATGGAATTAACTCGTGAACATTTTCGTGCGATCATTTTTCTCAACTTTCGACGTGGATTGTCACGACAAGAGTGCATCGATGAACTAAAATCTTTGTATGGCTATGAAGCACCATCCTATAGCACTGTGAAAAACTGTTACAACGAATTCAATCGTGGCCGACGCTCGCTCAAAGACGAATTCCGTGAAGGTCGTCCTGAAACAGCCGTTGTGCCAGAAAACATCGATGCCGTACGTGAACTGATAATGTAAGACCGTCACAGATAGAGGCATGTCTATGCATTTCTCCCACCAGCATACATTCGATATTGCATGAACACCTGGCCGTAAAAAGGTTTGTTCTATGCCTATTTTCATTATTAGGCCAGAAATATATATAGCAACCCTAGTGTACGTGAAAACGTGCGGTGTCAAAATTGAATACTGTGTGTAAATATTACAATTGGTGGAAATGTTTGACGAAATTACACAGTCAATTTTTACCTCTGAGTTATTTTGTTTTGAGTTTTACTCAACACTTTTTATATTTGATCTCATAATACTCGTATGTATGTATATTAGTTATCGGTATCCTGTAATAATTGACGACAACATATAACTTAATTTTTTGTAGCTTCTCCTGAATCCATGATTGTTTTTATAATTTCATGGCTTTATCAACGACATTCCAAGTTCTTTTACTTAAATTCTATTTAAAATTTAAAGGCTTTCAGACCAAATTGAATTTTTACTGACCCATATATCTCACATAAATATACAATATTATAATTAAGTCTGAATATCTTTACTAATCAGTCAGAAAAAATTCGGCGCTCCGTACTGCAGCTGACCACACTTCTTGAGGACTTCAGACTCAAACATCTCCACAAGCGGCAAAACAACACACCACAAGATAGAGTATGCATACGATAGCGATAAAGCGTGTCACATTCGTTTCGTCTACAGGCCTGAGCGCTACGCCCATTTTTAATATGATTCAGCATTAGCTATGATTGACATCGACGAAACTCGATTGACATGTCTTCTTTTGCGCATCATCGCATACTTTTAGACACAATTATTATCTTATATAACCAATTTCCACTTCAATCAATTTTTTGTAAAATTTAATTTTAATTGAGATCAATCACATTTTCCCTTTACATGTGATATTTAACGCGGGCAAAGTGAACTCGTTAACAACTTAAATTCCGACTAAATTATGCACGCCGTTAAATACTGCGATAGTCGATTTTCGCAAGTAAACCATTGGTCCGGACTATCAGAAAAATCTTTTTGATCGTCAGACCTCTCTGGGCCACCGTTTGCGCCGACTCACCGCATTTTGACCACGACCGATTTCACTTGACATTAATTGAGTGATAGCTTTTTTTGGCTGGTGTCCACCAATTCCAAATCAGGCAATCAAAAAACCGTCTGAGAATTTTTTAAAGGAAATCCTAAATTTCTAACTTGATCGAGCGTAATCATATCCATCTTACACAACGTGACACACATATTACTAAAGCCATTTATAAGAAAATTAATGCATTTATTTTTGCCAAACCTACTACATAGAATAAGATGCATAATTATATGTATGTATTATTATATATTATATATGTAGAAAATAAGTAGACACTGATTGTATTTTTAGATATGTATTTATTGTAATTCAAATAGCAGCTGTCCGGTTTGTCCGTTGTCGAGTAGGCGTCTCGTATATGCGTCAAGTTGGGATTGACTACGGCTACTTTAGCATGGTTGCATTCTTTAATACTTAAGTAGCTTCAGTTAGAAATGTAAGTAATGGTTATTTAATATGTCTGTCCGCTTCGAGTTGTCCGTCCGTGTACATCTCTAACATATATGTATGTATTATAGTGTTCTAGTGTTCTTGTTGCAAAACTTCAAAGATCAAAAACCAATATAGTACGTCCCGGTTTTTTGAAACTTTAAGGAATTTATAGAGGCTATAAAATAGTTTTTTATATAATGTGATCAATATTAAAAGTATAATTTATAAACATAAAGGATTCCAGCTTCAAACGCAGTTAGATTTTGCGAGATCCAACCATAATCAAAAAATGGTAAAATAAAAACTTTTGGTCAAGTAATTTGACTACAATAGACCGTTTCTAGGCCGATGAGTGAAGTCAAATAAATATGGAGAACTATATCAAAAGTGGGTAGTCTATAGCTCTTAGTTTCAGTGATTGTATGCTCACAAATAATAAACAGTTTGTAAAGTAAAATACAATGTCCAAAATAATTAGAAATTATAGCTATTTAGATTTTTTTAATATTTATTTATTGGATCTGCTTGGTAAAGCCAAACAATAGACAAGGTGCGTTCCAAAGTAAATCTTTTTGAATCTAGTGGCGCCATCTATATTTATGGTGAGTTAGAATTTGCCATCTTTATCAATTGCCCAGTGAAAATTCCATGACGTTATTGCATTTTAAGTCTCAGTATGTTTATGTTATCACGATAATGCGGCGTCCCATCGATCGAGGCTTGTGACCGATTATTTGACTAAAAATCACATTTTAACCATTAACCACTCCCCGTATTCACCTGATATGGCACTGTGCAACTTCTTCCTTTTCGGAAAAATGCATTTTCCCAAGAAAGGAAAGCGTTTTGCAGACATAGACGCCATTCAAAAGATTGGCAAAGGCATACTGGCGGCCATACCGGCCAACGAGCTAAAACACTCGTTCGACATGCTTTTGGACCGTTCAAAAAGCTGTATTGAAGCAGAAGGAGACTATTTTAAATAAAATAAATTGATTTTTTCCGAAAATATTTACATATATACATATATTAATATCTTAAATATATTTAAAACTAAAGAAGCTGAAGAATGTTGTTAAAATTTTTTGGTAGAACGTTGCTCTAGTAGGCGAGTAGATCATTTATTATAGCTTGAAGAAGGTATATTAAGTTTGCCGCGAAGTTTGTAACACCCAGAAGGACGCGTCGGAGACCCTATAAAGTGAATATAGCTGAGTCGATTTAGTTATGTCCGTCTGTCTGTCTGTACGTCCGTCCGTCTGTATGGCTGTAGGTATACAAACTAGTCCGTCAGTTTTTAAGACATCGTTTTGAAGTTTTGTAAACGTCATTTTCTCTTCAAGAAACTGCTCATTTGTCGGAGATGCCGATATCGGACCACTATAACATATAGCTGCCATACAAACTGAACGATCGGAATCAAGTTCTTGTATGGAAAACTTTCACATTTGACAATGTATCTTTACAAGAATTGGCACAGGTTATTTTCTAAGATAAAATTGTAATATACGAAGAAACTGTTCACATTGGATTACTATAGCATATAGCTGCTATATAAGCTGAACGATCGGAATCAAGTGCTTGTATAGAAAATTTTCGCATTTGACGTGGTATCTTCACGAAATTTGACTTGGATTACTGCTTAAGCTAACAATATTATCTCCGAAAAAATTGTTCAGATCGGATTACTATAGCATATAGCTTCCATACAAACTGAACACATAGTTATTGAAAGAAATGCACCTGTGAAGGGTATATTAGCTTCGATGCAGCCGAAGTTAACATTTTTTCTTGTTTTATTTTATTTTATTATCATTGATTGGATACTTTTTGCACAATCTGAATACATGGAGCGAATTAAAAAAATACAGTACACCTTGAACGCCAATAAGAAATCTGAAATTTAAAAATATGTATTCCAGTTTAATATATTGTTCACATTTACTTTAGCAACCCAACTTATTAGAATCATCTATTTTACTAACAACGCACAATGAGTACGTTATCAAGTTATTTCATATTAGTTTTAGAACAGATCGAAAATGATTTAAAATTTTTATATATTCTATCATTCAATAAAAAAATTGGTTTTTTAAAGCAATTTATATATTTTATCCACATCAGCTTCAAGAAACCTTCCAGGGCATGTTGCATTCTCAGATTGGAATGGCCGGAAACCAATTTTGACATTGGGGCTCGATCAGCACATTTTGTCCGCAATTATATGAACTATGAGCAGAGGTTTCTGGTTGACAAAAAAGTTAGAGATTTGTTGAAATAGTTAACTAATCCGGCACATCAGATGAATTTGACTTATCTTTTGAATATTTTCAAACACTTTAATAAATTGAATATGTAACTGCATGTTTCCGGATAAATAAGAAAGTTTCGCACATATTTTACTTTTTGAAAATAAACTTCTCGCATTTATTAGTAAACTTCAGTTGTAATTGAGTAAAATTGAAGAAAATAAATAATTATTTTGCTCTTGCATTTACAAAAGTTGATTGAAGAATTCAATTATTACTCACTAGAGAATACCGAAGAAGTTAAAGTTGATCAAAAACTGCTTCGTAACCTCTTTAGCTCAAACGCTCGCATTGTTAGTAAAGAAAAGCAGCAAGAACTCATTCAATTACAGACATTACGAGGATACTTTTGAATTGAATTCACTTTAGTCGTTTTGGTGTAAAAATGCTACATATTTCTTATACTAAACATCGAGAAATCACCTTACGCTATCGTACTGTTTTATTTTAGCTTCGGTGCAGCCAAAGTTTATACATTTTTCTGGTGTAAAAGTCTAAACAAATAAATCTTTTTAGATTCTATGTTTAAATAAGAAGTATTAATTTGACTGAATTGAAAGTATGTATTGCCACAGTAATGCGCAATTCAATTATAAAATCATAGAATGTAAAATAATTGTATGGAAAAATGTGGCGTAAAATCGAAATTGTTAAATTTGCTGTGAAACGGCTTGCTATGGGTTTTGTTGTGGTAAACTGAAGCTAACGCAAATAAACCCAAATTTAGATTCACGGCTTTTAAAAATATTGTTATTTGTGTTTATGATCCCACCCTCGTTCCTGGTGCAAAGTGTTTTGTATTTTCGTGCCTCTGTCATTTTATTTACGGTACTCTGTCGCTTACAGCAAGTACCGATCGCCAATTATTTTGTTTACCCTTCGTAAACTTTCATATTTCAAAGTGTTTGCCTACGTATTTCGAAATTTCGAATTATTAATTTGCATAGGTCTGTTTTCTTTTCCCTTCTAACGGGTGATTTTTTTGAGGTTAGGATTTTCATGCATTAGTATTTGACAGATCACGTGGGATTTCAGACATGGTGTCAAAGAGAAAGATGCTCAGTATGCTTTGACATTTCATCATGAATAGACTTACTAACGAGCAACGCTTGCAAATCATTGAATTTTATTACCAAAATCAGTGTTCGGTTCGAAATGTGTTTTATCGACAAATTTTGTTCAGCGATGAGGCTCATTTCTGGTTGAATGGCTACGTAAATAAGCAAAATTGCCGCATTTGGGGTGAAGAGCAACCAGAAGCCGTTCAAGAACTGCCCATGCATCCCGAAAAATGCACTGTTTGGTGTGGTTTGTACGCTGGTGGAATCATTGGACCGTATTTTTTCAAAGATGCTGTTGGACGCAACGTTACGGTGAATGGCGATCGCTATCGTTCGATGCTAACAAACTTTTTGTTGCCAAAAATGGAAGAACTGAACTTGGTTGACATGTGGTTTCAACAAGATGGCGCTACATGCCACACAGCTCGCGATTCTATGGCCATTTTGAGGGAAAACTTCGGACAACAATTCATCTCAAGAAATGGACCCGTAAGTTGGCCACCAAGATCATGCGATTTAACGCCTTTAGACTATTTTTTGTGGGGCTACGTCAAGTCTAAAGTCTACAGAAATAAGCCAGCAACTATTCCAGCTTTGAAAGACAACATTTCCGAAGAAATTCGGGCTATTCCGGCCGAAATGCTCGAAAAAGTTGCCCAAAATTGGACTTTCCGAATGGACCACCTAAGACGCAGCCGCGGTCAACATTTAATGAAATTATCTTCAAAAAGTAAATGTCATGAACCAATCTAACGTTTCAAATAAAGAACCGATGAGATTTTGCAAATTTTATGCGTTTTTTTTTTTTAAAAAAGTTATCAAGCTCTTAAAAAATCACCCTTTATATATGTATTCTACAGTGTCGTTGTAATCCATCCAATTTTGAGCTGTAAAATGTCATAAAATTATGGAAACTGGAAATATTTAATATTCAGTCATCCTTAAAATACTTTAGTAGATAAGTGTTAACATCAGCATAGAAATTGTGATTAATTTAAAATTCAGCAGCTCTTTGTGGAATCTTTTATCCATCAAGAGTTGCTGGTTAAGGCGAGACTATCGTGGCAGCTATTACGAGTACCTTCTTATTCGACTCAAATTTCAGCACGGCCAGTGATTTTCCCAATATAACAATCCGTCCAAAATTTCCGCGTCGTAGCTTCCTGTGACCTTTTCCTTTCTTCAGGTAGTCCATATAGATCATACCTTCAGCATCTCAATAAACGGTTGACGTTAACATCCGCGCTGATTGAAAGTCTTCGCCTGCTTGGGACTAGTTTATCGGATGAAGTCCACTATTTCTTATTTCTGTGGAGAAGCCCGCTTCATTACTCAGTCCAAACAAAATTAATTCAATTCGAAAACTGAATATTTATCAAAATATCTTATTAATTAAGAAATTATTTGATGTGTACGCCAACAAAAAATATAATATTTGAACGCAGAAAAGCTATTTGAAAATTTTAAATTGATTTTTACAAATATATGCAAGCAGTACATACAAGGTACGTTTCAAAGAAAACAGGACTTAGAAAAACAGAACAAATGTTTTTTTCGGCAAAATCAATTTATTTTACTCAAAATAGCCTCCTTCTGCTTCAATACAGCTTTTTGCACAAATATACTGACACTTAAAACGTATAAACCTCACTTCCAATCAATGAAATGTCATGAACTTCTCACTGGACAATCGATAGAGATAGCAGATTCTAACGCACTAGTCGACATATAGATGGCGCCACCAGGGGGCGCTAGATCCTGTTTACTTTGGAAAGCGCCTTGTATGTAGGGATAGTTAAGCAGAGTTGAAATGACTGATCTCTCCTAAGGTTTATTAATCTTAGGGAAAAATGAAATAATAATCTCTTAGTTGATCCAATATCTTATTTAACGATAAACCTACAATGGGCTTGATGACTTTGAATCTGATGAACAGAACAGGCACCGACCTAAAATTAGACATCGAAAAAGAAGGTATTTACATGCCTCTAGCCACCTGTAAATATTCAGTAGTGGAACATTTTATAAATTTAGCTGAGGCTTATGCCGGTATTCTGGGAGCAGTCTCAAGTCTCTAATAGAAATGAATCTGTGGTGAAATCTATTTCGTGACTGCTTGGTATTCTGGTGAGTTTGACAGTCTCTAACTTGTTATATGCTTAACACCAGGTCATAGAAAAACAAGAGCACAATAATGGCTGATGAACTATTTTAACTTATGATGAAAAAACGAGAGGAGGAAAAGAGGTAATGTATTAATATTTATAATTTTGCAATAATGGATAATAAGGTGCATATCTTCTAGCTACATTCGCAGGCGCAATCGGCGAAACAAAGAAAATCCGTTTTCATACAAAGAGAACACATTTAGGAAGTTCTTTCGATTTCCCAAATATTTGTGCAGGGATCTCATTCATCAACTCAAGGCGTATGACCAACAGCAAACATCGATTCCATTTGAACTTCGGGTGAGTTACATTTTAACCTTAAAGAAACAGTATGTCTTCATGCAATGGCTCATATCAGTGTTGCTTGGGAAATGCATATTTCGCTGTGATGAGCCAACACACCATTCCCCGTTCTATGGAATATATTTGTAAATTGGTGGTGGAACGTAAACACGGCGAAGTGCGTTTTCTTAATTCTGTTGAAGAATGCAATAGAATTAAGACTGGGTAAGTTGTATTCCAATTACAAAAAAATAAATCGCTATACAACAATTTTATTAAAGATTTTATTCGAAATTTGGAATAAAGGGTGTAATTGGAGCAATTTATTGCACTCATATTGGCATAATTGCGCCTGCCTTGTCAAACACAGTTGTATCGCATGATTATATGAACAGAAAAGGTTATTACAGGTTTAATGGTGAAGCGGTAAGTATTATATTCAATAACTAATTTTCCCAATAGGTTTGTGACGATGAACTAATTTTCCGGCACGTGAATGCAAAATTTCCCGGCTCATGTCATGCCTCCGGTATATGGACTACTTCGCCAGCACGGATAAATCTTATAAGAGAACACTCTGATGGATCTTTTAAATGGCTTTTGTGTGATTCGGGGTATCCATTGAAGCCATGGCTTCTTACACCGGTGGCAAACCCTAAAACACCAAATGAACAAAATTTCAATACTAGGCACATAAGAGCAATAAACACAATTGAAAGGGCATTTGGAGTTTTAAAATCACACTTTCGTTAAATTTCAAAAGAGTACGGTACAAACATTCAAAAGCTGCATTATTTGTTTAAACTTATACAATATTTCACAATATATTACAAAAACGTGGCATTTTTTAGATGAAACCGAAATATTGTCAGATCGATCACCTCCTGAAAATGTGGGAGCAATCTCTGAAATCCATTCGAGGGAGTATTACACTCGAGGCAGAGCAGCACGTCAAAGGTGCATTAACACATTAGATAATTAAAATTCTTCCAATATGTAATTCAATTCAAACAAAATTTATTTCATTTATAGAATAAATAAAAATAACAATAAAATAATTGATATATACATAAAAAGGAACATTTTTAATTTACACTTTTTTGTATAATCTTCTGGGTTTTTTACAATGGTCTGAGCAAGCGACACTATCGCTGCCGCTAAATTATTAATAGATTCCGTGTGTTTGTTAATGGAATCTATAATTTGAATCCGGAAAGCTCTCTCCTCCTCGGCTTTTCCTTTCATTAAATCTATATAATTTCTGAACATTTCGTCCGTCGTTATTTTTTTGCTTCGGGACGATGACGGAGTGCAGTCATCGGACGCATCCGAAGTCGTATTCAGGGGTGATGGTGCAACTGTGAAAACTACTTCTTCCTAAATTAGAAAAAGAAAAAACAGTTATAAATTCTGCACACTCGTATTGGTCTTTCTTGCTATTCTTACCTCTGTGCCAATGGCTTTTACATCAGCCAATCCATCAACCGCGATTTACCTCAACGTATCCAACGCTCTCTGCTCCGTTTCAGAGAGCTCAATTGTTGAGCTGGGACCGCCACCTGTCACCAGCTTATGCGCCTTGGCTCTCCTTGCACGTGATTGTATATGTTTTTTCCAATGGCTCAGATTCTGTAAAACAAAGGACATACTTAAATACATACATATGCCAATATCTATGGTTCAAATTACCTCTCTCCATTTGATGGGGTTCCGGGTGGGCCCTTTTAGGGCATTTAATTGGGGGAGAGTTCCGTCCAAAGCTCCTCAACCCTTTTTGGCCGCGATGGGTCGTTTTTATGTAACTTTATCTCCGGGTGAACCCGCACAAAGTTGAGATAGCACTCGATTTGCTCCTTCGAGGCGCACAACACTTTATTATGATCTGTAAAAAAGATACATTATACATATACAATAATATTAATAAAATAATAAAATTTATGTTGTTTACAATTACCTACCTTCCTTTTCCATTATTATCAAATATAAGGATGAACACATGTGTTAATCGATAATTGTGTTGTTAAATTTTTTCATATTTACTTAACCATTGATTCAGATAAAATGCATATGTTAATAAATTATAAACTATTTCAGTATTAGTTTTCAATAATTGTACTGCGCAAGTTTCGTGCTGAAATTTTATGAGAAAAAAAACTAATTGCATACAATCGTTTCATTCATTATGATTGTGCACTTGCACTCATCTCTAATCAGCTAAACTAAACAGCTGATTGCTGCCCGTCTTTTCACCATACTAACGGGTGATTTTTTTGAGGTTAGGATTTTCATGCATTAGTATTTGACAGATCACGTGGGATTTCAGACATGGTGTCAAAGAGAAAGATGCTCAGTATGCTTTGACATTTCATCATGAATAGACTTACTAACGAGCAACGCTTGCAAATCATTGAATTTTATTACCAAAATCAGTGTTCGGTTCGAAATGTGTTTATCGACAAATTTTGTTCAGCGATGAGGCTCATTTCTGGTTGAATGGCTACGTAAATAAGCAAAATTGCCGCATTTGGGGTGAAGAGCAACCAGAAGCCGTTCAAGAACTGCCCATGCATCCCGAAAAATGCACTGTTTGGTGTGGTTTGTACGCTGGTGGAATCATTGGACCGTATTTTTTCAAAGATGCTGTTGGACGCAACGTTACGGTGAATGGCGATCGCTATCGTTCGATGCTAAACAAACTTTTTGTTGCCAAAAATGGAAGAACTGAACTTGGTTGACATGTGGTTTTCAACAAGATGGCGCTACATGCCACACAGCTCGCGATTCTATGGCCATTTTTTGAGGGAAAACTTCGGACAACAATTCATCTCAAGAAATGGACCCGTAAGTTGGCCACCAAGATCATGCGATTTAACGCCTTTAGACTATTTTTTGTGGGGCTACGTCAAGTCTAAAGTCTACAGAAATAAGCCAGCAACTATTCCAGCTTTGGAAGACAAAATTTCCGAAGAAATTCGGGCTATTCCGGCCGAAATGCTCGAAAAAGTTGCCCAAAATTGGACTTTCCGAATGGACCACCTAAGACGCAGCCGCGGTCAACATTTAAATGAAATTATCTTCAAAAAGTAAATGTCATGAACCAATCTAACGTTTCAAATAAAGAACCGATGAGATTTTGCAAATTTTATGCGTTTTTTTTTAAAAAAAAAGTTATCAAGCTCTTAAAAAATCACCCTTTATTTGGTCAATATTTTTGAGACTGTATCTGCCAGAATACCAAAATGAGACATCCTGACTAACAGAGTCACTAAATTACGATTGTGACAATTAGAGACATGAGACAATCGTGACAAGCAAAATACCGACGGCACATGCCAACTATTAAAATTCTAGAAGAATGATATGAGAAATGTAGTAGGGGTGTAAATATGTCACTCTCTAAATTAGAAGACATGCCAGCAGACTAGATGCGTCATACAATGACTGTTGTAGAAGCTGTCAGGACGTAGAAGAAGAGTAGACAGTAAAATATCTTCTATGCGAATGCATGGGCCTGTTCAGAAAAATAATCGCAACTATCGGTCGAGAGCTTCAGGAAGACGTTTGAGAGGTTGCAAATATAAACCAACATATGCTGATGAACTTCATCAGACACGGCGTGGTTCAGAGAAGAGACAATGGATGTCAATAACATCGATCAATACTCTTCATTTTGATAAAGTGTCTACCAACATAATTATCTTTGAACTTAATATGTGAAAGTTGAGACTACATAATAACGAAATTATGAGTTCCATAAACTACATATGAGTACATTTATGCTAAGTGATAGAATGATTGATCAATAATGTTTAACTAAAATGTAACAAATTATTTCCCAATTATGACTTCTTCTATCAAGAGCACATTGATGGCAATTTAATTATAATTATAAGTCCATTTCACTTAAATTATCTTTTGCTCACTTTAATATAATAATGATGTTAATTACATACAGTTACTTGATTTCAATTTGTATACTTATTTTCGGAAATGCTTTGTGCACCTAATAGTTTCATATATCACCTAAAACTAATCGAGAGAACTGAAACGCCAACAAAATGGCAATAAGTGGAATTCGGCCCTTTTTAATGTCATGATCTGTAATTGTTTTCATTGTATGCAGCAATGCTTACAATTTCATACTGGAAAGATATAAGCAAGAACAAAGTTTACCAATTATTCACTTTTATTATAAGCATAGTCGTTCTCCTTAATCAAGTGCCAATAAGACAAAGAATCGCTCGAAATAATGAAAATATTGCTGCCGTTCAAACAAGAATTGGGACAGTCTTAAACTACAACCTGGTGCATTTGGGCTTGCATCCGTATAAAATTGTTCTCACTCCAGATCAGAAGTCATTCAACCATCGTCGTGAATTTGTTGTTTTTTCCTTGGAACAACTTGAGAACGATAATGTTCTTTTCAAGAAAATTATTTTCTCCGATGGGGCCCACTTTCATCTGAGTGATGTGGTAAATACACAAACCTGTCGATTCTGGTGCGAAGAATATCAACAAATTATTCATGAATACATTCACCTAAATTGACCGTTTGGTATGGTTTTTGTCTGTTGGAATCATTGGTCCGTAGTTCATTCGAAATTAAGCTAATGACACCGTTACTGTCAATGGAGAGCGGTATAGATTAATGAAAATCAGTTTTGATCTTGACAACATCTGGTTCCAACAAGACGCTGATAAATGTGAAATGTGTGCACTTCGGTATTTTCTTTTTTTTTTAAATGTATTTAAAGTTAGTTAGTACCAAGTTGAATTTTTCTAAAAATTTTCCAATGTTTTAAATGGTGTTTCCATGTTTTTGTGAAAGCCGAGTATTTGAAGAAATGGTGAAATTTATGTTTATTATAAGATTTAGATATTCTATCTAATATTTAGGGACCTTTTTAAAATTTTTAATGAAGTTTTCTTTTAACACAAACTGAAAATTTATTTTAATTGGCAAAGTAATTATTTGTTATTTAATTTGTTACTATCTAAAAAGCTTCTTCTTTTCAATAAAGTTAGATAAACTACTGGAGGTATCCATTACTGGTTTGCTTGTAAGCCACAAAAATGCAATTTTTCTACCAGCAAGTTGCATTTAATAAAATTTCCACCCCATCAATCATCTGACAGCCATATACATGTCATTGCACTAAAGCAGTCCAACAAAGCAAATAAAGCCAAGCAATAAGTCATCAATGCACATGAAATAGCGCGTCCTATTTGAAAAACCATGAAGAGTTACGAGCTACATTGGTGTGGTGCCAAAACTGCAATGATTGATCGATATAGTAATCAAGTTTTTTGTACATGTTGTGGTTTGCTTAACGAACATTTCTAAACTTAAATACAACTAGCTACTCAAATTTGTTCATGAGTGCATACAAGATGCGTTCCAAAGTAAACAGGAGTTTTTGAATATAGCGCCGCCTGGTGGTGTCATCTATATGCCGACTGGTGCGTTGCAATCTGTTATCTTTTTCGATTGTCCAGTGAGAATTTCATGATATTTCATCAATTGGAAGTGAAGTTATTGCGTTTTAAGTGTCAGTATGTTTGTGTTATCGGTGCGAAAATGAGCTTCGAACAAAAAGACAACATTAAATTTTGTTTTAAAATTGGTAAAACTTTTACCGAAACGTTTCAATTAATTAAACAAGTTTATGGTGATGATTGCCTATCCCGTAGCAGAGTGCACGTGTGGATTCAACGTTTTAAAAGTGATCGTGAGGACATAAATGACGATCAACATGTGGGCCAATCATGATCATCGGAAATTCCATAGAAACTGTGGGTGAATTCATCAAAAATGGACTCAGTTGACGCCATTCTCTATAATGCCATTACTTCTTCATGTCTAACCTAATTTACTAGAAGGCCGATTCCGGCTTTAAAATGTGCATATTATTTTCTATTGCCGCCTGCATCGGATTCAGCAAAATCACCAACATAATTCCACTCGTGAATTTCAGCCTTATTAACACAACACTAAATAAATAATTGAAAAAAAAAAAAAACAGAACTCAAGTTTATTTAAATATTTGATGTCAAAGTCTTACTTCGGAGACTTTGGAGCTATAACTAGAAACTTTTTTCCAAACACGATGGATGTGATGGAATCCTTCGATAGTTTTTAACAAGAGAGCACCAACATACACTCAGCATGGAATTTTATTATATGTAAAGATTTTGAGTTATTATCTGTTCCAGTAGCAATAGTTTTACTGAAGAGGCTATTTCTGGAAAGAAATTTCACATGTGTAATAGAGTTTTGATTCAACGTTAAAATCAAACGCACTACAACAGGCGACATAAATATTGTCCATATCAATTTGTCATTTGTAACCTTAACCAAATGATTTTCAGCCGTGTGACTTGGAGCAATATTCAAGATAAGCAGCACTTTATTTGAAAAGTTGTATTCAAATTTCAATAAGCCACTAAAAAAATTTTAATTTTCACATAATCATATGATAAAGTGATCGAAAACCCTTATTTTTATTAAGATGAAAATTTTTATCGGATTTTATATCTTTAAAGTGTAAAAATTTGTTTTCAAGGGTCTCAGGTGCTGAGATTTTCCAATGACGAAAAGTGATAATTTGTTAACCTTTCTTTATTGTTTATTTTTTTCTTCTTTTTGGTCTAAATGCTTCTTTAGACATAACGTATAGTTTTAGGAAGTGATTTCCAATACAAAAAAAGTTAGTAAAAAAACTTTTTCATTAAAATGGTTCCACGCCACATATAAATGCTTCTACGCTATCCATATTTTGACGACAGCTTTGCACCATTTTCCTTTGGAAAACGTATACAATACTTTCTTTTAATTTAGTCATTCAGGCTTCACTGACAAAAAACTCTCCACCGTGGAACTTAATATAAAACTTTCTCGACATTTATATTCATAACGACAACACTCTTAGAGATATGGATTCGACAACCCGCTCCACTCTAGAAAGTGCACTTTGTTTAAGTGTCTCACATAGTGGCATACGTGAACACCTCGTTTTATCAATATAAATTTTAGTTTATGGTACAAACCGTTGACTTCAACTTCCACACTTCATAATCTAGCATCTAAGTGTAATCATCCAAAATCATTAGTTTATTTTCCAATGTTAAAAACATTTGAGTTTAAACACCACATTCTTATCACAACAAACAACACTTTGAAATGACACTACGCATCTATCGCGCATACGTATGCTCCCAAAAATATTTTTGCAGCGGCGACAATCATTCAAAAATCATATATTGCATAAGTTGATTTTGTTTCCAGAAAGGAAATATGACAACCTCGCAAAACGCAATGGCAAAAGTGACAACATGGCACTGGTGTCGATTTTAAAATGTTCAGGAAAAAATTTCTGGCTCATTGTTAAAACTAAAATTGTCGATATGCTTAAATTTTTATAAATATCCATTAGCGGATCTTTTCTATTTTCTTAAATAGTTTTACGCATCTACAATCATGTTCATTGTGTTTATCTTTATTATCTACTTAAGTTTCATTTCAGATTATATTCAGCAATAGTCTAGAAGTTTCTTTGGTGAGGCTAGCAAAAACTCTTATTTCGATTTATTCGTTGTTTTGCTTGCTTTATGGAACTATAAAACTAAAAGCAACAAAGTTTGCTAAAAGTGGACCAAAGAAATAATTTTTTTTTCTGTATGTCAAAATATTTATTAGTATTTGAGATACGCGTGGCTTGTGAGGCTCTAAAAGTAAATTCTTCGATTTTTACTATGTCTGAATTTTTGAACAAGTAAGTGTGATATTGCACCATCTCATACTTCGTGATTATTTCGCCACATTTTCAACTAATATCGTGCCGCCCGTTCACCTGAGTTTACTTAGACTGAGTTCAGACTAACAACTTTTATTGTCAATAGCTTCGCTTTTGATGTTTCCCATTCCTTTCACATGGACAACTCGAATCGAGCAACGCTCTCTTAATCCCTACTCAGATTTTCTCAAACACTTGTAGGCTTCATTAACGCAGTACACAACAATATTTTTCATTAGCTATTTTTTTTTTATTTATTCAACAATTTCGAAAATATTGTGTTATATTATTGATATTTGTTTGGACATTGCAATAGATATTATATAGGAAATTTCAATTATTGAAACAAATTGTAAACACAAAACGAAAAGGACTGCGCATCGCATTTTTCCGTCAGTCAATTACAAAGCACCCTATATTTAAGTATATGCTTTGCCGTGATTCTGTAAACATCGATATATAAGAGAATATTTACTAAAAACTGTCTAGCATACAAAATATATGACGCGTTTTTGAAAATAAAAAATCAGATATTTTGGTATTTCTTAGAAAAGAATTTATCACAAAAAATATTTTTAGTATGGTTTATTCATTTCGACGCCAGTAAAGCTTTAGGCACAACAAAACAGGAAGTAATATCTTTTTCAGGTAATGAGCGTTTTTGTTCCCAATGGTCATTTTCCTCGTCATAGACTGATACACATGTCTTGCCAGCAGAGATGCCACCAATAGCCCATAGTTTTTTCTCTAGCGATACGACAGCTAGAAGATTACCGCTAACTTCCAAAGAGCAAATCTGTGAAATGTTTTCAAGAATATTTAGTTTGACATCAAGTGATTGGCAAAAATCAAGCTAACATACCTTAGACCATGTGTCTTCCTGAGGATTGTAACGTTCAACAAGGCAGTTATCGTCTTTATTGCTTAAAACATAAATGTGACCATTATGTGCAGCTGTCTGTAATATAAAAAGTAGCAAATCGTTGTATTTAATTTTAATAAATTGGAAAACTGTAGAAAGATTACGAATTTCGGTTACGTAGATCCGTCTATAGTAAAAAAAAGTCCAAGGACTCGAATATTAATATTTTAACACCTAAGTTAAGTAAGTCTTCTTATACCGTTATTCGACTCGTCCTCATTCTCATCACTTGCTGAACGTTTTACTAATATTAATACGTATGTTTTAATCTAACTTACAGCAGGTTCAGTGTGAAATCCTGTCATTCTCGTGCAAAAAGTCCAAGTATTCGAATCCGGGTTGTAGCATTCGATAGATTTTAGGTATTTGTCGTTATTATAACCGCCGATTATGTATATTTTACTATTCAAACTCACTGCACTGGCCAGAAATCGCCCAACAATCAAGCTGTTCACGAACTTCCAACCATCGGAAGTCGTATATCTGGAAAGAAACAAAAGCAATGAAGAAATAATGCATATTATCTATAAACTGGAGCGCCAAAAGTGAAAAATTATAAAGAAGTCAAAGAGTTAGAGCTTTCTAAAGTCAGAGTCAATCAGATCATAACATTTTACTGAATTCCCTCCTTCTTAAATGTCCAACTACCTATTTTGTCCACCGGTCATACTACTCATCCCATCTCATACACATCTGGACTAAAATACTTTCCCTATTAAGCATAAAGTTAACCTGAAATTGTTAAAGCTCACAATCACCATCGTTAGGTAATTCGACACAGATTTAAACGTATTTACCTTTCCACCGACGACAGAGTCTTATTTCCCTCACTACCACCAATCGCGTAGATTTTACCATCTAATTCGACAACGCAGTGTTCGTCTCTTGCTTGGTTCATGGCGGGCAAATTTTGCAAAGTTTTATTCCGTATATTCCAGCTGCGGACAATGTTGAGTGATTCACCTTTTTTATTACCGCCAGTAAATAATAAATCATCATCCTTTAAAATAGTTCGGTACCATTGGCTTTTGTATTTTAAACTCGCATATTCTTCCCACTTATCCTCAGCTTTGTTATATTGCAGCAGCTTAGGATTAATCTATTCCAAAAACAATGTACGTACATTAATTTAAGATTATCATTTTTAAATATAAGCCAAAGTGTGCCCTTACCGATGAGCAAACCGCTATGATTGTTTTCCCAACACAATTTGTACCACTGATTGCACGTGGTTCTGTAAATCGCACATTTATCTTTGTTCGTACTTCAGGCTTACTGGTCCACAATAACGCCTTGTAGGCCAGCAGCTCACAGCCAGGTAGTGGCTCTATGTGTGTGAACAGAAAATCATCATCGAAATGTATAAGCCGGAGACAAGCTATTAAAACTGGCAGTTGCTCTTGACGCGCTGGAACATCATAATTGAACCAGCGTTTTATGGCATCGTAGGCATCTTCCTCACGGGCTATATTCAAATTGTCAGATTCCAGAAGACGTTGCATTCTTTCCACATCAAAATTCAAAAACTCATTACTTTGGCTGATCTAGTATTATTAGAAACAAAATATCGATTACACAAATACTGCTTTTCTGAGACATTACGTGTATGTATATTTAGACTCACCTCCATAAAATTCTGTATTTCGTATTCGATGATTTTCTGCTTAAGAAGCTCACACTGCGTTTCGCGCTCTAGCGTGTAAACAGCTTGTAATGTGTATTCACCGATATGTGTCATAAGGTAGTCGACACAACTGGTTATGGCATCGTCCAACTGCAAAACGATTGCCGCCTTTACCATAGCACCGACATTGCTAACGGTAATGAGTGTCTGGCCGGTGTAACAAAAGGCTATTAGACGCTCAAAAATATCGCTATCGATATCATTTATTTCGATTACGGGATTATTGCCTTGCTCACCATTGAAAAGGTTCGCAAAGTAAGGACTCGCTGCTGCGAGTATCAAACGATGCGCGGGTATACTGTGCATTCCAAGAATTATAAATATAAATCTATAGCATTTTATTTAAACTGAGGACAAAGTTATACTTACACAGCCGTTGAGTTCGCAAATTTAAACGTCACATCGATTAGAGACTGTTCGTCGTAAAAGCAAAATATTTTCGTCATTAATTTTTCCATGAAATGGTTCAGCGCAGTCGAATTACTCTGAAGGGTTGGTCTTTGCGTACAACTCGTGGCCATTACTAGTTATTTTACTTTCCTTTTGTAAGAAGAAAAATACAATATTAAATAAAATGTTTTAAATAAGTAGATTCAACTCGATCCTTGCTTTCAAGTTATCTCGTGTACCCGTATGCATACAGATGTTTGAGATGACCTTGAGACGATGAAATATTTTGTTTACAAATCAGGAAAAGTGTTATATTGAAATCGGACCACAAGTTTGCAAACCCTCAGATACCGCATATGTAGTGCCCAGTTCCTATGACTCATTTTTTACAATTTAGTTTTATACCGAAAATAACGATCAATCTGTAAGATATAGTATTGAATTTCAGTGATCGTAGAATATTGAATATGTTAATGGTGATGATAATGTGTGTCATTTGAATGAAATGTGGAAAGGGAACACATTTGCTCAAACATAATATGGAATGATATGAATATTATTGAAATCGGTTCAAACCTCATATTGCCTCCTAAACACAATATATTAAACTCTCTACTACTATCACTCTTTAGTTAACATCACAAACATATGTGTATACTATGTATTTCATTTGAGTTTTAGTACTGAAATTTAGTGAGCCTTTGATCTATAACATAGCAATTATATTTTCGATCCTTTTATGGTTTCCCTCCTTTTTTCATCAAATAACTCCCAAATTCTAAACACAAACACATAACTCAATTTATTAATGTTCAATTGGTAAACTAGTCATACAATTATTACATTTCATTTGTTTTTCACATTCGTCATACTGGACATTAGAACCATTCTTTACTTTTTTTAAATAAAATCCCAAAGCGCTACCGTTTTAATAAATATAATTGACAAGAAATAAAATTTAGTAGAATTAATAAATTAATTTTTAGTTGAATTTATATTTATTTTTTGATTGTGAGATCTTGTGCTCGTACGCTGAACATCAAAATGAGTCACCTAACTGTAAAATCGAATGTCAAGATTGGATTTTCGATCGACTTCTCAAAATAAAGGACGATTCCCAAATATTGATTATTTTATGATTAAACTTGTTATTCCAGTAGAATCGGAATCGAGTTTACTACAATCCTAACAGCACAATGAAATTACCATTCTGACATACTACTGTGCCCAAAAAATAAGGTGACATTTGAATTTAAACTGCGTGCGTCGAACGATTTGGAGAATTATTTTTTTTAGGTTGGTAGTACTGTCAGTCATATCTATGTCAAATTTCATGTCAAAATATTCATTAGTGTTTGAGATACGTGTCGTTTTTTGAGCTACTAAAAGTGAGTTTTTCGTTTTTTGCGATGTCGAAATTTGTTGAGCAAAGAATTTGCATTAAATTTTGTTTACGGAATCAATTTTCTGCTGCGGATACGTTGAGGATGGTGCAGAAAGCCTTTGGTGATAAGACTATGTCTAAAAAATTTTTACAAGTGGTATAGTGAGTTCCAAGCCGGCCGTGAACGTGTCGAAGACGAGGAGCGTCTAGGGCGACCATCAACCTATCAAGATTTGGTGTTGGAATACCGCCGATTAACATTTAAAGACCTTGCTGAGGAAGTTGGCATATCGAAAGGCTCAGACAATACCATTTTGAAGGATGTTTTGGGCCTCAAGGGCCTCAAATCTCGACTAGT
The DNA here is from genome assembly GCF_023373825.1 of Bactrocera dorsalis. Lineage (NCBI taxonomy): Eukaryota > Metazoa > Arthropoda > Insecta > Diptera > Tephritidae > Bactrocera > Bactrocera dorsalis. Next base: position 46,302,201 of record NC_064304.1, on the reverse strand, counting down.
ACCGAAAACATTGAATTTTTTGGAAAAAAAAGGCGTCGCGTTGAAGTGTGTGAAACGATGCTTTCCGACTACCAAGGTGTCATGAAATGCATTATAACTGGCGATGAGACTTGGATCTATGCTAACGACCCCGAAACAACCGATCAATCGAGCGAATATCGTACCAAAAGAGAGCCGAGACCAAAAAAATCGCGCCAAAGTCGCTCAAAAATCAAGGTTATGTTGACTGTTTTCTTCGATTATCATGGTGTTGTGCATTATGAATTCCTTCCAACCGGTCAAACAGTCAACAAGGAATATTATTTGAACGTTATGCGTCGTTTGCGTAACGCTGTCCGCCTAAAAAGGCCGGAATTGTGGAAAGACAATTCTTGGTTTTTATCCCATATTGCCCTCGTAATTCGTATCATTTCGCCAAAAACTCAACCCATTTCGTTCCGCAACCACCGTACTCACCTGATCTGGCGGCGTGCGACTTCTGGCTGTTCACCAAGCTCAAAAGACTGCTCCGGGACACCGTTTAATACGATAACACCTCGATTCTTGCAACAAATCCAAAAATTGATTAAGAGAGGCTTTATGTCGTTAAGGGTACCCAATTAGTTACTACAAACTATCATTATACCCTGAACAAGGTATATTAAGTTTGTCACGATGTTTGTAACACCCAGAAGGAAGCGTCGGACACCCTTTGGTGTATCTTCACCAAATTTGGTATAGATTATTTTCTAGAGAAACAATGTAATATGCGCAGAAATTGTTCAGATAGGTTAACTATAGCATATAGCTGCCATACAAACTGAACAAATAGTTACTAACAGAAATGCACCTGTGAAGGGTATTTAGCTTCGGTGCAACCGAAGTTAACGTTTTTTCTTGTTTTTGCTTTAAATTAATGCTTGTTATGTTTTTGTTCCTTTGTTCGCAAACTTTTTCTGAATGGAATTATTATTATTTATTTTTTATTTCGTTCTCGTTTTTTTTCAAAAATGATAAAATGTTAAGTATGTATACTAGACTGAGCTCCAATATACCAAAAATTTATGACCAATTAGCTTTTAAGAACTAATACATATATTATAATCATAACTGATTTTCAAAATCTAATTTTAAACCTCAATATAAAATAATAGTATATTTAATTATTTCAAACCACTTACATGTTTTGAATAATTCATGAGTTCTTGTTATAAGCTAATTACATAATTAATAAATAAATATTTTTTATTCATTTATTCGACAATCAAAGTTTAAATAACATTTGCGAGAATTCAAACTAAAACATGCAAATACGTTGACATATTATATATTTCTGCACGATCCTTAGTGGTAAGATTGTTGTTTTGCTTGTTGTTGTCCAGTAGTAACTGACGAGATCATAAGCTCGCGCAACAGCCAAAGAGAGTGGTTTCCGTTTATTAACCATGCGCTATAATGCAGCTGAAACATTTTTTTGTAACTGAGTTACTAAGTACAATGATAACTTAGAGAACCGATCTCTTTGCGCTCTCGTAAAAATAACATTTCTCAGTCTCTGTGTTGAGAGGTTTAAAGTGCTGAACATAAAGAGCGCGTTCTTATGGACACAGTTATTGAGATACCTACACAACTACATATCTATGTCCTTGATAACGTTTATATTTGAATATTTGACAGATGTCGCTTGCAGTCTGTCGCGGTCTATGTGTTCAGAGCGTTAGCTGTCCAATTGAGCATCATACGGTTAGCATATCTACTCATTGTTTTATGTTCTCTTATACCATTTCATTGAGGTATCCCCATACTCTCGATGACCAATTGAAGCCACTTTAAATGTACATTCAACAATAAATCGAAAACTTATAACAAACCAAATCAGAAAAATTGTGTTCAAACGAATTTAAAATCCCGAGTCGTCGTTTTAACGGAGGATGACAGGCCAGAGCTAAATATTGTAAACATATCTCCACACACACATACATACATATACTATAAAAGATCCAATAAAAGAAATCCATTATACTGTTTTTTCAATATGTGAATAACTGTCAATATATGAATAACGAATTAATATTCCATATACATACATATATATTGCATTCCCTAAGCAAGATGGAGTCTCCAGAGGCAATACAATACAATAAATTTTTGCCTGTCGAGATGACCCGTAACGTTGTACATACATATATGGCTTCAGGTAGTTTGCGACGTGCCGTCCTTACGTAGTGGTAATGTAGAAATCAGTTATTCTCTTTTGTTTTAATTTCAGCAATGTGCCATTGTTCAATTCATATATGTAAGTATGTATGTATTTACATTGTTTTGCAAATATCGAGACGGTGGCAGCGCAATTAGCTGACTGGTTCTATGGGGAAAATTCAATTTTCGTGGATATCTTATGTTGCACCGGTAGAAGCGGTGAATGTTGATTTACAAAGCGCTTTCGTAAGATAGGTCGTATCATACCTACTGTATATCCTGATACAGTCTACGGTTTCGCGTTGTGCACTAACTGAAGCATCACGCTCGTCGCTTGTCCGCGTGCACACATAAGCGATCACGTGCTAAGGCTTTGCTCATACCTGCTTATGAATGTTTGTACATACGTAAGTATGTTGTATATAGCTCGTTCTTGCTTTTGTATTTCATACAACAATTGTTCAAGGTAACTTTACATGACACTTACGCTGAAGATACGAAACTCTTTGATTAGTGAGAGAGCTGCCAAAACTCACATTATTTATTTTAAAATAACTTGTGATCATTTCGAACAACCCTAAATACGTGTATTCATATTATAAATCAATAATGCATCAGTGCGTAGGTAAATAACTAAATTTTTCCAAAACTCTTACAACATAACAAAAAGATATTATATAGTTTAGATAAAAAAACATATCAAGTAAAACAACATCATAACAAAATATTATGATTTCATCATTAACGATTTAAATGCAAATTTTTCACATTTCTTGCAAGGGACAGCAAAAAAAAACTTAAAGAAAAATTTTGTGTGTTGTTCCTTTAAATTTCGTTTCGCACAGAATTTGTCAGCTACTTTAAGCAGGTATAAGTATTTCTAGCATCCCTTTTTGTGATAACAGCAGTTTAGAATTTCGCAATCTTCATAAGCAGGGAAAGAGAATGAAAGAAAACCAAAGAGTTTACCTCTGTTCATCAGACGTACGTAATTATACATATAATGACAACAATCAAACCAAATTGTTGAATAAACTGAAACGAGCATATAACAATTACTCGAGCGTTTCTTATGTTTCATATGTATGTATATACATATGTACGTATTCAGGTACATATGTATGTATACATATATATACATATGTATGTACGTGCCTTATAAAAAAATCTGTTTTCAAACGAATTTAAAATCGCTCATCGTTGTTTTTATTGAAAATTCTAGAGTTCGAGGCTTATTGTACTGTATATATTTTTCTTAATACATACCGATATGTTGTCTAGTAGAATTTTGCTATAAATTGCCGGCAACTAATATCACTACACTGTTCACAACGCACAATTTAAACAAAGCTGAACTTACTCACTTTGCTACTAACACTATACTGCAACTGAAAAAATTTTTTGTAACTGAGTTACTCAGTACAACGAGAACTTAGAGAAGCGATCTTTTTGCGCTCCAGTAAAAATAACATTTCTCAGCCTGTGTTGAGAGGTTTAAAAAGTATGACTTGGCTTAAAGTGGCCATACACGACACACATGTGCGTTCGATCTGTGTGAATTCGTTTCGCCCATACACGACACACAAATCCATTTTGCGTTCGTTCTTCACACAGTGAACAGGCGCGACAGGCAAGCGAAACATTTCCTGGAATTTATTTCTATATTTTATCTATTTCTTTGTATTTCGTTAATAAGTTATTCCAGCTTTTATTTTTTTCAATTTTATTTTTATATTTATCACTTTTCGTTTGCCAAATTGCCACTTCATTTTTTATAAGATCAATAAATTCTGATACGACATTTTTATTAAGGGGAGAGCCCGCTTTAGAACCTTTAAACAATTAATTTTTTTTGCTTAAATCTTTTTAAAAATTATCTAAGAATATGTCCCCAGAGTTATCGAAATATTATCGAAGCTAGAAGGGAAATAGCGACCGAACGTCTAGCAGATATATGAGCGCTTGGGCAAAAGGCGAAAACTTTGAAGCGCGATTTCTCGGTTTTTCACTTTTTACGATTATTCTTAATTGGCGGGCAGGATAGAAAAAACACTAAACGTCGTATGGAATTGGGGCAAAGTTTATTATCTTTGGCATACGATTATCTTCTATTTAAACTAAAAAAACTACGAAAAGTAAATCTTTAACATATCTTTAAACAACATAAAGTAAAATTTTTTTGGCCAAAAACCACTTTTTTTCAAGTGTGAACAACGCAGAATCGTGGGTCGTGTCAGCTGGCACGACCTATCTTATGAACGCGCAATGTAACTGAACAGTGGGAAACGCTACTCCCTTCTCTCTGACGTGACGATGACGAGAGAATCCGCGACATTTGGACTTTGCCGCCGCAAACGTCGTAGCTGATTGCTCTCTCACAACGCAGGGTTGCCAATACGGATATACTGCAGTAATAATCAACTTTTATAATTCAATCTGTTCAATATGTTTGAAATTTTCTTAAAATAACTCAAAATCAGAGTCGAATGCTATTATTTATAAATATATAAACAATTTTTAAAAGTTTGTTTTTAGTTTTGATATTTTATATTGTAAAAAATTGTAATTGAAAACAAAGATGTGCTCAAAACTATACTATATGCGTATTGGGCAATGGCAACATTGTTCAAATGAAAACAAAGCAAGGATGGCTGATTTCTGCGTTTTTACCACGTTTTTGACTGTGCACACATTTTGCCGATAAGGAAGTAAAAGGAAGGAAGGGAGTAGCGTTTTTCACTGGCTAGCCTTTTACTAAGAAAAGCAGTAGACCAGTGGTCGGCATGAGAGGATCTGTCACTGTGTTGGTGAGCACGAAAAAAAATTATCCCAGTGAGAAATTGAAATAAAAGTTAAGTTTGTTTTTCATCTAAATAACTAATAGTATAATGAAAATTAACAAAATGTATTTTAAGGATATATTCCCTACTATCTTTAAAAGACTTGGAACATAAAAGGCATTGCATGGCACCAAAAGCATTTAGACTCATACAATATTTCTCGCTGGGCACTATTGTGCTAAGAAATGCCGACCACTGCAGTAAACAGATAAGATTTCGTACGAAAAATACTTTCAAGTAGAGATGGCGATGCATTCCGAAAAAGATCGATTTTTAAATCGATTCGAATCGTGACCTGATGAATCGATCCACAAAAAAATCGAGATCTAAAATGTCGATTTCCAAAAAATCGATCTTTTTTCCAATTTTCTATTACAATATAAGTATTAATCAATTTTATTAATAATAAGACGAATGTTATAATTAACGATCTTTAATTAGTTAAGTCAGGGACTTCGATAATAACAATTATTTTTATTACCATATCAAAGTATCAGATCCGATAGAACGAGACATTTATTTTCAAAGTTGACAAGTTTTATGTCACAAAGCAAATAGAAAATTTAGCTTATAGTTCCCAATGCTTAATATTTAAAATTTTTAAAAAGAACAGCCTGTCAAGTCTATTGGGATCCAAGCGGTTCCGCTCATCACTTGCGATGTTTCCGGCAATTGAAGAAAGGCGCTCACAAGGAACAGATGATCCCACAATACTCATATACATCATGGCTATATACAATGATCAGTTAAGCCTAGGTAGCTTTGACTATTATGCGAGTCAGTCCAAACATCTGCAGTTAAAGATAATGCTTCTACTTCTTCTATTTTTAATTTCAGTTGTGTCGAAAGAATGTCATATTTATCGTCAATCATATGAGTAATTGTTTTTCTGGCTGGAACTTTATAAAGCGGTGCTACTACTTTCATTAAATATTGAAATCCTATTTTTTCCACAGTATTGAGAGGTAAACCATCCTTTGCTATCATGAAGACTATTGCATCTGTATTTATTTCGTTCTTCACAGTATGTTTAATAAATAGTCACTTAGTCAAAAAACGAACAAACAACAAACAAATTAATCGAATGATGTGATGACGCAATCACAGAACAGATAAAAAAAAGTCATAGATTATAAAAGTAACTTTTTTCTATTGAAGAGAAGTGAGTAATTAACCGGCAGCACTCTTGTAATACGGGCACAAAAACAAAAAAATCGAATGTCGATTTTGAAGGGCGATGTATCGATCCAATGAATCGATCCAGTACTACATATCCATTTAAAAAATCGATTTTCTTGACTCGAAAAATCGATCTTTAGATTAATCGATCTCAGATCGCCATCTCTACTTCCAATACAGTTTTGTTTTGTTATTGTTTGATCCAGTATTGTTTGAGGACGAGTTTTATTTCGCGTCGCGACAAAACGTTTTTATTTAACCCTTCGTTGCATAGCATAACTTCTCGTTGATCTGGCACCAACATCCTTTCTTAATTTACAATTTTTTTCGCCAAATGAAAATTATACCTAATCACTATTTTCCTTTGGTAGAGTTTCGCAAATATTGTTGAGTTTGTGTGAATATACGTAGCAAAGAAAAACTTTCTGATGTATTGAAAATGCAACATTAAATTTTCATTACTTTTGTGAATTATTGAGAACTAGCTGACCCGGAAAACTTCGTTCTGCCCAAAATAGATTTTTTTTTATTTCAAAAATTACACCGGTATTGGTTTTAATAGAATATGAACGATTTTTCCTAATTTCATTGTGTATACTTTAAATACCGCCTTTTTTGTCCTTGTTAAATTCCCAATATTGAAAAATAGTGAAGAAAAAATTATTGCTGAGTTTTTTGAACTGTTTTTGATAAAAAATTTAAATAAGAAAATATGATAAACATGCAGGTTCTGCAATTTACTTCCGAGTGAAATTTTGTGCAAAATACCTTCTGTACCTAATTTGACAAAATTTTTACAAATTTTACTCGGAAGTGTATTGCCAGAACCTGCCTGATAAACATTTTTTTCGAGGGTACATTAATGCGTTTTGTATTTAATTGCTTGAAAAATGCTACTCTTTTCAATAACACATCGCGTCCAGGATTTGTTGACAATTTAATAAAATTAAGTTTGTACTATTCTCATTCAATTTTATTAGTTTTAATCGAGTCTCGAAAATATATAATTTTAGTACATATTTAGTTTAGGGCTGCACGGTACACGATATTTTTGGTTTTCTGTTGCGCGGCGTAAATAAACAGTGAGGAAGGTTTTCCAACACGGGAACACGCCACATAGAGCTGGCCATGTGAAAAGCAAGACATTTCTAAATTTATGCCGCATACTTCCAGCGACTGCCCTTGTGACTTGTTTATTGTCATCGCAAATGCAAGTTTCACTGGGAACTGCAAACGTCTGAATTGGAATGGCAAATCTGTTGAAGTTAATGGAATTCGGGGAAGTAATCATTCCTCTCCCTTGAACGGGCCTTTCAAAATGCTTGCCACTATTAAATTGTCCATTAGCTTGGTCACAATCTGTCGAGTACCATTGCACAGTTTGGGAGCATGAAGATTCCGTAGCATAACAACTACAGACCCAACTTTGAGACGCAAATTAAGAGGCGGCATTCCAGGCGGCATCAAAGAGTTTAAGAACTCCACTGGGTAATTTACTACTTCGTCTTCATTTTCAACGCGATCGATTGATTTATATGACCGCAGATCTCCCGGAATTTGATTTTGAATCGTCCAATTCAAGTCGTTGACATCCATATTTTTTGCTGCTAAAATTGCGCGCGTGCTTAACCAATCGTAGTTACCATAATTTTGAGCAATATTTGGATATACACTACTGATTAGTTCATATTTATTAGATGTGAATTGGCAAATCGTAGTTGGAATCGATATTAACCCACTGCAAGGATCTATCGGAACTTGTCCATTTCCGATTCGCAGCAGCTCTTTTGAAAAAACCTCCGCAGTTTTATCGTTTTGCAGCAAAACTCGCATATTCATGGTCAATGAAATGGTTTTAACAAACCTCGACAAATGCAATGACTTCAGACATGCGTTTAGCTCATCCGCCGCTGTTGATTTTGGAATCACGGGAAGTGTTTGTCTAAAGTCGCCCGACAGCAATATCATCACTCCTCCAAAGCAACGATTATTGTTGCGCAAATCTCTCAGTGTTCGGTCGATTGCTCCTAATGATCGTTTGTGGGCCATTGTGCATTCATCCCATATGATTAACTTACATTTTTCAAAACTTGTGCCATTGCTGATTGCTTTGAAATATTGCAAACAGGACCTTCGTGTATTTGCAAGTTTAATGGAAGCTTTAATGCTGAATGTGCCGTTCTTCCACCTTCTAACAGTGTTGCAGCAATCCCGGTAGATGCAAGAGCTAATGCAATACCACCTTGACCACGTATTGCTGCTAGTATTAAAGACAATAGGAACGTTTTGCCAGTCCCGCCGGGCGCATCGAGGAAAAATGTGCCACCGTTTCCACTATCTACAGCATTTATTAGCTGATTGTACGCACTGCTTTTCTGTTCATTCAACAGTGGAACATTTGTTTGTACTTGTTGTTGCAAATGAGTTATATCGTAAGAACGCTCGCGTTCCAATTCGCGACTCAATAAATCCCTTGTTTGACGACTTGGTGCCAGCATATGAACTTCAATCAATAGTTTTCCACTCATAAGTAAACATAAATTTTCAATAAGGACTAATGCTTCATTGTAGATGTCAGCGTTCATTTGTAAGTCGACATTTCTCGTCGCTAATCGCAGCCGATGCAAAATATCTTCTGCCATGTCATCTTTGTACGTATCCCATAATAGACGCGGGTTTGAAGGCTGACATGTCGAAATTATAATAGCGAAAAGTGTACGAACTGCAGTGGCTGGTGAAGAAGCTATTGCATCCGCTAGCGTTTGATTCCAGTGACTGTCGTGTTCAAGCAATTGCAATTGTTGACATGCTTCTCGAAATGTTGCACAAATGGTACCATCTACAGTCCTCAATGATTCAAATGAAGTTGAACCGCGTACATTAATCAAAAGCAAACGAAGGTAAAAGCAATCATCGTTCTTTGGATGGATTGTGTATATTCTTCCCAATGCATCAGTTGAAAAAACACCTGGATAACAATCTACCGGATGGCCGTTCTTCCTGCGCAACCATTTCTTCGACGATGCATTCCATGTGTAATACCGAGGCATCTCCGAGTAAAGCAATGTTCTCACGAATGGATCACTGGCGCAAGTTGCAAAGAAACTTGTTAAAGTGGTTGCTGATGATATTTCCGTTCGCTGTACTATGTTCTCTGCGTTGAAATAAACTCGCTGGCCATTCTCCAAATGAGCTGCCAGATGCACAACAGTAGGATGGCGTTCATGAATTACAAATAAAAATATTCTCCAGATTGCTTCATTGCAGTTCACATATCTGCCCATTTGAAATTTGCTAATTTCATCTCGTTCAACGCCAATAACCGCCATATCGCTTCCTTTGGTGACATATTTGCAAACATACTTAATTGATTTTATTGAATTGCAATACTCAACATTTATATGTGTTTTGAATGCCTTAGACAAAATTGGCGAATATGGAACGATCCATGTGTTATCAACCACGAAATTCTTTCCTTTCAATTGAGTGATGAATGTTCTGCCATTGTCAGCGGGTGAGCGACGCCGATAGAGAGGGTATCCGTCGTTTCCAGTTTGAGTTTCCGAAATAAAAGCACGGGGACAGCGTTTTTTGCATTTACTGTCCGACATACAAACCGAAGATGGATCGTGTTCTCCGCATGGCCCATGAACCATATTGGCCATCACCACTTCGTGCAACTCTGGATCTATTTCAACATCAGGAATTTCGGCGGATGATGTCATCAATTTGGTCAGGTGTAATTTTCTCCACCATCCAAAGAAGAATGTGTGTGTGGGGCAAACCTCTCTTCTGCCACTCCACTGAGTACATCCAGCATCGAACAGTGCCATATACACGTTGTTTCGTAATAAAGTCCATCAAACATCTGAGTTTTTGTTTAAACACGCGTGCTGTAACGTCGTGGCGATCCCTTGGTGATTGACCGGGATGCAATAGATTCGTAATGTCTGGCCATTTTAGATTGCTAGTAAATGTAGCAAACAAATCCGGCCGTCCCTAATCCTGGGAGTACTCATGCATGTGTCTAGGACTGCCAATGTATGTCGATGGCAAAATATAGAGTCGACCTATATCTGCAATATCCGCATCACCATTCATTGCATCTCTTAAGTGAATATACTCTTCAGATCGCAACTTCGACTGATTGTATCGCATGTAATTAAGTAATTCTGTCTCAACTTTAACATACATGTCAACTGCATACTGTTGAAATGACCGTCCATATCTCAGTAAGTGGTTGTCATAGTTTTGGCGAATCATCATTCGATATGCGTAAAACTTCATTGAACTGACTTTTTTATTTGCCTCGATACCTAAAAGCTTAAATTATCTATATGAAGTAGCAAACAAAATTTTTTTTTACTAACCATTCACCGGATTTATCATCTTATGTCCTAAGTGATATCCGTCTTCTCCACGGCAGAACATGAGCGGATATTGCATTGCGTCGTAAGACCGATGTGTCTCACTTATCCGTTTTAGTGCGTTTTGATTTCTACGTTTGATAATAATATCACGAAACTGCAAATTTTCGCTAACTGTAGGTGCATTATATTGTCTTTCATGTGTCCCTGTTGGTCTTTTGTCCACTTGTATGATTATACTATGATCATCTGTTGGCATACGTTCCAAGGAAATCGTAAACAGTTTAATGAGGCCATTGTGTTCGTGTAACATTTGCTGCAATTGTTCGATTATTTCTCTTTTCGTTGTATTGAAGATAGCACAACGCCGATTTACTTCATCATGTGAATCTCCCAGAAAGTAAATTTGGAGATATTTGTGTTCTTGATCTGGATGCGGCAACAGCGATCCAGCGAGATGAAAAATTTGCCCATGAACCTGTATAATTGGAGGAAAGCTCTGTAGTTTCTGTCGAATATTGTTTGGCAAAAATACCTTAAACGTTGGATTGTAGTTTTGTTCATTTACAATTTCACCGCCAAACGACGTCATTTGAAAACAATTGTTGTACATTTTAGTGTGCTTTAAGAAATGGCTCGAGTGAGAAGATTCACCGTAAAGCAGCTGGAACAATTGCTGTGGTGGTGGAAGTAATTCTGGCAACTTAACCTTTCCCCCGGGCGCAACATAACCCTGGCGGTTCATTTTTAAATTTGACTGCATTGCAATATTGACAAACTACTGAGATCTGACCGATTTGAACAGATGCGCTATATTGAATGTTTGGATTAATCGAAAACCTGCCCGTTCAATGTTCACAAAAGAAAGATGTTGCCGCTGTTGTCGTCGAATAATCGCATGTTGTGATCTTACCTCATCACTTTGGCGAGCACGAACTTCCTTTTTTCTCGATCGTTGTTGCTGATTGCGAACTTCCCTTCTTCTCAATCGTTCTTGCTGATTGTATGTTTGGTTGACATCTTCTAACTGGTGCGTGCTACTCTAAAGCAGTCTATTTCGTGGTGATACCCTCTCAATAACACTTTCCCTTTGACGTGCTCTGCTATTTCGTGTTCTCCTTGCGGCCTGGGAACTCCGAGAAGTGTTACCATACGTACTGATTCTTGGCATCGTAAAAAAATATCTAGTTGGAAATGATCATTCATTTGCATAAAGTTCATATAACGTTTTACGGACCAATAACTTACCTTTGAAAACTCCAAAAATGAATGAATTAAACTAAGGAAGCAGATCAATTGAATGATAAATTCCAATGTAACTACTTAAATCGGTATTCGCCAACACGCTAAATCACTTTCACTAAATAACACACTTTTTAAAAAAAAATATATCAATATATCAGTAAAGCAAGGCGCATTTTTATTGCCCTCTAAATTTTGCGTGTTCGATTGCAAAGCAAAATTGACGTTTAATTTAATTTGTGTTTGTTTCATAAAACTGCCATTTCCATAAACCAAAAATAGCACGTAACACAACCAAAATTACGATATAACCGCTACTGTCACCGATAAATAAACAAAAATAGCAAGAAACAACCAAAATGTCGTGCTAGGTGGAAAATGAGATAAATATATGGTGGATTAACAACCAAAATAATTAAAGATTGTATGGGAGGTACCACGCCCCCCTTTTCGATAACGCCAAGTTTTATGGGTGAGAATGGTGTTGTTTCTTATAGCTCTATACCATTTTCATGTTTCTACCTTAAACACTTTTGAAGACATTCACCTTGAAAAATTCAATTTGTATGGGAGGTGCCACGCCCCCTTTTCCGATTACCCCTTCTTTTATGTGTAAGAAGGCTTTTGATACCATATAGGTCTATATTTTCAGGTCCCTACCTTGAAACCTTTCACAGATATTCTGCTTAAAAAAATTAGCTTGTATGGGAGGTACCACGCCCCCTTATTCGATAGCCCCCGGTTTTATAGGTGAGAGTGGTGTTGTTATCCTGTAGCTCTCTACCAATTTTCATGTTCCTACCTTAAACAATTTTAAAGATATTCGACTTGAAAAATTCAATTTGTATGGGAGGTGCCACGCCCCCTTAATATTTTGTTCTGATTTTAAGACATGACCTGCGCATGGTAATAACAAACAAATGCCCCAAAGGAAGTATTTCATTTGGTTTAGCCGTTTTCGAGTTTTAGCGTTACAACTATACACCATTTCATTTTTATATATATAGATGTATGTAAGTATTTCCAATTAATTTGGAGAGTTTCTTGCCCAAATAACAAATTCGGTCTTCACACGAACTATTTTTGCAAGAGTTATAATGTATCATTGCATATGTGCAGTGCCATGCATTTAAGCCTAAATTTTTACTTGTTGGGCGCTTACTTATAATGATAGCGCACGAATAATAGAAAACTGGGAAGAAAGCAAAGATAAGTATTTAGATGATGGTGATGAAGCAAATTTTGAATTAGATATACATACATACATCAATACGAATATAACTAAGAAGAAGCAAGCCAATCAATTGTATGTAATTTTAAAGAAGTTAATGTTATAATAGACGCAGGATGATCAGTTGATCTAATAGATATTTATGCACTTGTTAAAAAGAGCCAAAATTAATGATATGAAAAAGTTTTTACGGATATGTATTGTGAAGTCTATCCCCAATATTCGAAGATATTGGACGCCAACAGTAGGCATGAAATGAATACAGGACACTATGTCAGTGAATAAATTCGAAAAAAATATAAGGTGATGTTTTGGCTGGTATATCTGGATACAATTACAACTTCGAAATATATACCGGCCAAGAAAACAACAGCATCAATAGACTTCACGAGGAAATTGATTTGGGATCAAGTCTCAACATAGTTATAAGATTACTAAGGAATATTCCACCATAAAAGAACTAACAAGTTTTTTTTTGATAATTACTACACATCTTTTTCCACCTATGTAAACGTGGAATTTACTCACTGGAAACAGTTCGTCGGATCCGAATTCCCAATTTAAAGCTTCTAGACAAAAAATTACGATGAAAAAAACACACGAAAAATCCCTTGAATATGCAAACTTAGATAACTTTTGTATATGTTTCTTGAAGAGATAACACAATCGTTACTTTTAAATTCAAGCTACTGTGGCAAAACTCCAGAACTAGCAATATAATTAAAAAGAAATGGTTGGATTTGTAAATAACTTTATTTTGGTGCTGAGAAGCTTAGTTAAAATGCATAATTTGCCATTTTTTGCGTTGTTTTCTCTATTTTGTTTTTACATCTAAAATGTTTAATGGATATTTAGTATAAACATTTTTGTGTTAGGAACAGAGCGCATTTGATACAAATACATTATTGGTCAAGAATAGAAACATGCATTACTAAATGAGGACGAAATCATGCCATGCATATGGATATTAATAAACAACTAAGTAATATTATGTAATAATATTACGTAATAAAATAATAAAATACTTACCTTAACCCGGGTATTGGCTCAATCAGGATTATTTATTTTGAGTGCGACCGAAAGCCGCCAACGCCGAAAGGAGTACTACGCGAAAGTGCTTCGGGAATTGGCTCGGGAAGCGTTTTTTTTAGAGCGACATGATCTTATTATAATATAAAATTGTAATATATAAAAATGTTATATTACAATTATATACATTTTATAATATTATCGTAGAGTTTTACTTATTTGTGTTTAATAAATGTCAGTCACATATTATACATATTTAATTCTCAATTGTGTAATACAACGGTTGTGCAAGATTGAACAAATAAAATTATTTTACAGCTCCTTGAAATATTTTATTTTTCTTACAGTGTCTTGGGACAATCTAACTGTTCTTTTTATTTTTATTCACAATCAAAAACCCGTTCTTAGAAATTCTTGCACATGTGTTTGAATTTCACCAAAGCATAAGCTCTGCTTTACTTCGTGATCAAGTAAACTTTATTGCAACCTTAAACTAAATTCCATTTAAGCGGCGTGCGAACTCATGCTTTCATTTTTATGTGTGCAACATTGTTAACACAACCAGAAGAAACAAGAACAGATGGTTTTCAGTAAATTTAACAATTACTATAAGTTGAATTTTCAACTAGATTTATTTTCTCGCGTATCGTTAAAGCTTCTTTCGATGGCATTCCTCTTTTAACTATACTTCTCATAAATTAGCTTTTAACTTAAGCACCAATGAAGATGTCCGAAAATAAGAGAAAACAGTCCATCCGTAATATCATTGGTTATATACTTGTACACTGTGACGGCTGAAATGTTCCCGTTATAACCATTTATCGTGTAAAGTCATGCGACATTTTGCACTTATCCACGCTGAGACTAAACTAAACTTCATTAACCACTTGGAGATGTCACCACTTGAAGGAATTAACTAGCAGATATTAGTTAATAGTGGTTGTTGTCACGCTTAAAGATATTTTCTTATTAAAACCGTTAGTCATCAGTAACATAAAGTGGTCCAATGGAATTAATTTACATATCACCATATTTATGTAATTAAAATATATTTTAGCTTTCGCGAGTAAACTATCGAGGCGCTATCTTTCTTTTAATATGGACTATACTTTTACAATCATAAAGTTCAACTTCAATTACGACTGCATATCAGTTGAAATTTCACAAATAGAAAATAGCGATAATAAATCAGTATAAAAGTTTTTAATTGAGCTATCAGCGTTTCACAACTGTAGTATTACTGCTTACATCTTTGTAATAGTGTGATGGTCAGCAACATCAAAATTTAAAACCTTTAAATGAATTTTCAAATATGCACGACACAAGTTAAAAGTGGATAAGACAGAGTTTAGTTATTTTCATTTCTTTATAACAAAGTCATTGTAAGCCATAGTAGAGATACTTCATTCAATTATATGTCAAGAATTCGAGAAAGTCGGCAGATGATGTGATGAAAAATAGTTTCTAAGATTTCTACTATGGAATTTTTTAAAATTCTATGGCAATAAAGTTAAGCTTATGGACATTACTCAGAGGATATCGGGCAGAGCAAGGGGTTGTCAATATTTATCGATCATAGAATTAATTAAACATAATTAAACAATAATGCAACAAACGCAAGCCAAACTGTAGTCAGTGGCCAAAACAATCGTACATGATAATCATTTATCTAGCAAAACAAGCTGGCACAATAAGTGTCTCAGCTTAATGTTTTTCTGTTATTTGGGAAGTGTAGGAGTATGAGTTTCGAAAAATACCAACGAATGAATTCAAAACGAAAGAGTTGTCAGACTGTTGTTGAACGTGTTAAAATAAGGTAGAATGAATATCAGTTATATCTTTTTAGGAGCTGTACTTGAACTCAACGACGTTACTAGACATAGTTGTATATACATTGAGGTGGTTAAAAAATGAATATATTTTCGCTTGACATTCTGAAAAATGGGTTCATAGACAACTTCTGCGAAAGTATCTTATTTATAACGGAATGGCTCTTTGCCTTACAGTTCAAAATTCATATCTCGCTTTAAGCCACTTGAAAAAGTTAAATTTACTGTAAAAGTTGTATACGAATTTGAAATGGTCTCTTAAGATTTTTTGTAAACCTAACCGTTTAAAAGATGTTTACGTTTGAAGTTTGACTATTTTAATGCATATATTTTTACACTCTTCCAATATCTTGCTGCAGAATATATTAGTTTTGTTCACTTAATGGTTGTATGTATCACCTAAAACTGGACTGGACACAGATATACTGTAAAATATCATACATATATCGCTCATTTGCTGCAAGACCGGCATAAGTCAAAAAAAATCGATTTTCCAGAAAACGCGTTTAAAGTTTTCAACTGACTACAACCTTACACGGTGACCGCAACCTTACACCTCTTCTCAAGCGGAGCATATAAGAGGTATTCATATGAATTTTTCACTCAACATGAAGTATGATATAACGAACAATTCTGCAGCATTAACTCAAAAATCACGTATTTTGATTTATGCCGGTCTTGCAGCAAATGAGCGATATATAAATCATCAGGATAATGAGGCGACTTGAAATCCAACTATTTGTCCATCCGCCAATGCAAGCTGTAACTTGAATAAAAATTAAAACTAAACTAACTACAAATAACACTAAACTTCGTACAAATGATCCTTGGCAAAAAAGTAAAGCTGAGTTCGTAGATGGGCGTAATCGGACCACTGCCATGCCGTAAATCGAACACATATAATTTTTGACGTAGTAGAAACGAACACCTGTGGGAAAAAGTATTGAAAAAGCGGGAATGGCCCCGTCCGCTATTTTGTTTAATATACATATCTCCTAAACCTCTATCGGCAGTATAAAAATGGATGAAACAGGAAGATAACCCCGTCCACTCCCTGTATAACAGTACTGTTAAAAACTACTAAAAGCGCGATAAATCAATGACTAAATATGCCAGAGACAAAATTTACACCCTACACCCTACACCCAACAAACGAAGTAAATATATGTAAAAATAAAATAAGATTAACATAAACTTTTATTTAAACACAAATTATAATAATAATTAATTAGAGTAGCTTCTCTGTAGTTTAGTTTTTTACAGTCTGGATAAAGATTTCTATGTTCCTGAACACAACGCAACAAAAACTGTTTTTGCCCTTCTTTAGCCGTGATAAGTCCATTAAAATTTTTCATTAATTTAACAGCTCTTTCAGCAGTGTCCTTTACGACCTTCAAACGACTTACTTATTTGTCTTCTAGCTTCCAAAAAAGCAGGTTTGTTATCCCAACAAGATAAATCTTCCCGAAGAAAACTGACGAAGGAAAATGACGTCGATCTGCAGTCGATTTAGCAATTGTGTGCTTCCTTGAATCACAAAATCAAAGAAAAAATAGTTTAAATAAGCAAAAACTAACCCAAGAAATTTTGAAAAAAGAACATATTAAGCTTACTAAACAAATTTTGAGTAATTTCTTCCTTCGATAGGACATAGCGTTTGGCGTAATCTGAACTTTATTCTCTGTTTAAATTATTAATAATTGTTGTCTTGGTTTTGGAATCAACTTCTCCATCAAAGAGTGAAGATGACTGTCACACAAATACCATAAATGATGAACAAACTTGCTTATAGATGCCTCGGAACTTGTCCCGTCTACTTTTTCATATTCTTTTAGAGTTTTCAAAAATAACAAGTTAGGTGATTTAATTACCACTGTCCATTCGAGCCAAGGTTTAGTATAAAAGATGACGATAAATAAGTAAACATCTTGTAGGGCATTTTTGTTCTTTGCAGTAATTTTCAGTTGCGATTGAAGTAAACATATTTTTATAGAATCCATCCAACGCGCTTGATGCAAAGCTCCGGGTTTTAGTTTATTCTCTGTATCTCCTCCTAAGAACACAACGCATAGTTCAACCCATTCGCGGTAATCGTTTCTAATTAAAGGTTTGTTCAGATAGATATAAATTCAGAGAGAATTCTTTTTGATAATAGCATGTCGATATAAAAAAATGTTTCAAATCAGGTCAATACTTCTCCTCGATACTTTATAAATAAATTTTGACAGAACCTAAAAGAACTTCCTGACCTTTGATCTTTGCAAATTGCAGGGGTATACAATATTCGGATAAAATGGAACTTAGCCCTTCTTTATGAGTTTTATAACTCAATAAAAAATGATTCTTAATTCCAAAACTCTCAGATTTATTATAGTTCTCGATCGACATATTCGCGCAACACAGCCAATAATTCTAGCAACCATCGATTGACTTCGCTCCACGTTTAGTCTAGTCGATGATGCACATACTCAGAGACGCTGTGCTGTGGGCAGAGTTTCGAAGAAAGCCAAAATGAACTAATCCGCCATAGTGCTCAATAATGCGCTCATCAACTTTATGAAAGACTTTTCGGAAGGATCTTGATTTGCGGGCTTACAAAATCCAAATAGTTCAAGAAGTGAAATCGAGCGACCGTCAGTCGCGTGACACGTTCAGTGAATGTCTCCAAAACGAGATATTTTTTCAAGTAGTTGGAAGGGAGATATAAATTTTTCTATCTTATAATAAGAAAAAATAGAAAACTGTATGTAGCAGGACCTTCCCGTTACAATTAAGAACTCATACTTGAAGAGGCTTTTTAGAGATGTTTAGGAACCTATTTTCCGAGTACCAAACGAAAAAAAAAAATGTTTTTTTTGAATCACCCTAATATACATACATATACAAATATATAGAGTGTATGAACAAAAGGTCAACCAAAAAATCGATATGTGATATGATTATGTTATATTAGGCGTGTGTAGTCTGAATCAAGGTCTATACCGATTTCAAGGTTTAACCGCATAACAATGAGCGCAAAGTGAGGAGGAGTTAACAATTGGACGGTTTGCTTGAAACAATTACGTTGAAATACAATAATTTTAGAAAAAAGATGCTAAAACTATTTAGCTCTGGTTTAAAAGCGTTAGAAAAGTATAAATATTTATTTGAATAAAGAGTTTTATTAGGAAAAAAAGAAACGTGAAGAAATTACTAATTTGATATCTTTACTTTTTTGTAACCACAAAATATATAGGTATGTACATTTATTGTATATATAGCTATATTATCCATGTCATATATAAAAATTTTGTTTTTTTTTTTCATTTTATGCTTTCAGTGCACATCTTTAAAGGCAAAGCGCCAAAGAGCTTAAAGGATTACATACTCGTATAATTCCATAAGCCACGTACTATTTTTAAAAATGATGATACAGGCAAAAATAGCTAATAACACGATATAACTTATTTACTATAAGTTCAGCAGAAACCAGGTACAAAGCAACAACAGCAATGTAAACCACAGCAAAGTGGATTTATGTAAATCATGCCCAACGAATAGGCGACAAAACAAAATCTAAAAGCGAAATTCATCACAAAACATACACCGACTTAAAAAGCAGAAAGCCACATGTTCAACAAATGAACAGGGATACTTGTATACTAACACATGCAGAAATTTCTACGGCACTAAAATGCTCGACTCGCACATATCAACATCGGCTGTGAATGGCTATGGAATTATTGAGCCTTACCAGGTCGACAACTTTAATAAATTCGAGAGAAGTGACGATAGGGGCATTGGAGGTTAGTCGGCTGTCATCATTGCTGCGAAAATATTCCAGGTGATTTCGTCGGCTTAGCAGACGATCTACAAGATAATTATTCCCAACTTATCGGTACGTCATCGGGTATTGATTGGTGCAATCAATCTTTGCTATTTTATGGCATAAATAAATGTACTTCGAATATTTACAGTGGAATTAACGAAACAATGGTGTAAGTAAAAATATATTAAAATTACATTATAGTTTTGGTATTTTCGAAAATCGTGAACGAAAATAGAATAAATAAATTTGATAGATGATCATTCACATAATAATTTATTAATCGTTACATATCTCCAATTAAGTGAAGAAATTGAGATCCTCAGTCGCGTCATCCGACGGTTGTGCTGAATTCATATATTTTTTTATTTATTTAAACAGGCTTCTCGTTACGTGAATATAATACTGAAAGTTGCTTCCACGACTTTTTAGTTTTATTCGTCGCATCGGGTCATGCTATACCATTTTGGAAAGCTCATTTCACGCGCTAATTCGCGTTTGATTGATTGTCGTTTCTTTTAAGTCGTTCGTGAGTTATATCGTCGCAAACATGGAGCAAAATAAAGAAAAAATACGGCATATTTTACAGTACTACTACGATAAAGGCAAAAATGCATCTCAAGCCGCCAATAGAATTTGTGCAGTTTATGGACCCGATACAGTTTCCATTTCGACCGCACAACGATGGTTTCAACGTTTTCGTTCTGGTGAAGAGGTGGTCGAAGATGCGCCACGCTCCGGAAGGCCTGTCGTCGAAAATTGCGATAAAATCGCTGAATTGGTTGAAAGAAACCGGCATAGTAGTCATCAAACCGTTATAAACCATTTGAAGAAGCTTGAAGTCACAGAGAAGCTCGATGTATGGGCAAGTCACGAATTTTCAATGAAAGAACAATGCAATGAACTTAATTCTGCCTGAAGAAACTTATGTATTGATAGGAATACTATAGTGGTTTGCTAAATTTAAGTTGAAGCCGCGGTTATAGAAATATATGAACTCCTTATTAAAAGTGAAGGGCAAAGTGAACAAATTTCTTTATGAAACCCCACCTGCATGCTCCGTAAAGGTACCTATGGATACATACATACGTTACTATTTCTGTACGTTAAAATTAGCTTACGTGCACTATACTAGCAGACTTCTCAGGCTTGTTTGTGAAGTGGCAGGTCTTAGTTTCCGTAGCGACGCATCAAACACGGCTTACTGTAATCGCAACATTTGTTTGCGCATCTTGTTGTGAAAATGGAAGATATTTTACTTTTGTTATTATTGTTAAACGAAAATGAAAATTGTGAGAACAGGAATCGCGCGCCGCATATAAAATGTTTAGGCGAGGATAGCAATCCATTTTCTTTGAGCGAGAATACCTTTGCGCAAAATTTTCGATTACCTCGTGAAATTTGTCGTCGCCTGATTGATGAACCAGCCCCACGCGATACAAAAACGTCACTACCTTTAACTGTAAGGGTTCTAGCTGTTTTGAACTTCTTTAGACACGGCTCATACCAGAAATGTGTAGGTAACAAGGCCCGTGAGTCAAAAAAGATCTCGTGTAGTATATTTTCGTGAACCGATACTGTCAGTCGAATCAAAGTAATTTTGTTTAGGCCGCATATGGCAGCGGGAGTCTCCACAGCGCAAAGAAACAGTCGAAACAGTGGGCTTCTACCAGTAATCTGATCCGAAAAAGGTAAAGTTATTCAATCAGTGTTAATGTTGATGTATACCGTGTTTTTGGATTCAAAAGATATATTTTACATATTGTATTATTGTCTACCTGAAGTAGGGGTAAGGTCGAGTTGATGGGCTGATTACAGTCTCATCGACTTTTGTCTACCTTCTATCTTGAAAAATTCATCACTACCAGAGTGGTTTTTGTCTAACTACGTATTTTGTAGAAGTGTTAAAGAAGTTGGAGAACGTCTAGATAAAGTGTATAACTTTGACTTTAACTATTTGCTGATGATAAAAACTAATCAGTTTGACGCGACAAGGTTAAATCCGCATGAATACCTCTCCGTTCGTCCGTTTGTGTAAGTTGTAACTTGAGTAAAAATAGAAATATTGTAATGAAACTTGTACTTGTGTTCTTTGACGAAAAACGGACGAGTTCGTAGATAGGCGTTATCAGACAACTACCAAGCCCACCAAAGACAATTAAGTAAAAACCTATGTAGAGCCATAATTAAGTAACAAATTAAGATATGGAGCTTTAGTGTGGCACAAGCGATAGCAGTAATAGTCGTAGTAGCAGTCCCACCCTCTATATGGTTTAATCTACATATCTCCTAAGCCACTTAAGCTATAATAACCAAATTCACTCAAGACAAGTCTCTAAAGCATATCCTCGAAGTGGATAAAATCCGAAGATAACATAGCCTAGCCTAGTTAAAAAGCACTCAAAGTGCTGTAAATCAATAACTAAATACGCCAGAGACATAACGTTTTACGCAGACAATGATATGAGAGGGCTTTTCAAAACTTTGTTCGGAGATTGCACCGCTGCCTTGGACAGTAGTTCATGCCAAATTTCTTGAATACATCACGGCAAATGAAATATACAAGCACTTTAATCCGGTCGTTCAGTTTGACATTTTAGTATTGGAGTACGCGACATTTGAGGTCAATATCTTAAAACTTGAAGGACTAATTCAAATAACAAACTTATTCAATTAAATTTAATAGGGCCTCCAATGTTTCCTTTTGGGTGCAACAAACAACGTGGCAAACTTAGTATAAGCTGTGTAGAATATAAAAATGGTATGCAAATAAAGAACATACATGTTATAGAAAATCCAAGCTTGACAAAGTTTAATGTTACTATATATGAATGAAAATCATACAAAAGGTCTATCTTCAATCGAAAGTTGAGTGACATCGCAAAATGTCTTAACCCTCTGATAGGCAAGACCGCCCTGAGGCGGCCTTTAATAAATTGTCACAAACTCAAAGGATTTTTTTTTGCTTACAACTGTTATAAGAACCTCTAAATAATACATCAACTCATATGTTTTTAGTATCAACAGATGTATTGTGACGTTTGGTTTTGTTGTTATCGTCAGAAATTCAATGTTAAAGTTCAATTTATTCCAGCGCCAATTATAAAACTTTCAAATTAAAAAAAAAGTGTTTTATCGAAATATTCACACTGAAGAATTTTTTATCAACTCTTAATGAAATAGCTTCCTCTACCGCAGAAAGGTCATTGACAGCTATTCATTTCTAAGCAAAAAAAAAAAGATCTCTATCTTCATTACCAACCTTGGAAACTACTGGTTCCTTAATTGTTCCCTCTTCTGGAGGTTTTACAGGTTCAATGTGAATGAAGTGGCTTTCCGCGGCAACTTACGCTTATCGCCACGTGCCACAACACCGATGGAAATGTTCTGCTAGTTTTTAACTAAGAACTAGTTGTGGAATTGTGGAAGAAACAAATCGCGCCAGTCAACAGCCAGTTTAAGATCAACGCTGAAGGAATTTTTAAATACATTGGCGTACTCATTTATATGTCCGTTTACCGTTATACGAATTTGGAGAGTTATTGGGGTGAAAATGCTTCCTTTCCAATTCAAAAAACAATGGCTATAAAGCAGTTTTGGCGAAAAAAATCATTTGTCTTTTAGAGATGAAAGCGAGACGATTGAAAAATGTAAACTGGTATATGATCCATTGTTTCATATCCGAAAATTGTTAGATGAACTTAACAAACGATTCAATTCTGTTCCAAAGCTTGCTCGTCTTTGTGTCGATGAACAAATGTGTAGCACAAAATTAATATCATCTTCGGCAGTATATGCCAAATAAGCCACGCAAGTGGGGAATAAAATTGTTCGTCGGCTTTGAAGTTTATAACGGCGCTGGCGATAACTTCATTTTATCAGGCCAGCCGGATCTTGGAAGTACTGCAAATGTAGTTGTACGACTATCACAAACAATACATGATTTTGCTCATCACATTCTCAACTTCGACAATTTCTATACATCGTTACCTTTGTTGGTATATTTACGCGCAAAAGGCATCTACAGCTTGGGCATGATACGAGCGAACCGAATACCAGAATGTAAGCTTCCGTTGGATAAGGATATAAAGAACGAAGAAAGAGGCTACTCAATTGAGTACGTTGGTGATGCATATGGTGTCGATATTACCACAGTTTCGTGGCATCAACTTACGTTGGCACTCAGCCCTTTAAAAGAGAATTAGGCTGTTCACGATAAGGTGGTTATCGGGTTATGTGGTTATGTGATTAAGTAAACAACAACAAAATGCGTTATGACAAAATAACCAAAGTTGACCAACCTAGGCCCTTGTTTACAGATTATGTGGTTGTTTACTTATTTCCAGTGTTAGAAAGTCGTTGGAATTTTACTAAATGGCAGCACAAAAAATAAATAAAACTAAGCGAATGGCATTTCCATTTAGATTTTCTTATTGGAAAATCTGCTATTAACAGCTGTTTTTTGTTTACAATCAGTAAATTATGCAAGATGTCTGCAAATTTTATACAAAGCACATTTTGAACCCTTAAAATTCGGATTATTTAATAAGCACGTACCTTCAATAAAGTCCATTTCCTGAATAGCAGAACTTATTTTAAATTCGATTATTTTGCTTTTTAAACTTTGTTTAGGCATTTTATAAGTTGGAATTTCATTGAACTAAAATTGTAAACAATGAACAGCTGTTTGTGTAAAAATAAGCAAATAACCATACAACATAGGGTGCTCACGGAGCATAGAGGTTATTTTTAATCTAATAATCACATAACCCGATAATATGAAAACGAGTAATCGGTCAAAGTTGCACCCTACGATCGAAAACAAAAGCATCATATTGAAGTAGATTATCCCCAAATTATACGGGAATATAATAGCCATATGAGGAGAGTACACTTAATGGATGAACTTATGGGGCATTACCATATCCACGCAAAGACTTGAAATCCGATGACACGGCTTTTTTACCATTTCCTAGATATGGCTACGACCAATGCATATATTTTGTCTCCTCGTCTGCATTTAGAAAATTCCAACAACAATCTATCAGCACAAGATGAAGAGCTGCTAAAGTTGCCTGAGTTCCGTGAAGAAATTGTTGCTGGTCGGGCAAGTTTTACACCATCAACACCCGTAGGAAAGGAACTAAATGTAGGGAAAAGAGTAGAAAAACCAGTCGCAGATGTCCGCTTTGATCAGTATGATCACTTTGGATTTGGCTTCCTAAAGATGGTGGAAAAAAAAATTTAAACTGTGCCTAAGTTCAGAAACGCAATGTTTTTGTTCCAAATGTAAATCAAATTTATGCTGCTCAATTCCAAAAAACTGTTTTTTTGACTATCATCACAAAAATTAATAAACTTTGTTATATGTATTCCCCTAATTATTGAAATTCTTCTTTTGTTTTTCTTACTTTCTTTTCTTTTAAATAAAATTAATTCTTAATTGAAGCCACACCTATTTATTTATTTTGACCTAAGCCGGCAAGGCTGCCCTGAGGCGAGCTTCGGATTATTCTCACCTGTGAGCACAAAAAAAAAAAAAAATCTTATGATGATATTTTTGAGGTTTATGGATATTACTCTAGAAAAAAGTTCCCAATCGTTTCTGTCCAGGATTTTAGTTTTGCCTGTTTAGAGGGTTAAGTTCTAATTTAAAATTAGATTATACTAGTTAGCACCCAAATCTTTTTGCATTAATTAGCAGCTTTTTTAATACATATACTTACTTATAACTTTTCACAG
Organism: Bactrocera dorsalis; assembly: GCF_023373825.1. Taxonomy (NCBI): domain Eukaryota; kingdom Metazoa; phylum Arthropoda; class Insecta; order Diptera; family Tephritidae; genus Bactrocera; species Bactrocera dorsalis. Next base: position 46,276,759 of record NC_064304.1, on the reverse strand, counting down.
TACAAAAAAAATAACAATCATTTTCTTACATAATACAAACTTATTTTCACATATTTGGCAGAGTCTATAATACGTACATATGTACAAGTACAACATTCCGCTTTGACCCGCCAAAAATCATTTAATCGATTTTATTTTCACATAATGTCTGGTGTATGGTGCGCCATGTGTTTGTCTAGACATTTTCACAAAAATCTTTGCATTTTTATGACTGCTTTGTTTTCTTATTAAATAACAAATCAATAATTTAAGCAGGACAGAAATTAAAGACAAAAGTGAAGAAAATACGCGCATTTATTTTGCGTAATTGGCAAAAAAGCATAAAAGGAGGATTCATCAACACACGATGATTTAAATATTTCACAATACAGATGCCCCTCCTTAAAAGAATTCCTTATATTTATTAAATTAAAATTTTATGTTTTACGTTCCATTGTGAAGCTTAGTAATGGCATTTTATAAGTGTTTTGCTATTTGTGGGCATGTTTATCGTCCGACTACGAATATGGGAAGTAATTTAACAACATCGCATTGAAGATGATATTTATTTCTGCGATACTAGATATACTATAAGTCCATTATTAAAATATTTATATAAATTGAGGTGAGAAAATGCATGTCAAAATGGTGGTTATCATTACGAAAAATTGTTAATATTACTTTAGAAGTTTTTAAAATAAGGCTGTTTTTATACAAGTATGAGACCTATGTCTTAATATCATAACTTATTTATATTATCAAAGTATACAACAAATATGTACTTGTGAATTGAGATAAATAAAATGAAAAAATTTTTTACATAATATTAGGTTTATTCTATTTCAAGGTTTGTATCAGAAAAAATAACTCACTCTATAGTTTGATCTTGAAGAAAATTACAAAATTTTTCTTTTCTATCCTATGAACACTGAAAAAGCTCGCAATTTGAAGTAATTAATACGTATAATAAAAAAATATGATTATAAATATCTTACGTAATAACAAAGAAATTGTATGTCCATGAGAAGATAATTAATTTTAGTTGCGAATTCCAGTGAAAAAATAAATTTTACAACTGGGAAATAGATAGATTAGGAGCGCCAACTGAGATAGATGAATTGTATTAAAGAAACAACAAAGGAATAAATAGTTAGTAATAGTTTTCGTTTATAAACATTAATATGTGTAATAGCCAATTAGTCGATAATTTCATTATTATTATTGTAAACGAAAGCAAAAGAGTTATTAATTGAATGTTTGTTATGTATTGCTCAACCGACATGTAGGACGGTAATATAACCTTACAGTTGGTCTTGTATTTTTTTAAAGAAATTGTGTTGTAAATAATAAGTGTACAATCACTAATTACATTATTTGAAGTAAATATTGTTTTTTAAACCATGTCTATATTACTTAGTAAGAAATCTGTTTCGTAATTATTTGTTCTGTATCACGCACTCCCCTTGTAGTACCCAGTCAACAAGAATTGATATACTTGTAGAAGGACATAGGCGAATTCCTCTGCATGATAAGCCTACATAAATCACCGCATCTAAAATAATTGTCAACTTTTCCGTTTACTTGCGTGCCTCGTACATTTGTAATAACTGGAATCGTTATTAATTTTTCTAACCTTTTATCATGTAATCTGTAATTGGGTAAAATGTAACTATAATTTTGGGGCAAGAATTTAAACCAATATTTACTACATATTCATAATGTAAATAATGTTTAAAAAACACAAATATACTTCCGTCTACGTACTTGAGAGGATTTGATTATTGAAAGAAAAAGCCGACGGGAGTATGAAATAAATACCTAAGAAGCCATCAAAAGACTACAGTAATTCTATGACATGGGTGTTTCAGTTTCCAGAAATATACATAAATATAATAAGTAAGGAAAGACTAAGTACTCTTCATACTCTTGCAACTTTCAAAGGTTAAAGCCGAGGTAATACCTTCAGGTACGCAAAGCTTGTTAGTTTTATGGGGTTTTTATGCATTAACAAAAATATGCATCTCTATAAGAAAAACATGCTCACACTATTAAGGTAACTCACATATTTACCGATATATAAAGTATAAAGTCAACCGTATTTTTGAGAATCTTTGTATTAGGTGTATGGGGGCTTAGGGAAGTATAGACCTAATTTAACCTATTTTTGACACATAGACATTCCATTGCCGGAATTTATCCCTGATTTCAAAAATATATCTGACACAATGACCGGTAGTTTCGGTAAAAAGTCAACTATATAGGTACTGAAGTCTACATACATATTTGGAACCTGAGGGCTTGAACAGTTTTGGTACGATTTGGACAATTTTTGTTATAAGGTGAAAACTTTAAAAATGCTATTTGTGCAAAGTTTTATTTCGTTAAGTTATTGCTGCTTGATTTGTATACTAGAAAGAGAAAGAATGATGTGTGTATATCCAATGAGAGGGTGGCACTCTAAGAGGGTGGATCAACGACCTTTAAATCAAAGATGTGCTACAGATTTCTTTAGAGGAGACAGAAAACAGAAACATACAATTTAATATTTGTAAATTGGTTTCCATAAGGATATATTTGTTTGTTTAAATCAACGAATATTCTTCCAACCTTAGATGTTTAACAGTAAAGTGTGAAACTTTTCCCAACATAAATTGTTCACATTGGGGCACCGCAAGCACTTCTGCTTAAGTCAATTATGTCTGCCGCGAAGGTTAGATTATTTTGGTGAAAATGGCGGTGCTTCCGGTTAATAGTAAATAAAACAACCGGGAACGCTTTTCAAAGATATAATTAAATTTTTAGTTTATTTAACAGCTTCAGTTTAATAAATATCTTTATGTAGAATATGATAAGATTATTGCGTTGGATAAGCGTATTTTAAAAAGGAAACTTCTTGTATTTCATTCGCATGTACAGGCGAACATTGAAACCATCACAAACATCATTCGAAATTTTATTTCTATTTCATTATTGACAGTCGCCTCTGCTTAAAGCAACGTTTCAGTAATCAAGAAGCCTGAAAAAAAGTTCCCAACAGTAAAGGTTTCAACCAACCTTCCGCACATGTTCTGACCTATCGCAATGTCCCTCTCCTACATTAGGTCTTTCCATACACACCTTCCACGTGAGTATTAGAGCAAAGAAAAGATCACAAAGTATCAATATGGTAGTCTAAGTAATTCGGAAAATAGGCCTGACTTTAAAATATTGTTTGTGTTTTAGAACACTCAATAGTGAATTGAAAGTGTTCTTATAACTTAGTTCTTGTCCTTGATTTTCCTCTTCTCTCTTCAAATTATTGAAAACTCGAATATAGTTATTCAGCTTGTTACTTACTTTCTGATTTTTAAAATAATGAGATACTTTACCTTTATTTCACATTATACCATTTATGTATGCATTGATGCAGTAGTTTAGATGGTGAATTTAATAAGTATGCTTGTAGAGAAGCTTTAGACTGAAATATTGGGTTAAAAGTGAAGTAAGTGTCGTATTGTTTATATATATATACTAGCTTTTTACCCGCGGCTTCGCCCGCAGTAGAGCTATTAAATAAGTATGAGAGATAAAGGGTAAGGGTATAATAATAGAAATGAGTCAAAATGATAACTAAATTTTATTGCTTGGCTGAGATTAACAATTTTTAAAAATTCCTACAAACAATGAAGATTAAACACTTTAAAATATGCGTATTGAAATGCAACAACTAATGTTGATATATATTTCACCATAATAAAAATAAATAATTCTGAATTCTAACAATTTAAAAAAATAAAATACAAAGTATTAATCTAGGATATTTGTAGACCATGTTATAAGTTTTCCCGTCGGGTGCAAATATGTGTGAATTCTGGGCATTAGATACACGTGAACAGGCTACATAAAGTTGACCATGAGAGAAGCATGGGTTTTCTAAATGCACTCCTGCTACCAGTAATGTTTGTTCTTGTGCCTTATAATGTACCGACACCTGTTAAAATAGTAGCACCAAGTGTTCTGTTCTAATTTTATTATCCGAAGCTTTGTTCCATCACATAGCAGAGGAGCATCTAGGTTTCGCATAAGCATTACTGGTACATTTAGTTTTAATTGAAGTTTATGTGACAGTACACCCGATAGTTCAAGTAATTGTATTATTTGTATCCATTGACAAATATTCCTTAATTTTTCCCTGAACCTCGTTTAATATTGCTCTTGCACACAACCACTGATCACTACACAAATTTTGTCGCAATTCCGGAAAAACATTAGCAATTAAATCCACATCACTTTCTACTAAATTATAAAATTGTCTTGACAGTAATATATAGCCATTAACGTCAACAGCTAAACAACCATCACCAATTTTCAACAACATTTCAGCGTAAAGTCCTGAATCCACGTCATTATGAAGATGCACTCTCATATTCGTTTTCAGGCGGAGTTTTTCAACTGTCGACCATAAGCGTGATGATTTAATGCACGCTTGAATTTTATCTGCTTGTGTCCCCCTCTGAATCACTGGGAGGGTTTCACGGAAATCACCAGTCAATAAAACTACCATGCCATTTTGGATATACCAGATTTTCGCTTCCGAGGAATTTTCTAAGAAAAGCAGAGTAAGAATTAACATCAGCGAGTAAGATCTAAAATAATAAAATGACCGCTAACCACAAAAATTACGGATTACCTCAAAAATTTGAATAGTTTTATACTGCATGTAACGACAGAAGAAAATAACAATAAATATAGAAAAATTAATATTATTATGTTATTACAACTCTAACAAATAATTTCGACCAAATTAGTTATCACAAAAACGGTACTCACGGACATTTATTTAGATCATTAAAAGAGAAATAACTCTTTCATACCAAACTTTTGTGTATCTTGAACCGCTTTCGCAGCGCAAGGAACGGAAGCCCTCAAAGATAAATAATTTCCCCCGTTTTTCACACATTTACCACTGTTTCTTCGCTCCTATTGTTCGCAGCAATGCTATATAGCCTATAGCCTTCCTCGATAAATGGACTATCTAACACAAAAATAATTATTCAATTCAAACCAGTAATTTCGGAGATTAGCGCGTTCAAACAAACAAACTCTTCAGCTTTATAATATTAGTATAGATTTTCCCGTAGTTGTAGTAGTGGAACATAGGGACTCAATAAACAAATTATAATTCATATTATTTACAGCTATAAATGTAATTTATCTCCTAGAATAACCACTTCTCTGTGCTTCTGCTTCGACTTTCCGTCTCCAGGTGTTGGCTGGTCTCCCGCGTCTTCGGCTTCCTTGCGGATTCCAATCTAGCGCTGTTCTGCTAATGTCGTAGTGAGGCTTTCGCAAAATTTTTCGAAGACATCGATTAAAATAGGATTGCAGCGATTGTAAAGCATTCGATGCAATATTCCACGTCTCGCAGCCATATAATACAACGGATTTCGCGCTTGAATCGAATATTTTTAGCTTCGTACGTATGGACATATGTGTTGATCTCCAGGCTTTATCCAACATTCCGAAGGCAGCGCGACCTTTGGATATATAGTTTAGTATATCGGCTGCTGATCCATCGTTTTTAGATATGATGCTACCTAAATAGCAAACCTCGTCGACTTCTTCAAGGCATGTTCCAGCGATCTGTAGGTTTGGCGTTTCGGTTGTTGATGCGCATGAATTTTGTTTTCGCTATTATTATTTTAAGTCCAGTTTGTGCGGCGAGATCACTAACAGCTTCAAGTTTCGCGGAAATGTGCGAATATTTATGGGACAACAGACAGATATCATCAGCATAGTCCAAAAAGTATTGTTTATACTTACATATATATCATAACCTTTATTATACCTAAGGAATGGAAGTAGCTGACTGTAAAAAAGTTTGCACATATGTAAAATATATACAAGTATGTACATATATAGTATGTGCACGTCTATTAATCATCTGCGAACATTTTGTAGTTGAGTGTTACATTATGTAGGTGCAGCAAAGTTGTTGAGGCTTACTATTGCTAATCAAGAAAATGATTGATTAATGGTTTAAGTTGGTGATGTGTTTGTGATCATTTGATTGAGATTATGAGACGCGCGGTTAAAGTAATTGGTTCTCTTGTTAACTTGTGGCCGGAAATAAAGGCTGTTTGAAATGATACTTTGTCATATTTTCTCTAAATAAATTTTTATATTTTTTACTTTTTCCTAATTTCACATTAAAACCACATTATTTAGTGCCAGCGGAATTTTGAGTAAATATGAAAATTCTGACAACTTATAACATAATAATAATTATTATTATTATCATAATATTTAATTAAATATAATTGTGAAAAAGGAACATAAACATAAGTTGCATTTAAAGCTTAGAAACGCTTTTATTTGACCAAGTATCCTCTGGGTAGCTTAAGAACATCCGTTTGAAGGCGAGCGGATGAAGACCATGGCAAACGAAATAAGGATTAAGGGGAAAGTGCCGCTGCCTAGCTGGTTGATGTCCGGGTTTGAGTGTAGGCTGACATCATCGCCGTCCAAGAAATGCGATGGACGGGACAAAGCCTGAGGCGGGTAGGTCCTTTTGGCATTTACTACAGTGGCCATATAAAGTAGCCCAAGTTCGGTGCGTTATTCATGATGGGATAGAAACTCCGTCAACAACTACCGTCATTCACTCCGGTGGATGAACGTCTAGACACAATCCGCACCAAAGCGAAGTTATTCAACATATCGCTGAAATAAGGTTAATAAGTTCCCTGAAATATGGTTATCTGTAGTACTAAATTCCAACATAGAAAAATTCACAAAGCTACCTGAATGTCTCCGGATCGAAAATCCACCAACCAGATCAATGTTTTTGTGATAGACGGAGACAGGTGCTTTCATCGACTTGGACCATTATCTTGTTGCAGCCAAGATTCGCGCCCGCCTCAGTGCGGCAAAAAACGCACGCCAACAAACACAAGGAACACGTCACGACAGACAGCCGAACGATTTTCTACTCGGCTTGCACTCCTGTTTTCTGAGAGCACACGCCAACAATTCGGTATAAGGGAACTGTGGGACGGCATTTCAAACTCCTTACGTACAGCTGCAACCGAAACCATTGGTTTTGGGAAAACGCAAAAGAACAGCTGGTGTGACGAGGAGTGCCGTGTCGCAGCGGAGAGAAATCAGACTGCCTACCTCGCAACGTTACGATCGACCACAACACGTGCGGGATGGGATAGATACCGAGAGTTGAAGAGGGAAGCGAGACGCATTTGCAGACAGAAAAAGAAAGAGACCGAAATGCGTGAGTATGAAGAGCTGGCCGACGGAGGTAATGCTCGAAATTTTTAAATGTGGCGGCTAGCGCAAGGTGTTAAGGCCGGAGCATACTCTTGAGGAACTTCCAGAGGAGATCGAGTGACTGATGCTGGGATGCATCACCTTCTTTGCAAAATATGGTCAGACGAAAGCAACTATCCTAGCTTAAGTCTCCTCAACATCGGGTATAAGGTTCTATGGAGCGTATTGTGTGGACATTTTCAGTGTGACTTTAGTCCTGACAAATCTACAACTGACAAGATATTCACCATGGTCCAAATCTTGAAAAGACCCGTGGAAAACATCAACAAAAGCTCCGTCCGGATCGGGAAGGACACCTCCGGGCCGTTTGATACCAAGCGACAGACAAGGTGACTGCCTTTCGGACAACTTCTTCATCCTGCTGCTGGAGAAAATAATTTGAGCTAAATTTAATCGAGCAGGTACAACATTTTATAATAGTGTACAGCTGTTGACGTATGCCGATGATATTGATATCAACACCCACGCCGTTAGTTCTGTTTTCTTCAGAATGGATAAGGCAACGAAGCTAATGGGTCTGGTGATGAACGAGGGCAAGACGAAATAGCTTCTGACAAAAGAATATCATCGAAATCCAACGCTGAATATCTCATACAACGGTTCTATTAAAAACTACTAAAAAGGCGGTACATCAATCGCTAAAGAAGCGGTCAATCTGTGAGTTATTCGAATGAAAATGAAAAAGCATGTTTTACACACAAGATAGCATTGTATCTTTGTGCCTAAAACAGATAAAATTGGACGAAAACTTGACCAAGCCCCCATATAACTAACATCAAGATTTTCGAACATCCATCTGACTTTACTCCACACGATTGGATGGTTGGTAAGGTATATTAATAAATCTCAGTGAATATTTTTTAGTATGTGGCATGTTAATAGTATGTAGGATTGACATAAGTTCTCCCACTATATATAAATATTTTCGTTTTTCTAACGAATTTTATGTCGAATATGTCGGTCAGTATATGCGTTATAAATAGAACTATAGTTTAATGTATACATAAATAGATTGGTTGCCGATTCGAAAGTATAAAATGTGCGGTTGCACCCAAATTTAGTCCTTCCTTACTTGTTTTCTATAATATAAAGTAAAGTGCATGCGTATGTATAATATCATTTTATATAGAATAATTTCAGATGATTCCAAGCTTCCAAATAGGGGTTAAATACTTATATCTAATTGAATGACATATGCCAGAATTATTATATATATATTCCACAATTAAAAAAAAATTGCGAAATTGATAGTTTTGAATTTGGCCGAGTTGACAATTATGCTGCGATAAAAATTCTGAGGTGCATGCGTTGAAGTATACTAAGCTGCATACATCCTCTGGCGAAAAATCTTATTTTTTGTCTAGACGCACTCCATTTACTTCCAATATTCTATTCGACTTTATAGATACACAGTTACACATATTGTCACAAAACTTTTACAAAGAGTTGTTTATTTGAATATATCACTCCCACATAAGTATACAACATATTGTCCATTTATGGTTACTACACCGACTCCCACACAAGCAATTTGCTCGGGCACATAATAAATACTCAAGCGTGCTTGCATAAAATTTCATTGCTTATGGTATACGCCATGCTGAGTCCATATAATCATAACTTTCACATGTAGCGATTAAGCATAGCACGCCTAGTAAACATACAAGTATTAAAGGCTTAAATGCTGACGAGCTTTCCAGTGTTTGGCACGACTGGTCCTTTAACACCTACAGACACAGAGATTATTATTTTTTGTTAAAGGCTGAAATCAATGGTTGGTTGCATATGTAGGATTAAAAGGTAGTACTTTGTCTTTAAAAATACTGATTAGTTTATTTTTTGTTGTTGCTTTGAGGTAATGGCTAAGCTTTTAATTGCTTTTGTGGTGTCGGTTTCCGATGTAATGTGGAAATATAATAATAAGCCTTGAGAAATCAGAAATATAAGTTTAAATATATTATATGTATATATTCCAAAAAATGTATACACTACATATTCGTTATAATTCGGCACTAGACCTACTGTACGTATTTCAAACATTCCTGGCTACATAAAATTTTAGGTATCACTGAATACCACACATCACAACTTCAAGGAAGCTAATCGCAATTACTGAGAAATTGCAAAATTATTAAGGAATACTTTTGAGCGTTCTGTTTAGCACAAAATTCATTTCCCTCAAATGTGGAAATCAAACATAAAAGCCTGCTTTAAGTTTAAAGTTTAATCGTACAAATCAAACAGTTTCATATTACAATTCAAACTTCTGCCGACGAATATTATTGAGAGTGGTATGACATTACTTTTATTATAATAAATGGTTTCCGAATAAACAATATTTTTAAAAGGGTTGAAGATACCATCAATGGAAGGCGCTGTAATGCGATATTGACTGTTTTTTCCGAAATATGATATAACAGGTCAATTAAAAAGTACAAACGTCAACCAAAAGATTGGGGAAATATATAGAAAATAATACATTTTAGGCAAAAATATATACTGTTATTAAAAAAACACGCTCTCTCAATTTCACTCAACTAAATAGCTCATTGGGCGATATATACTATGTGATATAAAGTCAATTGGAAGTTCAAAAATCTTTATAACTGGCATATAGCGGATAGGGGAAGTATTGATCCGATTCAACCCATTTTTGATACAAGCGTATTTATTATCAAAAAACCATTTTCCTGCATGTTGAACTCTTTCGTCACATTTTTATACTCTTACAACCAGTCGCTACAGAGTATTATTTTGTTCACATAACGGTTGTACGTATCAACTAAAACTAAGCGAGATTGATATAGGGTTACGTACTCGTGTATGTAAATAGTCAGGAAGACGAGAAAATTTGAAATCCGGTTGACTGTCTATCTGCCCGTCCGTCTATCCGTGAAAGCTTTAACTTGAGTAAAAATTGAGATATCTCGATGAAACTTCATACGCGGGGTCCTTTGTACAAAAACCATTTCGAGTCCGTAGATGGGCGTAAACGGACCACTGCCACGCCCACAAATCGTCATTAACCGAAAACATATAATGTATAAAATCGGAGTGTAACCTCGCTCACTCCGCACATAACGGTACTGTACAAAATTACGAAAAGCGCAATAAACCCATAACTAATTACGCCAGAGACATTAAATTTTACCTCCAAGGTGGTATGAGATGCTCTCTGACCGCAACCAGATACCGAATATTTGGACTCCAGTACCTACAATTGACTTTTGTTCGAATATGTCGGTCAATGTGTGATATATGTATAAAACTGAAATTAAGGGATAATATTTCTGTGACAATAGTATGTCTCTGTATCAAAAAAGGTCAAATCGGGACAATTCTTTATTCTGGATATATCAACCAATATTTGAGTTATCTTAATGAAATTGAGAGACCATAATGGTTTGCTAAAAAGAACTCGAATCAAATTAAAATTAATCTAAAAGAACAAACAAAACGAATTCGTAAAGAAAAAGAGAAGTACAGCATTGTAAAAGTAAAAATAATTTGCTAAGAAGAATTTCAATCAAATTAAAATTAATCTAAAAGAACAAACAAAACGATTTCGTAAAGAAAAAGAGAAGTACAGCATTTTAAAAGTAAAAATAATTTGCTAAAAAGAACTCGAATCAAATTAAAATTAATCTAAAAGAACAAACAAAACGATTTCGTAAAGAAAAAGAGAAGTACAGCATTGTAAAAGTAAAAATAATTTGCTAAGAAGAATTTCAATCAAATTAAAATTAATCTAAAAGAACAAACAAAACGATTTCGTAAAGAAAAAGAGAAGTACAGCATTTTAAAAGTAAAAATAATTTTCTAAGAAGAACTCGAATCAAATCTATAATTAGAATTAATATAAAAATAAGTATATTCTTACATATTGTTAATACTAAGATGGACTTAAACGAAATAACGACTTTAACTGTCAACGGACTGAAAGAGAAGTTGAGGGAATTGGGTATTTCGACTACAGGTCAAAAACGTGATCTTCAGGAAAGACTTATCAAACACTACGACTTATCGGAAAATAGGGCTAGTGACGAAGAGTTCAACCAGTCAGTTTACGAAGACGTAGGTGGAACCACCAACTTACGGTCCTCACCGCTTATCGTGCAACAACAACAGTTTACTCTAAAAGATTTAGGAGATTGTGTTAACGTTTTTTCAGGAGAAGGGTCTGTAGATATTCGAGGGTGGGTAAGCGAATTTGAAAATAATGCAGAAATAGTAAAATGGAATGATCTTCAGAGATTTGTTTATGGCAAACAGCTTCTTCGTGGTGCCGCTAAGCTTTTTGTTAGGAGTCAGAATAATTTAAATAGTTGGGAAGCTCTGAAGTTATCATTAATTAATGAGTTTGGTCGCAAACTATCTTCTGCAGATGTGCATAGGTTGTTGAAAAATCGCCGCAAACAAGCAAACGAAACTTTTCGGGAATACTTGTATCATCTCATGGAGGTAGGCAAACAGATTAGTCTAGACGAAGAAAGCATTATAGATTATTTCATAGAAGGGGTTCCAGATACCAAGTTCAATAAGGCAATTTTGTATCAAGCTAAAAATATAGAAGAACTAAAAGAGCAAATCAAAATTTACGAAAAGATACGGAAATACAACTCAGGGATAGGAAAAATAGTAAATGATACATCCTCTAACAAGACAAAAGAAGAACTAGGTAAAAGATGTTTCAAGTGCGGAGACAAATTCCACGTAGCAGCTCAATGCCCACAAAAACAATATAAATGCTTTAAATGTAATGAGATGGGACATCGTTCGTTTGAGTGCAAAAATAATAAAGTCAAGGGAGCTAGAGAAGTTAAAATCGAATCAAGTAGCATAAACACTTTAGGAAATACAAGTTTTCAACCAGTCGTTGATGAAGAATTACATTTCAAAACAGTTAATTTAAATGGGTTTAGCTTCGAAGCTCTAATTGATTCAGGGTGTTCACTTAATTTAATACGTTACGATACGTTGATACTAAGTGGGCTTAAACCAATTCTAAGCAATGAGAAAAGAAAACTATATAGCGCTTGCTCAAATGCGATTCAGACAATCGGAAGTTTTGATACTTTTATACATATAGATGAGTTAGTGTTAAAGGTCAGATTTCATGTAGTCAGAGAACAAGATATTAAATTTGCAAGTATGATAGGAAAGGCTATATTAAAAGACGTAGATATTGTTTTAACAGAAGATAAAGTAATGTTTAAGAAAAAGGATAATTCAAGAGATTATAAACCAGGTAATGACAAAATGAGGCAGGATTCTAAACAGGTTATGAAAGAAGAACGAAATGCACCAATAGAAGCAAAAAATAAGTGGATTAAGGAATTTGATGCGATGAGTTTAAATGAAAGAAAGGATGAGACTACAGTGAATTTGGGACATTTGAGTAAGGGATTAGCAAAAGAAGTTAAAAGCTTAGTTGATAAATACAAATCATCTGGTAAATGCATATCACCCGTTAAGATGGAAATTGTTTTGACAGATGAAATTCCCGTCTATCAGCGACCAAGACGTTTACCAATCGATGACCGTAGTTTTGTCGATAAACAAATAGAAGATTGGTTAAAAGAGGGAATAATACAACCAAGCTCTTCCAATTATGCTTCTCCGGTAGTAGTAGTTCCTAAAAAAGATGGAAACAGACGCTTATGTTGCGATTATAGACAATTAAATAAAAAAATTGTAAGGGACAATTTTCCAATGGTTGTAATGGACGATGTCTTAGATAGCCTTCAAGAGGGTCGAGTTTTTACAACGTTAGATTTATCGAACGGATTTTTCCATGTGCCAGTAGATTCACAATCTAAGAAATTTACCGCTTTCGTTACCCACAATGGTCAATATAAGTTTTGTGTTGTTCCATTCGGTATTTCAAACTCACCAGCTGTCTTTTGTCGTTATGTTAATGCTGTTTTCCGGCCACTAATCCAGAAGGGAACCGTAATTACATATATGGACGACTTGATTATCCCCGCAATAGACGAGACAGAGGGAATTGAAAAACTACGAGAAGTTTTAGAAGTTAGCGAATCGTACGGGTTAAAGATTAAATGGAAAAAATGCCAATTTCTTCAACGAAGCGTTGAATTTCTGGGGTACATAGTGGGAAATGGTACCATAAAAATATCGGAAGAAAAGACAACTGCTGTACAAAAGTTTCCGCTTCCATCCGACAGAAAAATGTTACAAAGGTTTTTGGGGTTGACGTCATATTTCCGACGTTTCGTACTGGACTACGCAACGATAGCTAGACCTTTGTCAGACCTTCTAAGAAAAGATTCGGTTTTCAAGTTAGGCGAAGAGCAAGTCGCGGCATTTCAACAATTAAAGGCTAATTTACAAAAAGCGCCTATATTACAGTTATTTTCGCAAAAAGCAGCTACTGAGGTACATACAGATGCTAGTAAATGGGGATATGGGGCAATTTTATTACAAAAAAGTTCGGACGATCAGCTTTTACATCCGGTGCAATACATGAGCCGGAAAACAAAGCCGGTGGAAGAGAATTATCCGGCGTATGAGTTAGAGGTACTGGCAATCATAGAGGCCTTAAAGAAATGGAGAATATACCTATTAGGTATACACTTCAAAATTGTGACAGATTGTAACGCGTTCACGATGACTCTTAAGAAGAAAGACGTACCGCCAAAAATAGCGAGATGGGCATTGTTTCTTCAGGACTTTAACTATGAAATCGAACATAGAGCAGGATCCAGAATGGTCCACGTTGACGCTTTAAGTAGGGTGTACTGCTTAATGCTACAAGACTCTTTAAAGTTTCGGCTAAAGCAAGCTCAACTTAATGACGAATGGACAAAGGCAGTACGTAAAGTTCTAGAAAAAGACGAATACGAAGACTTTTATATAAAATTTGACATTCTTTTTAAAAATCCTGCAAAGGAACTAATTGTAGTACCAAAGCTAATGGAAGACGAAATCATTAAGTTGGCCCACAGGCAAGGGCATTTCTCTGTAAAGAAAACTCAGGATCTGTTAGAAAAGTCGTATTATATCCCCCAAGTAAAGGGTAAAGTTTGTCAGATATTAAAAAAACAGTTATTAAAAAAACACGCTCTCTCAATTTCACTCAACTAAATAGCTCATTGGGCGATATATACTATGTGATATAAAGTCAATTGGAAGTTCAAAAATCTTTATAACTGGCGTATAGCGGATAGGGGAAGTATTGATCCGATTCAACCCATTTTTGATACAAGCGTATTTATTATCAAAAAACCATTTTCCTGCATGTTGAACTCTTTCGTCACATTTTTATACTCTTACAACCAGTCGCTACAGAGTATTATTTTGTTCACATAACGGTTGTACGTATCAACTAAAACTAAGCGAGATTGATATAGGGTTACGTACTCGTGTATGTAAATAGTCAGGAAGACGAGAAAATTTGAAATCCGGTTGACTGTCTATCTGCCCGTCCGTCTATCCGTGAAAGCTTTAACTTGAGTAAAAATTGAGATATCTCGATGAAACTTCATACGCGGGGTCCTTTGTACAAAAACAATTTCGAGTCCGTAGATGGGCGTAAACGGACCACTGCCACGCCCACAAATCGTCATTAACCGAAAACATATAATGTATAAAATCGGAGTGTAACCTCGCTCACTCCGCACATAACGGTACTGTACAAAATTACGAAAAGCGCAATAAACCCATAACTAATTACGCCAGAGACATTAAATTTTACCTCCAAGGTGGTATGAGATGCTCTCTGACCGCAACCAGATACCGAATATTTGGACTCCAGTACCTACAATTGACTTTTGTTCGAATATGTCGGTCAATGTGTGATATATGTATAAAACTGAAATTAAGGGATAATATTTCTGTGACAATAGTATGTCTCTGTATCAAAAAAGGTCAAATCGGGACAATTCTTTATTCTGGATATATCAACCAATATTTGAGTTATCTTAATGAAATTGAGAGACCATAATGGTTTGCTAAAAAGAACTCGAATCAAATTAAAATTAATCTAAAAGAACAAACAAAACGAATTCGTAAAGAAAAAGAGAAGTACAGCATTGTAAAAGTAAAAATAATTTGCTAAGAAGAATTTCAATCAAATTAAAATTAATCTAAAAGAACAAACAAAACGATTTCGTAAAGAAAAAGAGAAGTACAGCATTTTAAAAGTAAAAATAATTTGCTAAAAAGAACTCGAATCAAATTAAAATTAATCTAAAAGAACAAACAAAACGATTTCGTAAAGAAAAAGAGAAGTACAGCATTGTAAAAGTAAAAATAATTTGCTAATGAGAATTTCAATCAAATTAAAATTAATCTAAAAGAACAAACAAAACGATTTCGTAAAGAAAAAGAGAAGTTCAGCATTTTAAAAGTAAAAATAATTTTCTAAGAAGAACTCGAATCAAATCTATAATTAGAATTAATATAAAAATAAGTATATTCTTACATATTGTTAATACTAAGATGGACTTAAACGAAATAACGACTTTAACTGTCAACGGACTGAAAGAGAAGTTGAGGGAATTGGGTATTTCGACTACAGGTCAAAAACGTGATCTTCAGGAAAGACTTATCAAACACTACGACTTATCGGAAAATAGGGCTAGTGACGAAGAGTTCAACCAGTCAGTTTACGAAGACGTAGGTGGAACCACCAACTTACGGTCCTCACCGCTTATCGTGCAACAACAACAGTTTACTCTAAAAGATTTAGGAGATTGTGTTAACGTTTTTTCAGGAGAAGGGTCTGTAGATATTCGAGGGTGGGTAAGCGAATTTGAAAATAATGCAGAAATAGTAAAATGGAATGA
This sequence comes from Bactrocera dorsalis, assembly GCF_023373825.1. Taxonomy (NCBI): domain Eukaryota; kingdom Metazoa; phylum Arthropoda; class Insecta; order Diptera; family Tephritidae; genus Bactrocera; species Bactrocera dorsalis. Next base: position 46,260,650 of record NC_064304.1, on the reverse strand, counting down.
TCTTCAGAGATTTGTTTATGGCAAACAGCTTCTTCGTGGTGCCGCTAAGCTTTTTGTTAGGAGTCAGAATAATTTAAATAGTTGGGAAGCTCTGAAGTTATCATTAATTAATGAGTTTGGTCGCAAACTATCTTCTGCAGATGTGCATAGGTTGTTGAAAAATCGCCGCAAACAAGCAAACGAAACTTTTCGGGAATACTTGTATCATCTCATGGAGGTAGGCAAACAGATTAGTCTAGACGAAGAAAGCATTATAGATTATTTCATAGAAGGGGTTCCAGATACCAAGTTCAATAAGGCAATTTTGTATCAAGCTAAAAATATAGAAGAACTAAAAGAGCAAATCAAAATTTACGAAAAGATACGGAAATACAACTCAGGGATAGGAAAAATAGTAAATGATACATCCTCTAACAAGACAAAAGAAGAACTAGGTAAAAGAGGTTTCAAGTGCGGAGACAAATTCCACGTAGCAGCTCAATGCCCACAAAAACAATATAAATGCTTTAAATGTAATGAGATGGGACATCGTTCGTTTGAGTGCAAAAATAATAAAGTCAAGGGAGCTAGAGAAGTTAAAATCGAATCAAGTAGCATAAACACTTTAGGAAATACAAGTTTTCAACCAGTCGTTGATGAAGAATTACATTTCAAAACAGTTAATTTAAATGGGTTTAGCTTCGAAGCTCTAATTGATTCAGGGTGTTCACTTAATTTAATACGTTACGATACGTTGATACTAAGTGGGCTTAAACCAATTCTAAGCAATGAGAAAAGAAAACTATATAGCGCTTGCTCAAATGCGATTCAGACAATCGGAAGTTTTGATACTTTTATACATATAGATGAGTTAGTGTTAAAGGTCAGATTTCATGTAGTCAGAGAACAAGATATTAAATTTGCAAGTATGATAGGAAAGGCTATATTAAAAGACGTAGATATTGTTTTAACAGAAGATAAAGTAATGTTTAAGAAAAAGGATAATTCAAGAGATTATAAACCAGGTAATGACAAAATGAGGCAGGATTCTAAACAGGTTATGAAAGAAGAACGAAATGCACCAATAGAAGCAAAAAATAAGTGGATTAAGGAATTTGATGCGATGAGTTTAAATGAAAGAAAGGATGAGACTACAGTGAATTTGGGACATTTGAGTAAGGGATTAGCAAAAGAAGTTAAAAGCTTAGTTGATAAATACAAATCATCTGGTAAATGCATATCACCCGTTAAGATGGAAATTGTTTTGACAGATGAAATTCCCGTCTATCAGCGACCAAGACGTTTACCAATCGATGACCGTAGTTTTGTCGATAAACAAATAGAAGATTGGTTAAAAGAGGGAATAATACAACCAAGCTCTTCCAATTATGCTTCTCCGGTAGTAGTAGTTCCTAAAAAAGATGGAAACAGACGCTTATGTTGCGATTATAGACAATTAAATAAAAAAATTGTAAGGGACAATTTTCCAATGGTTGTAATGGACGATGTCTTAGATAGCCTTCAAGAGGGTCGAGTTTTTACAACGTTAGATTTATCGAACGGATTTTTCCATGTGCCAGTAGATTCACAATCTAAGAAATTTACCGCTTTCGTTACCCACAATGGTCAATATAAGTTTTGTGTTGTTCCATTCGGTATTTCAAACTCACCAGCTGTCTTTTGTCGTTATGTTAATGCTGTTTTCCGGCCACTAATCCAGAAGGGAACCGTAATTACATATATGGACGACTTGATTATCCCCGCAATAGACGAGACAGAGGGAATTGAAAAACTACGAGAAGTTTTAGAAGTTAGCGAATCGTACGGGTTAAAGATTAAATGGAAAAAATGCCAATTTCTTCAACGAAGCGTTGAATTTCTGGGGTACATAGTGGGAAATGGTACCATAAAAATATCGGAAGAAAAGACAACTGCTGTACAAAAGTTTCCGCTTCCATCCGACAGAAAAATGTTACAAAGGTTTTTGGGGTTGACGTCATATTTCCGACGTTTCGTACTGGACTACGCAACGATAGCTAGACCTTTGTCAGACCTTCTAAGAAAAGATTCGGTTTTCAAGTTAGGCGAAGAGCAAGTCGCGGCATTTCAACAATTAAAGGCTAATTTACAAAAAGCGCCTATATTACAGTTATTTTCGCAAAAAGCAGCTACTGAGGTACATACAGATGCTAGTAAATGGGGATATGGGGCAATTTTATTACAAAAAAGTTCGGACGATCAGCTTTTACATCCGGTGCAATACATGAGCCGGAAAACAAAGCCGGTGGAAGAGAATTATCCGGCGTATGAGTTAGAGGTACTGGCAATCATAGAGGCCTTAAAGAAATGGAGAATATACCTATTAGGTATACACTTCAAAATTGTGACAGATTGTAACGCGTTCACGATGACTCTTAAGAAGAAAGACGTACCGCCAAAAATAGCGAGATGGGCATTGTTTCTTCAGGACTTTAACTATGAAATCGAACATAGAGCAGGATCCAGAATGGTCCACGTTGACGCTTTAAGTAGGGTGTACTGCTTAATGCTAGAAGACTCTTTAAAGTTTCGGCTAAAGCAAGCTCAACTTAATGACGAATGGACAAAGGCAGTACGTAAAGTTCTAGAAAAAGACGAATACGAAGACTTTTATATAAAATTTGACATTCTTTTTAAAAATCCTGCAAAGGAACTAATTGTAGTACCAAAGCTAATGGAAGACGAAATCATTAAGTTGGCCCACAGGCAAGGGCATTTCTCTGTAAAGAAAACTCAGGATCTGTTAGAAAAGTCGTATTATATCCCCCAAGTAAAGGGTAAAGTTTGTCAGATATTAAAAAAACAGTTATTAAAAAAACACGCTCTCTCAATTTCACTCAACTAAATAGCTCATTGGGCGATATATACTATGTGATATAAAGTCAATTGGAAGTTCAAAAATCTTTATAACTGGCATATAGCGGATAGGGGAAGTATTGATCCGATTCAACCCATTTTTGATACAAGCGTATTTATTATCAAAAAACCATTTTCCTGCATGTTGAACTCTTTCGTCACATTTTTATACTCTTACAACCAGTCGCTACAGAGTATTATTTTGTTCACATAACGGTTGTACGTATCAACTAAAACTAAGCGAGATTGATATAGGGTTACGTACTCGTGTATGTAAATAGTCAGGAAGACGAGAAAATTTGAAATCCGGTTGACTGTCTATCTGCCCGTCCGTCTATCCGTGAAAGCTTTAACTTGAGTAAAAATTGAGATATCTCGATGAAACTTCATACGCGGGGTCCTTTGTACAAAAACAATTTCGAGTCCGTAGATGGGCGTAAACGGACCACTGCCACGCCCACAAATCGTCATTAACCGAAAACATATAATGTATAAAATCGGAGTGTAACCTCGCTCACTCCGCACATAACGGTACTGTACAAAATTACGAAAAGCGCAATAAACCCATAACTAATTACGCCAGAGACATTAAATTTTACCTCCAAGGTGGTATGAGATGATCTCTGACCGCAACCAGATACCGAATATTTGGACTCCAGTACCTACAATTGACTTTTGTTCGAATATGTCGGTCAATGTGTGATATATGTATAAAACTGAAATTAAGGGATAATATTTCTGTGACAATAGTATGTCTCTGTATCAAAAAAGGTCAAATCGGGACAATTCTTTATTCTGGATATATCAACCAATATTTGAGTTATCTTAATGAAATTGAGAGACCATAATGGTTAAAATGTGATTTTGATCACATAAGCGGTTACAGGCGTCGATCGATGAGACGGATTCTGACCAATTTTTGGTCGTCAGTCAATTTGTGCGGAACAAACCGTGCACACATAAGCCCAATGTTCGGTTGAAATGCGAAAAATCGATGTTTTGGAGATGTTCAATTCCATTTCCTTGAATTTGTATGATGATTTCGGCTAATTTTCGATGGAATTCCCGGTGATTACGGATTTTGATTGGTCCACATGCTGCTCGTCCTCACGACCACTTTGAAAACGGTAAAACCACTCGTTCACTCTGTAATCATCACCGTAATCTTGTTTCATCAATTGCAACGTCTCGGTAAAAGTTTTACCAATTTTAAAACAAAATTTTATGCTGGCCAAGTGGCTCTTTCCTTCAGTACATATGCACAGTAAATACATCGGGAAATGCATTGTTGACGAGGATATAAAGGGTGATTTTTTAAGAGCTTGATAACTTTTTTAAAAAAAAAAACGCATAAAATTTGCAAAATCTCATCGGTTCTTTATTTGAAACGTTAGATTGGTTCATGACATTTACTTTTTGAAGATAATTTCATTTAAATGTTGACCGCGGCTGCGTCTTAGGTGGTCCATTCGGAAAGTCCAATTTTGGGCAACTTTTTCGAGCATTTCGGCCGGAATAGCCCGAATTTCTTCGGAAATGTTGTCTTCCAAAGCTGGAATAGTTGCTGGCTTATTTCTGTAGACTTTAGACTTGACGTAGCCCCACAAAAAATAGTCTAAAGGCGTTAAATCGCATGATCTTGGTGGCCAACTTACGGGTCCATTTCTTGAGATGAATTGTTGTCCGAAGTTTTCCCTCAAAATGGCCATAGAATCGCGAGCTGTGTGGCATGTAGCGCCATCTTGTTGAAACCACATGTCAACCAAGTTCAGTTCTTCCATTTTTGGCAACAAAAAGTTTGTTAGCATCGAACGATAGCGATCGCCATTCACCGTAACGTTGCGTCCAACAGCATCTTTGAAAAAATACGGTCCAATGATTCCACCAGCGTACAAACCACACCAAACAGTGCATTTTTCGGGATGCATGGGCAGTTCTTGAACGGCTTCTGGTTGCTCTTCACCCCAAATGCGGCAATTTTGCTTATTTACGTAGCCATTCAACCAGAAATGAGCCTCATCGCTGAACAAAATTTGTCGATAAACACATTTCGAACCGAACACTGATTTTGGTAATAAAATTCAATGATTTGCAAGCGTTGCTCGTTAGTAAGTCTATTCATGATGAAATGTCAAAGCATACTGAGCATCTTTCTCTTTGACACCATGTCTGAAATCCCACGTGATCTGTCAAATACTAATGCATGAAAATCCTAACCTCAAAAAATCACCCGTTATTATGACTTGGTGATTGTTTAGAAAATAGAAGGTAATTTTATGCATCCTGTATATTCACTTACAGCTACTTTTTCTTTGCCAATATCTGAGAAATATTTTGAGAAGGCAGATGGATCTTCCATTCATTGATTCTCGTGTTCGCGGTGGAACTTTTCAACATTACACAATTATGATGATTTTAAGTAGGCGTTGATATCATTAGGGTACATTGAATATCTGAAATCAAAAGAGGTTGGTACCTGTAAATATTTTGTCTTTGTTCTAAATATCGTAGCTTCTGAAAAGCCAGATGAACCAAGGCAATATCTCAGCAAGAAGAACCGAAATAAGGAATGTTTATACCTGTGTTGATTAAATCAGATGCTTTTCGATTTGGTAAACTTATGCCGAAATGACTGCGAATCAATGTTTCATTGTACATTGCGTCACTGCATGATATCGTTAGATCGTTGAACTTTGTGCGATGTCCAAGAGAAAACAAGTTCTCCATACTAGCAAATAGTGGACGAATTTGTGTCGCTTTGAATTTGTGTTCAATATTACATCAGCAATCATACTGTCCCAATGATTTTCATATTCTAACAAGCCTAGTGCAAGGCATGTATCCTTATACTATCTATATATTCCTGTATTGAAAAATAAATGGCGAAATCTCAGTTATTACATCGGTGCACAAGAAAGGTCTTCGGCCATTCAGGTTTGTAGAATAATTCCAAACACCCAAACATATGGCACAAGACCACTAAAGTGAGTTGCCCTGTTATGCTATATAATTTATTATTTTAAGTACTTTTCTGCATATGCAGTGCCTACTACTTTCGCTGTAAGGTCTTTAAGTTTCTTTGCTGACTAAATCCAATTTAAATTATTTTAAAAATTCATCTTGCCTTGCTCACTTATACCAAAGTACACATAATCAGCTGTTCCCTCTTTCTTTCTGTGTATAACGTTGTTTGCCGTAAGATACTGGCTAAGTGGCTAGTTTGATCGAGTATTTGTGTTAATTTGTACGCAGTATTTAAAATGAAATCTTCGTTCTTATTTATTTAGTTATCGCTAAGGTAAGAGCATTTCGTTGATTCAAAGAATAACCATATTTTCTTGAATAACCGCTTTGCCGCTTTTTAGTTATTATCCGGTATATAGCAAGCATCGGTTTGATCTAAATAACCGTCGACGCAGCGTGCCGCCTGGCGCCCTGGGTGTGCTAAGCAGGTTAATGGGTTTATAAGTTACTAAACTTCTCACCCTTTCATTTCACATCTCTCTTAATATAACGAATATTAGAATTTCGGATTATTGCCTGAGTCTACTCCATATTGATGATGGTATGCGGCAAGTTAGTAGTACATATTCTACTAGTACTAGTGTGTAATAAATGATCGGTTACACTCGAACCTAGTCTTCCGTACTTGTTGATTTTAATTTTTTTGTACCTTTGTTGATTTGATTATTGTCGAAATCTTCTGCTACATTGCCACTGATTCATATGATCTTGAGGTTGGATTCATGATGTACTATAAAGTCGAAGAGCACAGTAAACAAGACCTTCACTTTTGAACACACTTGTCGAGCCTTTTTCGGTCTTGGCATGGCAGGATGTTTCCACTGAGAAGTTTAAGCCTTATTTTCAACGTCATATTCGTAAAACGTTGTTTTGTCACCTGATATTTTGAAACAAATTTTGCTGCCACGCGTTTTATGCCGAATACATTCGTAATATATTCAGCGACTTCTTTGTTTCTGATTCGGCGATCTTTCACAATCAGATAGTATATGCAGTAGGGTGATTCAAAAAAAAATTACTTTTTTTCGATTAGTACTCGGAAAAATAAGTTCGAAGACATCTCTAAGAAAGCCGCTCCAAATATGAGTTTTTAATTGTCCTCCTTCATACAGTTTTCTATTTTTTCTTATTACCAGATAGAAAAATTGAATGCCCCAAAAAAGGTCTCCTATGATTTTTTCGTAAACCCAACCGTTTAAAAGATATTAATAGTTAAAGTTTGATTATTTTTGGGAACATTTTTTACTTCTTATGGATTTTATAACTCAATGAAAAAACTCATTATCAATGATGAAACTCATAGGTTTTTGGAGAGACTTTCTTAGAGGTGTCTAGGAACCTATTTTTCAGAGTACCAAACGAAAAAAAAAATTTTTTTTAAATCCACCCTAATATGCATTGATGTTTGACGATGAATATCTCGTAAACGCTTAACTTAATCGAAAAATCATGACAGATTATTTTTATAGAGCAGTAAATTGTTTTCCATTCATGTTGTCTTGGCAAAAGTCGGTTCGGTATTAAGGTCGATTCTTAATATTAAATTTTGTCGGCTCCTGAAAGAATTTGCGGGTTTTGGATCTTTGCAAGTTGCAAGATTATAAAATGTTCGGTTACACCCGATCCTAGCTTTCATTATTTCCTGTATATCAATTTCGTAAAACCGAGATATTTCCTTTATTTCACTTTCAAATGTGTAATTAACACAAAAGTTCAAATCAAGGAAATGCATTTATCAGTTCTGTGGGTGTATATATGTGAAGCAGTGTATATTATCGATTTTTTATGTCCCCTGAACGTATTAACAACAAGTTTCAGCAAAACTTTAACTTTGAAATATCCTTTTTTGTCAAGTAAACCAATGCAGAGCGAAAGGTAAGTTAATTCAAACCATTGGCCGCTCAGAGCAACGGATTTTACATACCAGTCAGTCTCTGGCTCTGTCAGCAAAAAGTAATTTTATTACGAAAATTCATTGCGGCCCATGCATATTAGTAAATACTCTTGTACCTACAAATACTACCGAATATCGCTCATATGAAAATATCCCTTATCATATACTCATGCTCAATTCAATTCATCCAACTTTTTTAACCCTTGGAGCAATTAAACGTTTTTATTTATAAAATTTGAGTAGTTTTTGGTTCTTCCTGAAATACATATGCACACTGAGCTTGGTTCCATAAAATACAAATGATATTTCTATTTTAATCGAACCAAAAAACGCGTAATGTAAAATTGCAGTACCTGTGAGCATACTTTTAAAAGGACTTGGCCAGAAGTTAATCTCATTTCACTAAGAACTACCGGCAGTTCGTATAAGTATGCGTGTTGGATAGCATTAATATTACATAATCTGTTACAACACAATGTCGCTTGTAATTTTCAAACTTCTTCGTGTGACTCAGCACTTAATAACTTGTGGCTTTAATAATGTGGAGTTTGTTTCCACTAAGTGGAAATGACAGTGATAAATTGATTAAATTAAAATTTGAAGCCCAACTTTGACCCACCGTGAGCACGCCCATTGAACGTATAATAGTATAACATATTACTCGCATAAATTTGCACAACTTTTATATTAGTACATGATAACATACATAATTGGGAGGTGTTTTGCAGTTTCTTGTAAACATACTGGTTATCTCATATTCGAGTTAATTAGGTTGTTTTTAATATAAATATTTCAGACTCGAAACATTCAAAATTTTTACGACAGATCTTTCAATGGGCTATGAATTTCTCTACTAAGATTTACCTTGGATTGGAGGGATATTATTGAAACAAATTCAAATGATCATATGGTTTTCACATAACAGATTACTTAGGTTATCGCGCATTTACTTATGTTTAATAGCAGTGATGGATTACCGCCTAGGCCCGGGCCCGGGGGGCGGCAAATTTTTCAGAATGTCAAAATTTTAAATCTGATATAATGTAACGACAATAGAATGTAATTCATTTTGGGATTAACTTTTTTATTCGTGAGTGCAATACTGATAAAAAATGTTTTATAACAGAAATAATTGAATATAGATAAGCTTTTTCTGAAGAATTTTCAAAGCTCTGTTGACTTGTTGTATCTTTAGTAAAGTTAATCTTACAAGTGAGCCGCTTCTAAAATTGCACAATGTTTTCTTATTTTATTTTCAATGATTCCGGTCATTTCATATATGAATTGATATAAGTATTCATTTAAAATTCATCTTTTTGTTTGTATATAAAAATATTTTTATTCTTAAAAATGATTTCCATAGAATCAAATAAATGAATATATTAATTTTATAGACAATTTTTTGAAAAATAGAAACAATTTGAAGAAAATAAAAATTTAATAACATTGATGTTTAATTTTCGCAATATTGTGAGTTATATTGACGATTATTAACGAAATTTTATAGCTTAAAGCAATAATTCGTAATTATTGTAAAATGTTATTAAAATTAAAGTTTATATTTATGTCGATATATACAGCCGTGGGCAAATAGCACACATTGTCATAAGAAGCAATGAGAGCTTATACAATTGACAAAGTTCTTTAAAAGGCTAAAAAGGGCTAAAAATATCATTATATGTTTATTAATTTAACCATTTAAGTAAAAAATAACAATTAGCAATTCACGAATAATTAATATTAATTGAAAAACTTGACCTCACCCTAAAATGCCTATTTGAATGTCAATAGCACAATTTACCAAACCTGCAAAATTATGTGAAATTAATGAAATTTAATCAACGATTTGGTTCCATAATATATTTACGTTTCTGGTTGGTACTATATCCCCGATTTTGCATTACGGCATAACATCTGCGTACCATACTTTCTACAAGCTTCTCACACCTCTCCGTTGGGATGGAGTACCAAGCTTCCTTAATACCTTCCCATAAATGTTCAAAACTTGAGAAATTTTTAGCCGCAATTTTAATTTTAACAGCGTTCCATAGGTTTTCTATGGGATTAAGGTCAGGGCTTTGCGCTGGCCAATCCAAAACATTTATATTTTCTTTCATAAGCCATTGGGAAATTTTAAGACAGCATACAAGTTTAAGACTTAAAAGCCCTTCTCAAACTCGTTGGTCGGCTCGACATGATGCATGCTACACATTAGAAAAAGAGTAGCCTGGAATAATTGTTGCACTAAACTTTATTGGCGAAAACAAAGATGAAAAACCTACTACGCGAGCTGAAGCTAAAGGACTGCAGCAAAAATTACAACATCTAGAAACAGCAATTCAAGTCATTGTTTAGAATGCAATTTTGGATCGCTTTAATGCTGCGAGTAAGAAGTGTCATCACTATGACGTGTGATCTCTATTTCTTTTACATATACTCATATACTTGTTCATTTTCGTCTATGTATTCATTTTCATTAATTTTCTGTATTTGTTAATTTTGAGTTCAAGTTTGTATTCAATGCTAATGTAAAGGCAGTTGACAAGAAGTAATAAAGCCGTAAGGTCCATTTGACAAAAGCTGAGTGTCAGAAGCTTCAGGATTCTCAAGCTGATTTATCGTGATAAGAATATATAGTTCTTTGGTATTATTTCTCCAAGATATGAGAAATTTTCTGATTATGAAAAAAAAGCCAAAGCACTATCTGGAGTTCAAAAGTATTACCACTATGACACCCGTCGTAAAAAAAACCCGAAAACTTCAGGCTGACGAGTCACGGAAAACTGAAAGAACAGCTTTATCTGGAGAAGAACCAACGAACCAACGTTTACTATCTAATTTTAGATACTTTAAGTGTACAATTGACAGGACGTAAAACTGCTTATCATAATCTTTACGAAAAATTTAATTTTTTTGACAATTTATATGAAATAGATACCAAGGAATTCGCGCAGATGAATTGGTTACTAAGTATTCTGATGATTTGGAAGATACATTCGCGAATGAATGTATTCATTTGCACTGTCAACTAAAAGATTCTCTAATGAACACAAAACATATTCGTTCCGAGCAAGGAATATCTAATTTTTTTGCATTCTCAAAATATTCAAGATGTTTGTCCAAATGTAGACATTGCTCTATTATTGTTATTTTGTATTTTTTTGAGTATTCGCACTACGAACTGTTCAGGAGAAAGATCTTTTTCCACCTTGAAAAGAGTCAAAACGTATTTACGCGCAAGTATCGGCCAAGAGAGACTCAATGCTTTACATAGTACTACTGTCAATTGAAGCCCAACTAGTTCAAGAAATTGATTACAACGACATAATTGATGATTTTGCTCAGACGAAAGTCAGAAAGAAGATATTTAAAAATTAAGTTATACATTATAGTTTAAGAAAACTGGCTGTTATTTATGTTGTTAATATTTATTTGTATTGTTTAACAATTATACTTTTATGAAATAAATATTATATCTTAAGAATATGAACGGACTCAAAGAGATAAAATTTCATCCTTTAAAAAGGGCGGCTAATCAGACAGGGCCTAGGGCGGCAAAATACTTAATCCGCCACTGTTTAATAGTAACTGTTATGTACAAGCGAAATGAAATTCAATCATCTCTTGCGACATTTTAAATAAATAATAAAGAATAGCATGAAAGTATACGATTAGAATCACTGTAAGCTTAATCGAAAAGTCGCAGTGACGGTGAAACGTCATGAACAAATACACATGATTAAACGAAGATTTCTTTTATAAGCAACATTACTTAATAGAATACGAAAATTGCATGGAAATGCCACAGGCATTACCAATTAAATATAAAAGGTTCCATGAAGATACATACTTCAGCGTTTTCATTACGAGAATGTTTACAATTTATACAAATATTTAAACAGCGTTTAGAAAACATGCACTTGTCAATGCGCATAAAATATTAAAATAAAATATGTGAATGATGTTAACGCATTTTTCTTATGAATGCTCAGTATCTATTTTTGCCTTTAAAATAATTTAAATACTAGATATATTTACGACAGCGATAAATAAGACATTTTATTTATCATATCCAATATACTATTAGAATGGACTGTAAAAGAATGTATATTATTGTTATTTTGTATAGAGAATTGACTTTCAAATCTCAACGTAGTAATTTCACGACATTAATTGAACGGTGAACGTGATTGTTATTTCGTTTGCTGTATCCTCTATCCAGTTTTCAAGAGACCTAGTATATAACATAACGCCGAACTACCTGTATCAAATAAAAAATCCCAATTATTAAAAAATAAATATTTGTAACTTCCTAAATACTGGCTCTGATAAAAAATAAAGCTTTAAAAAAACAATAAATGCTCAGGAAAACCCCGTCTGGAAATGTTGTGTGTTGTGTGTAAAAAAAATACGAATACGTAGATGGGTGTAATCGGACAACAACCACGCCTACTTCCCATACAACACAATTTTAAATTCAACTTGATTCTTTTACTTTCTAGTACACACATGAAATGAAATTAGTGTAACAGGATAAAACTTTGCACAAATAATTCCTTTGGTGTATGCCATCTTATGATTGTTCAAATTTAACCGAAAGCCTTCAGATACCGAAGCTTTGGACAGCATCACTTTTGATTATGTGAGATATACATATAATTGACATTCAGGGATAATCCTTCTTTTCTGTGTGTCAAAAATGGCTTGAATCGGGCCAATACTTTCCTTATCCCTCATATACCTAATATAAAGATTTCGAACTTCCAGGCGATTTTGTACCGCATAAGCTGCGTGTTTCACTCATAACAGTGTATCTACATATGTGCCTAAACAGATAAATTTAAGCGAAAACTTGACTTAGCTTTTATTTAACTAACACCAAGATTTTCGAATATCTGGCTGACTTTAATCTATATGATTGTTTTTTTTTTTTTGTTTAATATGTGGCATTGGGAAAATTAGATAAAATCGGGGTGAGACTACCCCAACTTTTTCTAAAAAAGTTTATGTGTCTGTCAATGTATGAGTTATATATAGCTTATAAATATACAAAATTGCTTGGATTTCGATCCACTGGTTGACGTTTTACATCTTAAAGTATTTCTCAGACTTTTATTTTTGCAAGTTATTCTTCTTCATTACTTACGTAGACACCTCTGACGCGATTATAGCCGAGTTAACAACAGCGCGCCAGTCGTTTCTTCGTTTCGATACGTGGCGGCAATTGGAGATTCCAAGCGAAACCAGGTCTTTCTCCACCTGTTCATTCCAACGGAGTGGAGGTCTTCCTCCTCCTCTGCTTTCCCCTGCGGGTACTGCGTCTAAAACTTTCATAGCTGGAGAGTTCCATCTCTTCGTTCCATCAACTGCGGTATTCGCTACTGCCAATGCGCAAAGGACCATAAATCTTCCGCAGAACTATTCTCTTGAAAACTCGTAACGTCGACTCATCAGATGTAGCTATCGACCATGCCTCTGGACTATACAGCAGGACGGGGATGATGAGTGACTTGTAGAGTTTTGTTTGTTGAGAGAGGACTTTAGTTCTCAATCGCGGCATAAACGCAGCTCTTTTTCGTGCTGTCGAAAGCAGCTTTGAAATCGATGAAAAATTGGTGTGTGTCGATTCAATTTTCACGGGTCTTTTCCCAGATTTGGCGCATGGTGAATATCTGGTCGGTTGTTGATTTTCGAGGCCTGGAGCCAGGCCCAATCAGTTTGTTGACAGTGGGCTTTAATCTTTAACACTATATACATAATACGCTCGATAGAACCTTATAGCATTGACAGACGGCAACATTAATCCGGATTAACGGAGTTAGTGAAGATAACTTCGTAGCTAACTCCCATTTAATCCTCAATATTTGAGAGAGTTGGCTGCATTTTCGTAGGCAACATTGTTAAAAATGGCCAATTTTAATCTATTGTGATTGAAAAACCAGCAACACTGACAGCTGTTTTTAAAATCAAGAGAACGGGTTCCCCTTCTCCTGGCGTTATGCTTTACTGCCATTCAGCAGCCTGGAGAAGTGTTTCCTCCATAATTTTAGTATGCCCTGGGCATTGGTTACTAGATCCATGGGTTCTACAAGTGTATACTCCGGCCTTGAAAACTCTTGCAAGTTGCAAGAGCGTAAAATGTTCGGATGTACCCGAAATTAGCCCTTTCTTATTTTTAATAATGTTTTGAACATATTCTCTTGTTGCAAAATTATGTTACCTTGAATATCTATTTTGACCGAATTAAAAAGCTTTCTGTCCACCGAATGGTTCATATACTTTAGACCTTTATATAGAGAGTACCGAATATAGTGTCTGATCATCTGCAAGTTATGCGCAATTTGCGCGAAGCAATCCACCAGAAACGCCCGGATTTGTGGAAGAACACCTATTAAAAAAATTGCACCACGATAACGCCTCTGCTCACACATCGTTTCTTGTGCGCGACTATTTGGCCAAAACCAACACACTAATGATGCCGCAGCCACCGTATTCCCCAGATCTGGCCCCCTGTGACTTTTTCTTGTTCCCTAAACTGAAGAAGCCCATGATAGGACGAAACTGTCTGTGAATTCATCAAAAATCAGCTGAAATCATCATTGAAATTCATGGAAATGGATTTGAACATCTCTAAAACATCGATTTATCGCATTTTGACCGAACATTTGGGTTTATGAAAGGTGTGTGCACGGTTTGTTCCGTTCAAATTGACTGATGACCAAAAATTGCTCAGAATCCAACATTCAAAGGACAATTATTTGACCAAAAATCATATTTTAAGCATTAACAACTCCCCACATTCACCTGATATGGCACGGTGCGACTTCTTCCTTTTCTCAAAATGCATTTGACCATGAAAGGAATGCTTGCAACAGCATACTGGCTGCCATACCGGCCAACGAAATAAAACACTCGTTCGACATGCTTTTGGGCCGTACAAAAAGCTGTATTGAAGTAGAAGGAGACTTTTTTGAACAAAATAAGTTGATTTTGCCGAAAAACCATTTGTTCTGTTTTTTTTTAAGTCCTGTTTACTTTGGAACACACCTTGTATAAACATCTTAAATTGAATATAATATACGAGTACTTATACTCGTATGATCAGCGTGACGATCTGGGCGGATTTAACAGTGACCGTCTGAATGTCACTTTGGCACCAAGTAACTGCCATATAAACTGAACGATCAGAACCAAGTGTTTGTATGGGAATCTTTTGTCTTTGACGAGATACCTACAGGACAAACGATTTTTCGGAATCGATCTTCAGTAGTCGAAGTCGAATAAGAATCGGTTCTTGACATTCGAAAAATCGATTATTTTACGAGAAAACTCGATTCTCGAGTAGAATTGGAATCGAGTTTACCATCCCTACTGGCAGCCATCGGGACACATATAAAACCTCCGCACAATAACCACCACAAAAAAAAAATATATTTTTTTTCTATGTTATTTATATGGAAAACAGAAAATTGGAAATAGGCACCTCTTAATATTAATATTAAGAGCTCATCTTTTGAGTGACTTTTTTTTACACATTTTCGAAAGTTTTGAGCCTGTTTTTCAGTTGAAAAAAAGAGGTTGTCTCAGAATGACACACCCTAATAAACATACTTATAAATCATAAATTGACTGACATATTCGAGAAATGTTTTGTTAAAAAAACCAAAATCATATATAGAATATGGGAGTAGAGGGTAGTATCGACCTGATATTATGTACATATGTATTTTCGCCAATACTACCTTCTTTTAATATGCTAGCTACTAATAAAATATTCCCTGAAGTTAAGGTACGCCACACACAATCACCAATCGTTCGGAATAAAGTCACCCGAATGTAGGGCACAATAGACCGTAGGTCGCGGTGAAATCATCTTTACTTGTATTATCTTATCACCAGGATGTTATGTGTTTGTTATATGGTGACTAGGTCTAGTTTTCGTCCAATTCAACCCTTTTTTGACGCACAGATATACCATTGCCAGGAAAAGATAATCATTGAATTTCAATTTTATGTCTCGCACTTTGACCGATATTTGCGGTAAAAAGTCAACTATAGATACTGGGGTCCAGATATTAGGAATTTTGGGGCTTGAAAAGTTTAGGTTGGATTTAAACAAGGTGGCAAATACCAAAGGCATTATCCCGCTATATTAATTGCTTCTTGGTTTGTTTACTCGAAAGGAAAGAATCAGCTGGACTTCGCCTATTTCCACACCATAAGATAAGAATGTCGGAGGAATGCAACACCCCAAATTTGGTTGAAATAAGTCGGGCGAGGTCACTATTGACTTTTCGAAAGTTTTGTCCAACAGGTGCCCATTGCTGCTTCGATCCACTGCGCCAAACAGTTCTACGCCTTTATGCCTTTACAATTTTTACTTAAGCTTACAGCTTGCACGGACGACGGACGTACGGACAGACAGACAGTCACACGGACTTAAACTTTTCTCGTCATACTGATCATTTATACACATATATGTATATATCACCTTATATCTATCTGGCTTTGTTTTAGTTTTTGTCAATGTATCGGAACTTGAAAGATTTTGTTTTAGTGAAATTTGTAAAAAACTTTCGAATTTAGTATGGAAAGATTGAATGGTGGATGGGATCGTCCCATTATAACAAAGTATTGTTGATCCTTGAAAAGAGAGTGTGAAATCATTATTATTCTTGTAAATATAAATTTATGACTCAAAATGATAGTGGATTCGCAAACAAGAAGAAGCCGAAGATATCGATTTATATTATATTATTATACTACTTTTCAAGTACTTTATTGCGTTGAGACGATGCTGTATCAGTTCGTGTTGCACAACAATGATTCGCCCGCTTCCGCTCTTGATATTTCAAAATTTCGATTTACACTGATGAAAGCTTTAGAAATTCTAGCAGAAATATGGCCAAAGTGGCCAAAACCAAGCAGAACTGTTCAAGCCTCTGGGTACCGAATATGTGGATCGCAGTATTTCTATAGTTGGCTTTTGACCAAAGATACCGGTCAATGAGAGAGAAATGCAATTGATTTTCAGAGAAATTCCTTTCCTGACAATAATAGTTCTATGTGTCCAACTGGGTTTAATCGTGTCAATTTTTCCCTGAGCCCCATATACCTAATATATCGAGCTGTCAGTTGGCTTCATACTGGAAATATCGGCCAATACTTGAGTCATAACCTGTGCCGAGTATGTCGGTCAGTGTATGGGTTATACAGAACATAGTATATATAAAATTTCTTTGCTTCCGATCATCTGTTCGACCGTTTAACATCTTAAGGACCTTGGCTTTGATTCTTGCAAATTGCAAGAGTACTAAATGTTCCGTTGCCCCCGAACTTAGCTCTTTGTTACTTGTTTTGAAATATTATTTACACGAGGAATTTAATTACAATTACCGGGTGCTTTTTGTTATAGTGTAAGCTAATGCGTCGAAATCATTGGAATTTATTCTAGATTTATAAACATATAAGATGTTTAACGAAAAAAATCACCATTAAATTAAATCAAGTTTATATGTTTCCGTCAGAGACGAAATACGTTTAATAAAAACCAAATGAATTTTGTGAAGCAATGTACTACCTACGATAATTTATACAATTTCGTATTGGAAATTTTGGGCACAACACAGCAAATTGTTACTTTTTATGTACATCGAATATACGGTTGGATACAGAAATTCTTATTTCATAATAACAAAGGGTTAGAAAGAATGTTATTTGCAAAGATTATCAACTAGCCATAATTTAATCCCAATGGATACAGCTGTACGTATTGTTATGTATAAATGTATTATAATATTTGCCATCTAAAAATTGTGTAATAGAAATGGCATACGAATGTAAGGGTAACAATAAGATTGGGCAATCGGAAAGATAGACGGGTTGCAGCTCGTAATTGAATAAAGCGTGAATACACGTGCAAAAAAATTCTAAATAAGTGTATTCACTATACTTTGGCTGGTACGGCTCCTACCATATAGCTCTTAAAGTTGATGCCAAAGACTTCGAATTTGGGTAGTAAATTTTAATAATTTACACTCGTTGTTGGAACGTATAACTTTCCATTATGAAATGGCAAGCCTTACTGAAGAGAAATGTCAAAAGTGCGGTACTTAGGAGCATATTAAAGAAAATGTAGGGGAAGGGGAATGTTGGGCCACGTTTTGATTTCGGTTAAAAAGTCACATAAAAGTTATTGTTTGTGAAAATTCCAAAGCATGGATTTGTAGTGCGAGTCGTAACCTTCCTTTTGATAACATTGGTTTGATAAAATTCTACAAAAATTTAAAAGTTATAGCCATTGGCGCCATTGGGCCAGTCTGTAAATCGATTAAAACATGATTGTTACCGATGAAAAACGTTTATTTATCAATGGAAATGAAAGAGAGATTCATAAATAATAAGAAAAATAGGAATTGGCGAAAAAAATTATTCCGACTCGCAGTGGATGCAGGTGTAAGTGTTCGGGTTCGGTCCGGCACATTTCAAGTGAACCCCTCGATCACAAACGATGCAATGGGCCGTGTTTTGACGATTCTCGTGCTTCGGCATCTTTTTCTTGCAAATCGTGCAAAAATCGAAGTCCTCTTCGATGTCGGTTTCGGTCGGAGACGGGCTTCTCTTCCGTGGCGTCTTCGATTTGCCACGGCCTTTTTGCTTCTTGGCTGCTGGTTCATCGGCTGCCTTCGTCAATTTTTGCCGCTTTTTTTCGGCCTTGTCACGCAGATCTGCGACAACCTCAGGCGATGTCAAAATCGTTGACTCCATTGTCTTGCGGCCACGTTTTGATTTCGGCGCAGGTGTGCCCAATTTCAACGGGCCAACCGATTTCAATGCATCACGGAGCTGTGGAGCCGAAACAAGAGACAACGACGATGATGCAGCACCACTTGTTGAAGCTGGGGCACTTGTCGATGCCTCCGACGTTGACACCTCCTCATTCGCAGCAGTCACAATGGCATCACCAGAGGCAAGAACTCGACGTTGATTGTCGGCGTCTTTCTCTTCGTCACCGAACAAATTTTCGCCGCTCAGTTCCGAAGCGACAAAGTCAACTTCAGTGAAAATTTGCGGGTTGAACGGGTAGATGCCAGTTGTTCGGAAGCCGGATTTGATGGTTTTCGGCGTTAACATAACATCGAGGCACTGATCGACAAGGAGCGGCACATGATGCAGATCGAAAGTGACACCAATGTTGGACTTTTTCCATGCATCATGCTTCACGGTCATCATGCCTTTAAATGGTGCAAATACCGCAACATCTAGCGGCTGCATTTTGTGCGTGCATTTCGGCGGAAAAGACAGCAACGTGATGCTATGATCCAACGCCAAATCTATCGCCTCGATCGATAAATGCGAACCGTGGTTGTCCAGCAGCAACATGGTTGGCGAATCGGCATTAGCACCGGTGTGCTTGATGAAATGACGCATGAATTGAGGGAATACGTCAGAGTTCATGTAACCAGAACCGTTCGCAACACCAACAGCGCCATGACTCGCATGAGTCATAAAAATCTCTTTCATGTTGACTCGGGGAAAGAGGAAGAATGGCGGTATAGACTGGCCACTAGCGCTGACGGCCAAAGCCAAAGACACATTGGTGCCTTTTTCGGCAGATGTTGATGAGCCGACCTGCTTTTGTTCTTTGCCCGCGATGGTTTTGACAGGTTTGGTTGGCACGGTCGGGCACCCGGTTTCATCCATGTTCCATATTCGGTGAGGTTTAAACGGCGTCCTACCGAGAACGAATGAAAGGTTGGCAAAGAATGCATCGACATTCTCTTTGTTGAATCGCTTCGCACGGCTCTGGCTTACTTGCTCTGGTGTTCGCAGTGACAAATTTTTGTGGCGTTTCATGAACGCCAACTGCTAATCCTTACTCGCCTGTTGATTGTCGTTCCATGGATCCGGATACGACGCGCCAACTTTCCGAGCAAATTCATACGCGAGCTTACGAAGCTCCATCAAACTAATTCCATAGTTGATGTCGCTGGCCTGGAGAATGTAGCTTATCAGCGCCTTCTCTTGTTTGATATTGAAGATCTGAAATAAAAAAAAATTATTTATTATTCGATGAAAGAAAAAGAAAGAAACCAGCAGAACTCACTGTTTTTGTGCCCATCGTCCTGCTTTCAGCCAGCAAATTCTTCATTACATCGGCATTGGCAGTAGTAACGTCGATGCTCGCACCATCAAATGCTGCAATATAACGCATCAGGTTGGTCCTCGGAATTTTGTGTGCCGTCGCAGATTGTCGAACGCTGTTGTGATGTATTTTCACCGACTTGATCGCCTCCAAAATGTTGTCGAAATCAACAATTTTCTCTTGTTTGGGATAGTACCGCGGCATAGTGACTAAAAAAATTTTTCGGAGCACGAAACTATCAGGAAATGTTGAAAAACTATTGTGTTGTGGAAATTCTGCACGAAAAATCACTTATACACGTCAAATATATGAAGTTAGCATGTCAAATGTAAAAAACTATGTGGCCCGACATTCCCCGAGATTCCCCAAACGCTCATATTTGCAAAATGGCGCTGGATAATGAACACAATGTAAATTCGTGCAAAATTTCTTTTGTGTGTCGAAGGCTAAAGGCTGAACTAATATTATAAACATATTTACCTGGATGAATTTTTTGGAAAATGTGAAAAAAATTTACTGTACACAGAGTTGAAAAAAAACTTTCGGAGTGTCGAATTTCTTTTTGTTGTCGCAGAGAGGTTATAACACGTGTTCACAGCTCGAGTGCTATATAGAAACTGAGCTTAGTATGAGACGAGCCGATGACAGTTGGTTGCAGCTGTCAACCTATACTAGGGAAAAGAATATCGCGCTGGCCCGGGATTCCCCACCTTCCCCTACTTGCTAAAGAAAAATATATAATGTTTTCATTCTGCTAAGCAATTTTAAGTGAGCTTGTATTTTGGTTGAAGCGAGATTATTTTCAGAACTTTACTGAAAATTTCCAGCTTCCTAGAATAATTTCACATCATTGCCTAATTACGAAGAGAGGTAGTGGAACAGATAGATACGGATTTCGATAACAAGGTAGGAAAAACATCGTAATTTTCTATTTAGAAGATTAACGAAAAAATTGTTTGAAAGAAATTAGTCATCATTAAGTTAAGGAAGTAGAGTGCGTTCCAAAAAAAATATATACTTTTCCTTTCCTCGATCAATTCTAGAAAAATAGTTTTTATGTGTTTACACATATAATTCGGATAGTTTTTAGGCTTTCTAATATGTCACGTCGTGTCGTGCAATAAGAAAAATGACTGCTCATTAAAATAATCTTTTTGAAGCAGCCTTTCTAAGGCATGCTATTGCTCCAATTGAACTATTAAAATAACTGCAAGGTTTTCAAATCGAAGTGAATACTTGTGAAAAAGTCGCCTGACTTTTATGGAAAAACTGGAGACGTAGACAAAGCTGTTGCTCTGCTTTTCGAGAAGAAGCTACTGCTCAATATAAGATAAACTAAAAAATTTTGGTTTAGAAAGGGTAATATATATCTAAATATCCCTAAATTCCAACGGAATAAACTTTAGAAATTATGCAATAAACACTGGAATACTGTAATCAGACCCTTATTTTCAAAAATACACACTGATGTAAGAATGACTTAAGTTCGGGTGTTACCGAATATATCATTTAACATCAGTATTGATACAATTTATTTTATTATCGGCATTACTTGTTGAAATTCACATACCATCACCGATACATGGGAGCAAAATCAACTGGATGTTTCAAAGACCTTGTATTAATTTTGAGGGGGCTTGGGCAATTTTCATTTAATTGCTGGACTTGGTATGCTTCACTTCAATTGTTGCAGTTCAAGCGCTGTTTGCTATAATAACGATGCGACCTAACTGCTACGCGCTTACACATTTGAACAAAAATACACACAAACTCACAATTGGTGATTTAGTATAACTCATTTGGTTTTTGCGGGCTGTTGATTTTTGCAGTAATTGCGGACTACAAAAAACAATCACGATGAATTCAATGCGTGCCAAAGTGGTCAGTCATAAAACGAAATGCTCTTAAATGCAAAATTTCGAAATTTACTCGCATGGTTTAGTGTTTGGAAATGCTAGTTTTGTTGATGAAAAATAAAATGATCTGATCTTTGGATATAAATTTTAATTTCATAAAAACATGAAACAAATGTTGTACATTTAATATGAAACTTCCTCTGCGCATATGCTATCATTTGCGGAGGATGATAACTACACTACTTTTATCCGATAAAAAAACGAAATATAAATACTAAAGCTCATTTCGTAATTAACAATTTGATATAAGCCAAATTAATAAAAGTTATTAATTTAATTATTTAAGTGAATCCTGATAAGTCATATGTACATAACTCTATATCCATCGCGGTGCAGTGTAGCAGAGAATATAAAAATAACATAAAAAGTCAGATACTCGCTTGCAGTGTATGGAACGTATGTATGTCTGTATATAGCGGGTGCTTGTATGAGTAAGTATGTATTTTGATGTGCTATTTGTATTTTTTTATATTTTTATTATTGTATTTTTATTCTCGAATACATTCGGCTTATGTCTACCTTATTTACACTTAAGTCAATTCAGTAGCAAGTGCACCAATATGTTTTTATAAATTATGAAGGTAATTCTTTAAATTTCTTGGACTAAAACTTATAATAAAGGTAGCTTGCTGCACATATTTGTTATATATAGGAACTGAACATTTTTAAACCAATTTCTTTTCGTATAAATTTTGATCTTTACGCCGTCTAACTTCTTCAGTTTAGTATTTTCTTTATTTTGAAAATCCTTTTCAAGAAAGGAAATGGCGGTAACATTCTTACTTTTCTGTTTCACTTTAAAAATATTTGGTATTCCAGTGCAAAATTAAAAATCAAGTTATTCAAATCCATTCTGGTTTTGCTATCATACCTCTGAAATAGTAATTTTAATCGCACGTTTGGATAACTGTTCACACTAAGTATCTCCATTCCTACAGTGTCACGGAAGATTTGACATGCTTCATCTTGTTGGAATCGGAATATAAATTTGGAAATATATTTCTTTGCAAAACATCGCAGTTTTCCTATGTTAAGCCAATAAGTAAGCAATGTTCATCACGTCGTTCTTAGGGTTCATCATGTACATAAAATCCTTCTACATACTGATATTCGATTTCCCAAACTTTTTGCAGCTTCCACAAGCGCATAATTTTTTAATAGAATAAAAAGTTTTAAATACGTTTACATTTTCCTAGGAATTATACATTTATGAAAGATAAGCGTAGAAGTAAATTTTGTCGCTGAGAAAAATAGTCGGAATAATTAAATTTCAAAGACAAACAACCTAACGTTACAATTGCGTTATCACTTACTTTATTGTGAATTGCAGCATTTTTTATTTTTCACCACGTCCTGTTGTTCTTTTTAACGATAGCAGAGGTGCAACTGTTGGCAACACATGTTGACTCGTTATCTCGGTCAACTCAATACCATTGGAAAGTCCTCACTTAAACTTTTGCCTGTGTGGGAGCGCTCATAAAATTTTATGTTTTATATTCCGCGTTGATTCAGCCTGCTTTGCACCCACCTTCCTCTAAGTAGCTGTGACAGCCATAAATTGGAAACAAGAAAAAATAAAAAACAAATTTTATGTGCACTTTGAAAACGTAATTTAATTTCCTGTATAATACACACAATAACATTTCCACCCGCTTGTATTAACTCATTTTTAATTCATGACACGATTTCCTTATTAGTACGTATATTAAATTTGGTACAAACACGTGCTTTCATAAAAAAACTATAAATTTGTGGAAACTCTCATATTTATTCGTTTTACTCCATCTTATAGTTCAGTTATATTATTGTATATATAACTTACTTATCTATAATTCGTAAGTCTTTTACTTTACATTTACTTCAGAGAATCACATCACTGAAAATCTTCCTTAATGCATTCGCTTTTGTTTTGTATGAAATATGATTTGTTACGAATACGCCAATGCCCATACTTGTGCATTTAAACCTCAGCACCTTAGCTTGGAAATGTCTGAAATATAGTGAATTCTTAAGTTAGTGTTCTAACCTTCTTGGCATTTAATTCTGGCCTAAAACTCAGATGGTTTTAATGCTAGTGATTTTACAATGGCTTTATTTAATCGATTGATTTTACAAATAGCAGCGAATTTGATGGCGAATGTGCTTTGTAAATAAAATAGAAATCTTAATATAATGTTTAATATTGTAGAGACTAATTTTAATGCTCATATTTTAAAGCTGTATTGTGGGTATACGCAATTGCTAATTGTATAAAAATCATATGTATCTTTCACAACCTGTATGGCGCACAGTTAATGACGCTTGCACTTATCTATAATAACAAGGAAGTGCATGTGAATCAAGTAAGGAAGGGCTATGTTCTAGTGCAACCGAACATTTTATACTCTTGCAACTTGCAAGAATTAAAGCCAGAGAAATAATATGTAAAACGTCAACCAGAAGATCGGAATTCAAGCAATTTCATAAATACATATACTATATATAACTCATACACTGACCAACATATTCGACACAAGGTTTGTTAGAAAAACAAAAATCATTATATGTATGTTGCTAATGGGGGTTGGGGTAGTGTCGATGCGATTTTATCTATTATCATGACACATATTAAAAAAAAGTTTCCTGGCTTTCATTAATGTATCTTACATTCAATCTACAATCATACGGAGCAAAATCAGCTGGATGTTCGAATATCCTGATATTATTAATATGGGCACTAGATCAAGTTACCTATAAGATCAAAATCTTTATTTTAGGTATATGGGGGCTCAGGGAAGTATTGACCCGATTCAACTCATTTTTGATACATAGAGACACTATTACCAGGAAAGGATTCTCTCTGAATTTCAATCGGTGTCTCCTTTATACCTAGGGGCTTGAGCACTTTTGGTTGGATTTGAATAATTTTTGGTCATAAGGTGGCACATTTTAAAGGAATTACTATCGCAAAATTGTGTATCGTTATAGTATTAATTACTTCCTATTTTTTGTACTGGAAAGTGAAGGAATCAAATAAAATTTCCGATTACGGCCATCTACGAACACGTAATTTTTCTGTACTAAAATACCGCATACTAAGTTTAATCAATATATCTCATTTTAAACTCAAGTTGCAGCTTACACGGACGGACAGACAGACAGACAGCCCCCCGGATTTCATAATTTTTCGTCAACCTGATCATTTATATATACATAACCCTGTATCCATCTCGATTAATTTTAGGTAATACAAGGGCAATTGCGCCTCCCTCCTTTAGGTGAACTTATTTTAAGTACTAAATTTAAATGCAATAATTAGGAAATGACTCAGTTCAGAAGTAACCAAATATTTTATGCGCGAATTAAACGAATAATTGTGATTTGTTATTGGTCATTACGAATGACGGAATTATTTTAAACTCAGATGGCATGTAATTTGGGATCATCGGAGTACTCCGAATCAAAACTTCCTCACCTTCGAATTTTTCTTTGAGTATTGTCACGCAAATCACATTGTTCCTTAATTTACTTACCACCAAACGCTTACCGTTGCATATTTTTGTTTGGTTTATGTTCGAAGCATTATTACTACGAAGCCAACCCTTAGGCGTAAATTTTGCGATGGTAAACCAAGCTCATCCAGTTTAAGTAATCAGATGAGTAAATAGTGGCTACATCTTCATGTATTACTTACTCAATAAATTTGAATTCATGCATTGATCTGATAATCTCATTCTGAAATCGCAGTTTTGGTCTTGGAATATAAATTCAAAGATACGTATATAGCATTCACATGTTATATACATATGTGTGCAAGTGAAGATACTGTTTTACATATATACTTACTATATTTACTTATATGCACCTGCGACAAAATTGTTTTTAAATATGAGATTGTCAAAAATCTCCCTTCCGCTATTTTGCTCTTTATTCAATGCTTTATAAAAAGTGTTGCAGGGATCGAATTTAGTTCAAACATGCGGCGTTTCATTCGATAATTTGTTTCCAGCTTTTTTGTGTATCCAGCCTTCTGCGGATGGTTTAAAATGATTTGATGACTAACTTCCATCTTCTAAGCGATGTCACGAGATACCACGTGCCGGTCTAACTCGATGTTTTCCATGGTTTGATCGGTATTCATCGTCATAGGTCTTCCGTGGGCTGACTTATCCATGGTGTTGTTTTCATCCGCTCTAAATCGTCGAAACCATTCCTCCGCATTTTGAAGTGATAGAGTACCATTCCCCAAAACACCATTAGTCTCCCGGAACTTTTCTCTAGCGGATTTGCCTTTAACAAAGGAAAATTTTAAAATAGCGCGAATTTTGGCGTTAGTGAACTCCACGATTACACGTTTATAACCGTTGAACACTATATTCAAACTAATCATACATAGCGTCGTTTTGTAGGTTATGTCAAGACATGTCAAAGATGTATAGTGTTGCCAAATACGAGCTCTGTAGCGCTTTATACAAAGCTGCGAAATTCAAAAGACAAAACGGCGGAAGGGAGATATTTGACAACCTAATATTAACTCGGATCTGATATGAAGTGATAAAAATTTGGGAATTTATTTATGACCTCTGAAATTCTGTCAACCCTATTTAACTATAACTAAAATTGCTTGGCAGTTCCAAATATCCTAGTTTAGGATAATTGACTATATTATAAACCAGTTCAAAAAATAGATAGAACCCTATACTCAGAAATATATGCACCCCAAGGATTACCAGAAAAAGAATTAATATTGTGAGAAGGATCGCTGTTAACCCCTATACGAGTACATATACCAGAAAAATAGAAAAAGTTATTACAAAATCGTTTTTCATATCAAATGGAATGTTTATATCAACATCACATTACAGATAAATTATTTAACATATACAATATTAAAAAGAGTGAGGTTGCATCACATACATATATGTATATATAACTAATTTACTCATAAAAGTCTATTAACGCACCATAATCAATCATCAGCATTGTCTCACCAATGCAATTTACATAAGTTATTAAGTGATGTAAAGGGCTAGCATTAAATGGTCGTTAAAACACAATTACTTGAATAGCGTGTATTACTCTAAACCAATATTTCATATTCACTTATACGTTTGCAGTACGTAGGCGATTCCACGGCGTATGAGTGACATTGTGCACAATACATCCTTACTAACTCTGCAACTCATTTACATACATATATTATCCAATGGCAATTATATTGCATAGTCGTATAGAAATTGAAAGTCTTGTCCTAGTGCCGCGCTTTTAACCGGTAACACTTTCTTTAAATTGTGGCTTACTGTTCTAAATTGATTCACTTTGGCAAGTTATAAGAATTTAAGTGAAGTAAAATTGTTCAGTTAATTGAAAAGTAGTTCATTACTTCCTTCCTAATAATTGCGTACATTTTCAGTTATATTAATTACTCTGTCATTAATGAAACGGAAGCTATAACGGAAAATAAAGATAGATACCGATAATTTAACAAACCTCTGGAAAACCTTAGAGATTTAGGAACACAGTTCTATTAAGGCCAAATCATTTTCAAGTAAGCTTTCTGAATATTGGAGAGATGAATGTCTGGTGCTGCCATCTTCTTGAACGATACATTCATTATCAGTCTGTGTATATACAGGCAGACGGACATATTTAGCTTAGTTAACATTTAACTCTATTGCGCTAACGGGTCGTTCAGAAAATTTGTTAAATCTGAAGGATTACTTCAGAGAGCCTTAATGCACCAGAATATATTATGAATGTATGGATTAAGTGGAATTAGATTTCGTGTGTTTGAAGTTATCGTAATGGATCCAACAGCATTTCTTATATGCAAAATCGTTTTTCAGGATCTTCGTCCAATCACCAATCACCAAACCTATAATGTTTGTGTTGAGTTAAATTTTCTAGTGGGCGTGTTGTATGGAAATATTTCAACAGACGAAAGTGAATAAAATAAATTACCGACCATTGGTACACAGTACTCAATTGAGCTTGATTCAATTTGTCTCGTCTCTGCCAAAGAAATGTCAACTCAACATATGTATACTTTGGCTGGCTTCAGAATTTAGTTATACAGATATTGTGTTATGTAAGTTCTTAATGTACATTTTTCCCATTGTCTTTAAATTAAACATGATACTCAGAAATGAATTAACTTGATTTGATAACTGAAAAGATTTAGTGTTTTGGGAATATTTTACTATGAA
Organism: Bactrocera dorsalis; assembly: GCF_023373825.1. Classification (NCBI taxonomy): domain Eukaryota; kingdom Metazoa; phylum Arthropoda; class Insecta; order Diptera; family Tephritidae; genus Bactrocera; species Bactrocera dorsalis. Next base: position 46,232,612 of record NC_064304.1, on the reverse strand, counting down.
AGTGAGAAGAAGAAACATTTTGAAAATATTTCAAACCACAACCATGTCCGTCTGCCCATGCAAGTGGTAACTTGAGTAAAAAATTAGATATATTGATGAAACGTGGTGTTTGTTGCCACCCAAAGGATGTTCGTATTGCAGATGAGCCGCTCATACGCCCACCAAATTCCACTGAAGGAAAACTTTTAAGCTACCATAACTAAGATAATGAAATTAAACTGCTTTTTAAGTGCAGCGAATCGCACAAGGTAGGGTCATCTACGTGAGTTTTGAAAATATTTAATATACATATCTTCCAAACCACTAAAGGGAGAGCGAAAAAGTCGGTCTGAAAAATTCACATATTCATTACGACAGTGTAAGAATTGGTAGAAGAGTAAAAGCCACGCCCACACACAAGAACTCAAAGCATCAAAAACTTTAAACTTCATAATCAGCGGAATCAAACTTCAATGAACATCAACTGATGATCAATACGTCAATAAAATAAATTAAGTGCTACTTGAGAATCTGCGGTTAATAGTCAAAGATCTAACTGGCATCATTGGAATATTGGAACCATCAGTGAAAACCATTTTGATCATTTGGGCCTAAGAAAAGCGAAAGCACGATTAGTTCTAAAATCACAAAATTTTTTCGAAAAATAGCGTCTGCGAAAAAATGCTTTCGGACTACCAGGATGTCATAAAACGCAAAAAACGATCAATCGGTCGAATATCGTGGGAAAGGTCAGCCGAGGTTGAAAAAAAACACGGCAAGGCAGGTCAAAAATCAAGGTTATGTTGACAGTTTTACGTTTGCACCGTCGCATTCTGCATTGATTCTACGTGAGTTTTTCGTGCCGCAACCACCGTATTCCGGCTATTCAGCAAACTAACACGACTGCTGCGGCGAATTCGTTTTGAGTTAACTGAAGACATTAAACATGAGTCGCTACGCGCGTTGAAGACTATTAGATTACTAGATTACAACAAGGTCGTCGGCGGTGTTTCTTCGGTACTCTACTCAATTTAGTATTTTATGAACAGAATCAAACTTAATTCGCGCTTTATTTTAATTCAACATACAGTGACATTGTAAATCTTAATTTTTATACAAACTAATCAAAATTGTAACCAAAACCGTAATTGAAACTGAAATGAAACTGTAATAAAAAAAAAAAAACATAAACAATAAAGTATAATGTTCGAATTGTGGAAGTGTTTATTTCAAAAGGAAGCGTGTTGTGGGTGCAAGGCCCCACATTTATGACAAATAACGTTATGCTATTTATAGTGTGTTTATTTAAGATTTACACTGGAAGATTTGTACACAATTTTGAGTCAAAGCAGCTAGAAATTGTTTATTTATGTACACATTCATCTTTTTATTGCCATTACATTCCACATGTGGATGTGCGCATACAAATATACAAAAGTAGCGAACCAAGATTCTTTATAATTACTTTTATTTACAATAGCGTATTATTTAATATATAGCTTTTTTGTACAAATAAGTATATGAGTGTATAAATGTGCTATAAACAATTCCATTATATGCACAAACATCTTCGTATAATTTTGATCATATATGCACATTCAAATATAAATTTCATATCCTCCTCGTTGTCTTTTATATCAAGATTTTCTACCAATAAAATTGTTTGAGCAGAGATACCGCATACAAATTTACAGCCAAAATATGAATGCATTGTCAAATACATACATGACCTACGGTCCTTGCGGTGTTTTCAATACACGCTCTGTATGTACGCAAGAAGAAAAATGTTCACAAGTATTTCAAAAGGATTTTGTAATCCCTCCTACACTTTTCGTCAAGGCCAGTTTCAACTGCGGGGTGTTAAATATTTCAGGTGCCTCACTGTGTATTACACTAAGCTAATCTGTTTGGTCTTCGCAGTGTTAGCGCTAAAGGCTGAATAGGAATGTTTGCTTACAGCTACGAGAAGTTAGTAGTAATTCCAAATTATTCAAAAATATATTATATTATTGCCTATTTTGCCATTTATGCAACTTCAGTCGCCAATTCAATTTTCAATGCTGGTAAAGAATTATCAATGACGGAAGAATGCAAATTTTGAATACAATACTGCTTGAAGAAAAATAGAAATTACTAGCAACAAAATGGGAAGTTAAATTTAAGGTGAAACCACGTTTAAGGTGTAGTCTGGTAACTTATGCCTATTTTCATTGCTTCTTTGGAAGGTGGATTTTTATAGGAAAGTAAAAAAGAATTGTCTTGATTATTTTGATTGTTTTTATGAAAAAAAATTATTTGTAAAAATTTAATACTTTATTATAATTATTATTGCCACTCGAAGTTGGAACCTCAAAAAAATGCACATGGGTGGGCCGGGTAATTTTGGTTCTGGTTGTTATCGGTAATCAAATATCTTTGAATATTCTTAATCTATACACATGACATTCTGGTCGGAACTATTGAAGTTAAATTTCAAGAAATAATTAACAAAATGGCGAACTTTGCAAGAAAAGTCCTTTTATTTTAGCAAAGAAAGGGTTGTAAATAAAAAGTTAGGAGTGAAAAAAATTCTCGATAGTACCGACAAAAACTATAAGTGTGTAGAATAGTATGTTAAAATTTGAAATCAATCGGTTCAGTAGAAAAAAGTTAGGACCGGGCCGATCAGAAAAACAATGTTTTGAAAAAAAACGCGTTTAAAGTTCGGTCGACCTTAAAAGTTTGACTCCGAGGCGCTCTAGGAAACTCGTTGTAACTCCCGAAATATTTCGAATTCCTGTCTGAAATTTTTACCGTATATTCTCAAGACATTGTACTTTCAAATTAAGCAAAAAAAAGGTGCGTGGAGTCCCTACGCGCGGATGAAGTTATACTTCTTAGTGATATTCAGAAATGCATATCATTTTGTATGAAAGAAAACTAGAAAACTTAAATTCACATTTTATAAATTTATTATGCACATAAAATGAAGAATAAAGCAAAGTCTAAATGAATGAATTTTGACTCAGAAAGTAGTTCCGTCTCTTCGTTGCGGAAGAGAAAATGCAGCGTAATCATCTCTCTTTTGTTCTTCGCCAATTTGGCTGCCGGATTGACTTGTGAAGATCAATTTTTTGTTGGTGACATATTCATATGTGTACGCATATGTATGTTTGTATGCTTGTGATTTATTTGTTCGGCAATGTATGCAAATATATGTACATATAAGTATATATGAATGTATGAACATGCAAGTCAATGCGCGCACATGCGTATACATACACTCATATGAGCATGTGCTGATACACAAGATAGGATAGAAGATGTATGCCTTTTAACATCGTATACTATACAAATAAATATTTTTCTTACTAATAGAAATTAAAATAAAGAAAAATATTTATTTTTATAGTATACGATGTTAAAAGCAAAAAATTAAAAATTTATTCTGTCGGGATTCGAACCTGGGACCTGTGTTAGCATCTTGACCTTCCAAGCGCTTACCACCAACACCACCATTGACAATTAGGTTGCGCTGACTTAAGTATGATTTGGTTATGAATGCAAGAAACATACGATGGTTCTAATAATTTTGTTTAAGTATAGAAATATACATACTTTGTAGAACATTTGCTTTCGCAATAAATTTATCACAGCAATACATATGCATAATATGTATATACATATACATAACATTGCTGTGATGCCCTGAGAAGTATAGTCTTAATAAATTTATTTTTAATTTTTTGCTTACTAATAGAAATTAAATTTATCACAGCAATATTATGTATATGTTTATGTATATGGCTGTGATAAATTTATTTTCTATTAGTAAGAAAAAAATACTTATTAGTATTGATTTCCAAAAGCACAGAAATGATTCTGTGAATTTATTCATTAAAATCGCCACTCAGAAGTCATTTTATCCCTTGTAAGCGAGCGATTTTCTTACATCTCACGCTCCCAGATAAAACCATATACCTCGTCCTCGTGGGTCAGTTTCAAGAACCACAGAAATGATTCTGTGTGATTCTGAAAGGCCAACGCAGAGTATTTCAACCAAAACATACGTAAAATAGTTGAGAATTCGCAGAAATGAAAGACAAACGAAAGAAAAAGAAGTATAACTTCAATAATGCACAAGCATACAAACATACATATGCGCACACAGGTGAATATGTCACCAATCAAAAATTGAAACATTGTTCTACAAAAACAACAACAGCATAAGCTGGGAACATTGTGTTGTGTTGTTGTGTCGGCCGAGCTGTGCCGAAAGAAACGAACAAACGATCGCCGATTGTCACCGCTTCGCTTGCTGCTCGCACATCTTCGCAGACAAGGTTGCGTTACATTCATATGGATGGAGCGAGGTTGCGCAACTTTGCGTTACTTTTAGTTATATGGAAGGTTGCGCAACCAGAATCTATCGCAACCTTTTCTGGCGTCGTATAAGAAGTATAACTTCAAAAAAATTCGATTTTTTGAACCCAAGATACCAGACTTTACATAAAGCAAGGCGAGCGGAGTGAAGTGTAATGCAAACACAATTCTTTTGGAAACTCCGCTCGAATGCTGCGTGAAGGTACCTACATGCATATGTTAGTACTTATTCTTATACTCGCATTCTCAGACTTGTTTGTTACATGTGGGTACGTGACGGCTGTTATTGGTTCTGTAGCGACACATTAAACACGCTTTGCTACTCTTAACTGCAACATTCGTTCAAAGTGGTATACAGTGGCGGACAAAAGTCTACATACACCCCCTGTTTTCTTCGATGTGAGAGTACAAAAACTTTTTAGAAAAATGTGTTGATACAGTTTTATTCTAATCTTCTTTCTAATAACAACAAACTTAAAAAATCCGTTAATTAATATAAAACTAACGGGTGATTTTTTTGAGGTTAGGATTTTCATGCATTAGTATTTGACAGATCACGTGGGATTTCAGACATGGTGTCAAAGAGAAAGATCCTCAGTATGCTTTGACATTTCATCATGAATAGACTTACTAACGAGCAACGCTTGCAAATCATTGAATTTTATTACCAAAATCAGTGTTCGGTTCGAAATGTGTTTCGCGCGCGTGTTTTGTTCAGCGATGAGGCTCATTTCTGGTTGAATGGCTACGTAAATAAGCAAAATTGCCGCATTTGGGGTGAAGAGCAACCAGAAGCCGTTCAAGAACTGCCCATGCATCCCGAAAAATGCACTGTTTGGTGTGGTTTGTACGCTGGTGGAATCATTGGACCGTATTTTTTCAAAGATGCTGTTGGACGCAACGTTACGGTGAATGGCGATCGCTATCGTTCGATGCTAACAAACTTTTTGTTGCCAAAAATGGAAGAACTGAACTTGGTTGACATGTGGTTTCAACAAGATGGCGCTACATGCCACACAGCTCGCGATTCTATGGCCATTTTGAGGGAAAACTTCGGACAACAATTCATCTCAAGAAATGGACCTGTAAGTTGGCCACCAAGATCATGCGATTTAACGCCTTTAGACTATTTTTTGTGGGGCTACGTCAAGTCTAAAGTCTACAGAAATAAGCCAGCAACTATTCCAGCTTTGGAAGACAACATTTCCGAAGAAATTCGGGCTATTCCGGCCGAAATGCTCGAAAAAGTTGCCCAAAATTGGACTTTCCGAATGGACCACCTAAGACGCAGCCGCGGTCAACATTTAAATGAAATTATCTTCAAAAAGTAAATGTCATGAACCAATCTAACGTTTCAAATAAAGAACCGATGAGATTTTGCAAATTTTATGCGCTTTTTTTTAAAAAAAAGTTATCAAGCTCTTAAAAAATCACCCTTAGTTCAGTGCGAAAAACTTTACAAAATGCTAGTTATTAAGACGTTTTAGTATTTAGTTGGGTCCCCATTGGCATCTGTAACTGCTTGAAGACGCCGTGGCATTGATTCTGGAAAATTTGTCAACGCTGCAGATGTAATACTGTTCCAAGGTCCCAATATGCGCTCTTAGAGTAGAGCAGAGCTAGAAATTTGGTTCTTTCTAATTCTACGCTCCAAAATCCTCCCAGACATGTTCAATAATATTCATATTTGGACTTTGAGGTGGTGTATTTAATTGACTTGGAGTATAATAAAGCAACCAATCCTTGACAATTTGCGCCGCATGCATCGGATCGTTATCTTGTTGAAATATCCAACCGGAACCGAGCCCTAAATTATCCACCAAAGGCTTCAAATTATGTTCCAACAGAGACTTATACTTATAACCGTCCATTTCACCTTCAATAAAGTCCGAATTTCTAACTCCAGAGGCCGCAACAACTCCCCAAACCATTACGCTGCCGCCACCGAGCTTCACAATTGATACTACGTTCTTCGGTTCAAGCGTGGCGTTAGTTTTCCATCAAATTTTAGCACTTTCATCACTACCAAAAAGAGTGAATTTAGAATCATCTGTAAATGAAACTTTTTTCCAAAAATCCATTTCCTTTTCTTTGTGTTTTTTGGCGAACTTTAAACGAATTTTCCGATTTTTTCAGAAATAAAAGGTTTCTTCCGTGGTGTTCTACTGTGGAATCCGTTATCGTTTAGAGTTTTTTTTTATTGTTCTTGGTTGGATACTCATTTGTGACCAGGGTTGGGCATAGTGCACTAAAAAATAAATGCAATAAGGTTTCACTAGCTCTACTTCTTCAGTGGTAGGTTAACAGCAAAATTCACTATCACTGAAAATTTAGTGATAGTGAAAAAAAATGCACTACCACTAAACCTTTAGTGATAGTGAAAAACAAATTGCACTATCACTAAACCTTTAGTGATAGTGAAAAACAAATCGCACTACCACTAAACCTTTAGTGATAGTGAAAAACAAATTGCACTACCACTAAATATTTAGTGATAGTGAAAATCTTTAGTGATAGTGAAAACCCTTAGTGATAATAAACATTTTTCAGTAACATAACACTGTTTCTTGAAGAATAAAAATAAGATTATGTATGTACATATATGTAACGGGTGATTTTTTTGAGGTTAGGATTTTCATGCATTAGTATTTGACAGACCACGTGGGATTTCAGACATGGTGTCAAAGAGAAAGATGCTCAGTATGCTTTGACATTTCATCATGAATAGACTTACTAACGAGCAACGCTTGCAAATCATTGAATTTTATTACCAAAATCAGTGTTCGGTTCGAAATGTGTTTATCGACAAATTTTGTTCAGCGATGAGGCTCATTTCTGGTTGAATGGCTACGTAAATAAGCAAAATTGCCGCATTTGGGGTGAAGAGCAACCAGAAGCCGTTCAAGAACTGCCCATGCATCCCGAAAAATGCACTGTTTGGTGTGGTTTGTACGCTGGTGGAATCATTGGACCGTATTTTTTCAAAGATGCTGTTGGACGCAACGTTACGGTGAATGGCGATCGCTATCGTTCGATGCTAACAAACTTTTTGTTGCCAAAAATGGAAGAACTGAACTTGGTTGACATGTGGTTTCAACAAGATGGCGCTACATGCCACACAGCTCGCGATTCTATGGCCATTTTGAGGGAAAACTTCGGACAACAATTCATCTCAAGAAATGGACCCGTAAGTTGGCCACCAAGATCATGCGATTTAACACCTTTAGACTATCTTTTGTGGGGCTACGTCAAGTCTAAAGTCTACAGAAATAAGCCAGCAACTATTTCAGCTTTGGAAGACAACATTTCCGAAGAAATTCGGGCTATTCCGGCCGAAATGCTCGAAAAAGTTGCCCAAAATTGGACTTTCCGAATGGACCACCTAAGACGCAGCCGCGGTCAACATTTAAATGAAATTATCTTCAAAAAGTAAATGTCATGAACCAATCTAACGTTTCAAATAAAGAACCGATGAGATTTTGCAAATTTTATGCGTTTTTTTTTTAAAAAAAGTTATCGAGCTCTTAAAAAATCACCCTTTATAAGCTGAAGCAGTAGAGACTTCTAATTATGCCGCACCAAAATTAGGAAAACATAATTCATTTTTTATGTGCTTTTTTTAATACCAACATTTCAAAATTACGGTCGGTGAGATTTTGCCTTGTGGATCGATTGACAATTCCAGCAAAGGAAAAAAGTCTTTCCACTGGCGTAGAGGAAGGAAGAGGTGTGTTGTATTTAAAAATTTTTTTTTTTTATAATAGGAAAGCGGTGCAAAGCATCAATGCTTCTATCAGCGTCATTCAAGTACAAAGTTACTTCGGTTGCTACAGCTCCGCCTTGTATACATTGATTTTCATCTGAAAAAGGAAGTTATTTACAAAAATTTCGCAGGTTGGTTTCTTTAAATCGAATACCTGTGGACTCGTCATCGAATTCGAGAAATGATGTACTAGCACTTATGGATGGCTGTAATGTAAAGGTTTAGTGATAGTGCATTTTTTTTCACTATCACTAAATATTTAGTGGTATTGCAATTTGTTTTTCACTATCACTGAATATTTAGTGGTAGTGCAATTTGTTTTTCACTATCACTAAAGGTTTAGTGGTAGTGCAATTTGTTTTTCACTATCACTAAATATTTAGTGGTAGTGCAAATTAGTGGTAGTGCAAAAATGCCCAACCCTGTTTGTGACATACTCGCTATGCGTTCGGCTATATTTGGAGCATTTACTTTTGGATTTTGGTCTACTTCGTTGAGAATCAGGCTAACGTATCTACGAGATTGTTTTTTTGGGGATCCACTGCGCGGTGTATTTTCGTTGGAACCATTATTTTTAAAGTTTTTTAGAATTGTCTGTACTGTTGCTCGACTCAAGTTTAAAATTTTAGAAATTTCACCATATGATTTTTTTTCTTTTCTTTCTTTTATCACCAAATTTCTTACATCAATTGATATTTCATTTCACGGAGCCATTATAGCTATTGAAGTGTTTAAACCACAACTAAATTCAATAAATATCAAACAATAAACATATTGAAATAAAAGAAAAAGGCTAACGTTACCTTACTGTTAATATAACAATGTACAAAGTATGAGATTTGAACTGTATGTAGACTTTTGTCAAAGCAATTTTTGAGTTTTTCTTCCATAAATTTGTTGTTTTATGTTAAATAATGGATTTTTTTTAGTTAATTGCTATTATAATAAATATTAGAATAAAACTGTATAAATACAATTTTCTAAAAACTTTTTGTACTCTCACATCGAAGAAAACAGGGGGTGTATGTAGACTTTTGTCCGCCACTGTATATGTAGGTCTATGAGCTATTATGACAACTCTCTAATCGCCAAAAGGTCTGATCTTTAAATTACTTTGTAATCTAATATGCAAACAACCTTAATTTGAACAATTGATAACAGCATACAACGTTACATAAACATAGCTGTATGTACTTGACAAAACGTCTAATTAAACCTAAGTTGGATAAATTTTAAAACAGCTTGCAATAATTTCACTTGATGATTAATTTTTAGTCATGACCTTATAGATGTTATCCGTAATTTTAACAGCCGGTCAAGCTGTTACAATTGCTCTGCGAAGAGTAACGGTAAAACCAGTCGTGAAAGCAACTTTCTGTGGTACATTCAGATATATGTAAGCGTAATCACCGAAAATCCAGTCGAAGAAGTTATAAATTTCAAGTAATTTTAATGCATTCCAATAAAAAGTTTTATGTTGAAATTGATAAAAACAACAAAACAGTTAACACGCTCCCATCCTTCACAAACACAAATGACTCCTTATAAGATCTATGATCGGTCTGTTTATACGGCAGCTATATTCTATAATGATTTAGATCTTAGTTATCCTATCTGAAGCATTTCTACGGAGATTGTCCTTGGCAATAATTTATGCCAAATTTCTTGAAGATATCACGCCGATAAAAAACCTTTACATCGTTCAATGGCAAATTTCGTTAAAATATCTCGTCGAATGAAATTGCTTTCGAGACGAGAACTTTATTCCGAGCGTTTAGTTTGGATGACAGTTAAATGCGATAGTGGACTGATGTCGGCAGTTCCCACAAATGTTCCAGCATGGTAATTTATATACAGATTTTATAGGGTTTCTAGCTTTTCTTCCCGTACGTTACAAATTCGTAGCAAACTTGACATAGCCTGTTCAGGTTATAAATAAAGGGTGATTTTTTAAGAGCTTGATAACTTTTTTTTTAAAAAAAACGCATAAAATTTGAAACGTTAGATTGGTTCATGACATTTACTTTTTGAAGATAATTTCATTTAAATGTTGACCGCGGCTGCGTCTTAGGTGGTCCATTCGGAAAGTCCAATTTTGGGCAACTTTTTCGAGCATTTCGGCCGGAATAGCCCGAATTTCTTCGGAAATGTTGTCTTCCAAAGCTGGAATAGTTGCTGGCTTATTTCTGTAGACTTTAGACTTGACGTAGCCCCACAAAAAATAGTCTAAAGGCGTTAAATCGCATGATCTTGGTGGCCAACTTACGGGTCCATTTCTTGAGATGAATTGTTGTCCGAAGTTTTCCCTCAAAATGGCCATAGAATCGCGAGCTGTGTGGCATGTAGCGCCATCTTGTTGAAACCACATGTCAACCAAGTTCAGTTCTTCCATTTTTGGCAACAAAAAGTTTGTTAGCATCGAACGATAGCGATCGCCATTCACCGTAACGTTGCGTCCAACAGCATCTTTGAAAAAATACGGTCCAATGATTCCACCAGCGTACAAACCACACCAAACAGTGCATTTTTCGGGATGCATGGGCAGTTCTTGAACGGCTTCTGGTTGCTCTTCACCCCAAATGCGGCAATTTTGCTTATTTACGTAGCCATTCAACCAGAAATGAGCCTCATCGCTGAACAAAACACGCGCGCGAAACACATTTCGAACCGAACACTGATTTTGGTAATAAAATTCAATGATTTGCAAGCGTTGCTCGTTAGTAAGTCTATTCATGATGAAATGTCAAAGCATACTGAGCATCTTTCTCTTTGACACCATGTCTGAAATCCCACGTGATCTGTCAAATACTAATGCATGAAAATCCTAACCTCAAAAAAATCACCCGTTAGGTTAAGCAAATTAAAGAGTATATTTTATAGAAGCGCGAAGCCAGTCAAAGCCTAATGTATGAAAATCATAAAAATGCAATACATTTTTCGGCCGGAAGTTGATCGAAATCCAACAATGTCTTAACTTTACGTAATAGGTTTTGCTAATTAGCATCCAAATGTTGTTATATTAATTACAAACCTTTTTCGTATTATATATAACTTCACATATAGAAGCTACAGCTTTTCACAGTAAAAAAAAAAACAACAATAAATTTTCCTCATAGTACAAATTTATTTTCACATAATTCAGAGTGCCTCGAATTACGTATTTTTGTTTTCACACGCCAAAACTCATTTAATCGATTTTGTAGCAGTTATTTTTACCCGTTGCGTGTCCGCCAGACTGTCTGGTTTACTGTACGTCACACTACTGTGATCAAATCACCATCTCATACTGCATTGGGGTTATTTGTGATCATTTCGCCACATTTGCAACTAATATCGTGCCGCAACCACCGCATTCGCCTGATTTACCTTCGTGGAACTTCTGATTCAGCAAATTCACATGACCACTCCGAGGACACCGTTTTGACTCAATTGAAGATATAAAAGCTGAGTCGAAGATGGCTGTGAGGATTTTTCCAAGTGCTATTATGATTGAAAAATTCGTTTGCGTAAGTGTATTATAGCGGGAGGGGATTACTTTGAAGGTGATGAAATGGACAAAATTCATATTTCAATTTGATCACAGTAGTACATATGTTTGCCTATAAATTTTTACCAAATTTTTTTTATTTCTTTGTTTTCATTTAAATGATTGTTTTGCATTAAGAGTTCGCAATTCCTACAATTTGCAAACAATTTTGTGATTGTTTGACTTAATTTTGGAGAATGCCAGCAAAAATAAAATCTAATTCTCAATGAAGGTGAATTGAAAACGGTCGAATTGCGGTGAGTCGGCGCAAATGGTGACTCAGCCAAACGATCAAAACTATAGGGTGATTTTTTAAGAGCTTGATAACTTTTTAAAAAAAAAAACGCATAAAATTTGCAAAATCTCATCGGTTCTTTATTTGAAACGTTAGATTGGTTCATGACATTTACTTTTTGAAGATAATTTCATTTAAATGTTGACCGCGGCTGCGTCTTAGGTGGTCCATTCGGAAAGTACAATTTTGGGCAACTTTTTCGAGCATTTCGGCCGGAATAGCCCGAATTTCTTCGGAAATGTTGTCTTCCAAAGCTGGAATAGTTGCTGGCTTATTTCTGTAGACTTTAGACTTGACGTAGCCCCACAAAAAATAGTCTAAAGGCGTTAAATCGCATGATCTTGGTGGCCAACTTACGGGTCCATTTCTTGAGATGAATTGTTGTCCGAAGTTTTCCCTCAAAATGGCCATAGAATCGCGAGCTGTGTGGCATGTAGCGCCATCTTGTTGAAACCACATGTCAACCAAGTTCAGTTCTTCCATTTTTGGCAACAAAAAGTTTGTTAGCATCGAACGATAGCGATCGCCATTCACCGTAACGTTGCGTCCAACAACATCTTTGAAAAAATACGGTCCAATGATTCCACCAGCGTACAAACCACACCAAACAGTGCATTTTTCGGGATGCATGGGCAGTTCTTGAACGGCTTCTGGTTGCTCTTCACCCCAAATGCGGCAATTTTGCTTATTTACGTAGCCATTCAACCAGAAATGAGCCTCATCGCTGAACAAAACACGCGCGCGAAACACATTTCGAACCGAACACTGATTTTGGTAATAAAATTCAATGATTTGCAAGCGTTGCTCGTTAGTAAGTCTATTCATGATGAAATGTCAAAGCATACTGAGCATCTTTCTCTTTGACACCATGTCTGAAATCCCACGTGATCTGTCAAATACTAATGCATGAAAATCCTAACCTCAAAAAAATCACCCGTTATTATTTATGTTTTTTGTGAGATTGGCATTGATGCCATCTCCTATACTTCTCACACACTTCCACACATTCCATCAGCTATCGGAGCTTGTTTGGGATGATTACAACTTTACTTGTGAAATTCGAATATCCCAGTATTTAACGGGGTACCCAATTTATTGGGTAGTTAAGTTGTTGAGAGTTCGCTTTACACGCGTTTAATATCATATGTGAAGTAAAATGCCATTGATCTCAATTAAATGATAATTTATTTTTACAACAAAGCTATTGATGTGAAACTTGGTTATTAAAAATAAATAAATATTTTATTTGAATGTAAATATCGGATTCTTTTTACAACCGCGTTATTGGCGATTTAACAGCTTTGAACAGTATCAACACACACACATACGCACTGTCATCCGATACGTTATTTATGACAACGTACGTTTATATAACCGTATGCTTTCCCAGAACGGCTGGAATATGGATAACTTGCCATGACAACATATATTTGTTCATTATTTGATGCGCCAATTTGCAATTTTTCTTTTAACCGTCCCGCTTTGCCTTCTCTCTATTGCAGGGACGATGACTATCATTCATTCTAGCGTTATGATGCTGTTCTGTGGACGATTTGTGGTTTGGGAACTTTGACCAATTATTTCGTAGGTAGATTCAGGTGGATAGAAATAATAAATACAAACAATGAATTTCATAAAAATGTCAATATCGTAGCCATACCGACGTTTATACGCATGTCGAAAGGGCGTTTGGCGTAAGGAGTAATCGTATGCACAAACTGAGGAGCAGTAAAGTACTTTTCAAACGAGTGAAAAACTTTAACAGCATTAAAGTTAACTGTTTGACTTCATGCCAAACGAGACAACTAAACTAACTTAACTTACACAGTAACTTAAGTGCGAAAAAAGGTTGGTTAAAATGCTGTTTCTGTGGGGAATTTATCCGGGCCATGTTCTCCAACTTTGACCACAAACTGTAGTCCAATGGATAAAAATCTGGACGTTCCAACGAATAATAATCTGCAGTTATGCAACCAGGAAAATTGCTTTAAAGCCCCTGCTGACTGGTTTTTGCCTTGACTGCTGGAGCAGAATTATGCTGGATAATGATTTTACGACTTTGTAAGCTTTTGCGTGAATTCTGCTCTGTGCTGATTAAAAACTTTATCAACAGTGAAATCAGCTCTAAAAAGGATACTTGCATGAATGATGACAAAAGAATCCGCTTGCTTCCGTACAGTCTTATTTCCTTCAAGAGCGTTTTCAGAAGATGAAGCTTTGCAGTGAGGATCATTTTTATATTTTTTATATTTTTTAGGCGGATTTCTGCGAATATGGTCTACCACTTCTCTTTCTATCATCAACTATAGAGGTTTGGGAAAACGATCAATAGCACGGTAAGCAAACATTCTCGAAACATTGAGTATTTTGAGAAGCTCGTACATTGCATTTGCTTTTCTTTCACATTTATGGAAAACAATCACCACACTCCATTGTTAATAAGCAAAAACAAGAACTATATAGTACAAGAACGTCGTGATGATGAAATTGAAATAAAACCCTCAAGTTTGATTAAAATGGGTTCTGTTATTTCTTTGTTATGCACACAATTTTATGTTATATAAGATTTGAACAAAATATCTGCCAAATGGCTACCCACACTCAATTTACATATCACGTTTCCGCTATACATATGTAGTGCGCTAAATGTTATTTTTGAGTTATTCGGGCGTTGGTAGTTGAATCGCGTAAACCTTGGATTTAACACACCTCCATAGATGTTCTTAGCTGCCATTTGACTGGGCTATTTCTCGAAATTAACGAGTCGCCAAACAGTGCACACATTAAGTACATGTATAGGCGTTAAACATGAAGCGGCGCGCAGTCTTGTTGGAAATGAAGATTGTCCGACGAGTTTCTTTCATTTTTCCTTAGAGAGTAAGCGGGCTTACAACTTTTAAACTTACATCTATATGGCTTTAAAATAAAAATTAAAAACATTAAATTTCAAAAAAAATTTTGAGCCATTTTAATTTCACTACATAACCTTTAACAACAATTTGCAATTGCATGTATTTTGCAATTTCCTCGCGAATTAAGTACACAAATTGCAAGGATTGTTCGCTATTAAATACTTTGCGTACAAAGAAATTACCATAAATTGAGGTCGAAGGTGTGGTATTCATGTAAATTTATTTATCGCAAAATTGATAATCGCTATTCGCATATATGGAATGCCAACAGCTATAACAGCGAGGTAAAAATTAGAACACCGACTAACAAGCGAGAGTTAGGTAAATGTAAATAGTTTTGGAAATTGAAGGTCATTAGCAACCTGCAAGTAATCGAAGTGTAGTACATTTTATGCACCTTTGCTTAAAAGACCCCGCAAAACATTGTAAAATATTTATTTACACTTTCTAATAAATTCCTCAAAAATTTCTTAATGATTTCGTCCTTTTAAGGAACTTCAATAAACTCAATAATAGTTTTTTCAAACTCTCTTTACAATTAATCTTTCCATTGCGGTTGTCAAGGTGACGTTCAATTATATTTACATGCTGGACAACGATTAGCCTTTCAGCGAACTATATTGCAAAGTCGGAGTTTGCATTAATGGCGATATCCACTAAAAGGTGAGTTAACAAACCACAGCGAGGTACTGCAGCATAAAGCCAAAGTCTGACGCAAGCAAAATTAAATTTTTCACCTCTCCATTGGATACATATATGGTCATTTCCTATGTGCGAACTTTTTGTCACTAAAAGCCCTTACTTTAACTTGTTATGACTCTCTCTCTTGGGTTCTCTAACTTTCACCTCCTTTTAGACATGTTGCCATTATGAAGACGTTGTAAGCGCAAATGAGTATGCGTTGCGATTTGGGCATTGCCGCGCTCTTTTGGACTGCCTAAAGTACACCGAGTGGCCTGAAGTTCCGACGAAATACTCGTAATAGGAATACGTGTAAATATGTGTTGCGTTATAAAGGCAGATGGAATTTTTCCACTGGTATTAGCGTAAATGTTTGAACACTAAAACAAAGGCAAATTTCACATACATACCTTTTGTTACTTACATTTATTTATATACGAGGTTTGTCATTATGTACTTCGACTCATTGTCGAATGCGTCATTAATGAAAGAGAAATTTACTGTCTTTTAGTAGATTCTCATAGGCGACGAATTATGTTTCAAGTCTTGCTTTGGCAGAAAAGTCAAAGACTGGTATGTAAGCCAGTGGGTCCAAGGATTTTATAAAAATGGGAAAAAGGGTATACCCGTCGGGACAATTCGTAGTTTTGAATGATTGAATAATGTTTTATGATACTATTCACCTTCAATGGTAGTGTGTTTAAGGACAACGAAACATTTTACCTATGGATCCATGAATAAGGAACAATCGAAACAAAAGAGAATCACCATACATCCGAGGAATTTTCTATGAATTCTAATGTCTGAACTACGCAAATCACCTATGGCAGGGCAAAACGGACATATTCGACTTTCCTATGCCGAAATTTGAGTTACCTCTTGAAAACCTCTTTATCGAATATAACCTCTGGGGGTTATATTTTCCAAGACCTCCAGAAAATTTTATTTTCAGTTGGGTTAACGAAGATAGCTGGGACAAGAATGTCGAGCTAAACTCACCATTTTTCCACAAATTTAATTTTTTGTTTGAATACTGAGTATTTCGACCGCATTTTATTTTAAGAAATTCAGTTTATACGAGTTTTCTTATTGAAAATTAATAAATATGTAATTATTTTATTTCACTGGGAGACGTTACCAGTTCTTATGGCGGGATATTAGTCAAGCGAATATGAATAATTAGAACCCCTTTTCTTAACTGTTAACAAGCCGAACAAATTTTTGACTTTTTAAAAATTAGCGCATAGTGAAAATATTAATTTGTGATAGTGTGGATTTCAAAAAGGAATTTTATGAAAAATTTATTATCCGCTTACATTTTCGCGTTCAAAAAGCAAGAAAAATCTTTGCAACAAAATTTTTCTCTAATAAAAAGATATTACAGATTCTTCTAATCTGTCATGCCTAAGCTGATGTCTTGCACCGGGATTTTAATATGCATAACTCTATACCCTCTCAATTGCTTTAATAGAATCAGATTTATATACTAAGTTATCTCAGACTTCTAATTTGGTCTTTGTCATAAAACTTAACTTTATTCAAAAAAGTAATACCAAATGTCATTTTATCATTGAATCATTGCAACAAATTTGGAAAGTTTCTTTTGTACCGCAATACCAGCTTTAAATTTATCACCAAAAAAATTAATGCCCTTGCGAATGCAAATATAAATAGACATCCATTTTTCAAATGCCCAACCAATTATTATTTGCATTAGCTCTTTACTTAACTTTACATTTCGACAAAATCGCAAATCCCAAAGCAATAAGCCTAACGCTTATGATAAATACGAAATTATCCAAATACAAATCTAAGGGTCGGCATAAATTTGGTAAAGAATGTACTAAATTCTCTTATTCTTTTTTTTACTTTTACATTCCTTTACAGTTATGATGACGTTCTTATGATTCTCACGTATATACTGCCCATTATTCACGTCGGCATTGAACTTTATGTCTTTAAGGCAATTGGTGAGTAACGTCTACGCCTAAATTGGTGGAAAATGTGTTCGGATAAGAAGAGCATATATACAAATCCTTGAATATGATAAACAAAACTATAAGATATGGACTGAAAAGTGCGTATAACTTTTAACAAAACCACTTTTTAATTCGGCCACGGGTAGGGGGAATTGGTTCCACAACTTTTATCGTTTGTGTTGTGTATTTATAGTGTTTCGTTAGCACAGGAAATCATAAAACAAATTTCCATCGCTAAAAATGTCTTATCTCACTAAGCAATGTCAACTATGCAAAATTAACCTGTTTCCTACCTTAACCTTACCTTAACCTACGTAAGTGCAAACGTAGAGAGTCAAAAGTCTTCCTAATTGTTCGAGTTGCCATCGGAAGGTTTTTAAAAACACTTCAAAAATTACACCGTTAGGAGAATATATTTAAATTTTTAGTTGACACATATATGCTACGCGATTTCAAGGTGATTAGTGCGACCTATAAGGTCAGATTTCCTGTTCATTGAGCAGAGAGCACTTAAATTTGAGTTTGGTGTACGTTTTGATTTGGCTGTATTCCACAAAGAAGCAACTAAATTATTCAGTCAGTACGCTAGTTCATTGATCTGAACTGATTAAATTGGAATGGTAAGCATAGGAGGTCGCCAAATCCTTCGAATACTCAACTAGTTGGCTATAAGACTTGGCGATACATAAGCTGCTATATATATTTCTGGACTAGGCAATTATAAGTGTTGCCAGGTGTAATCTGACATTTCCATTGGAAAGTTTGACATTTTTTAGCATAACATCACTCAGAACGTTTTGTCATTTAATCGTGAATTCTTTTATTTACAGGGAATTAAAAAATTCAGCTCGGCCAAAAAATGGAATTAGCTCGTGAACATTTTCGTGCGGTCATTTTTCACAACTTTCGACGTAGATTATCGCGACAAGAGTGCATCGATGAACTGAAATCTTTGTATGACTATGAAGCACCATCCTATAGCACTGTGAGAAACTGTTACAACGAATTCAATCGTGGCCGACACTCGCTCAAAGACGAATTCCGTGGAGATCGTCCAAAAACAGCCGTTGTGCCAGAAAACATCGATGCCGTACGTGAACTGATAATGCAAGACCGTCATGTAACACACCTTCAGATTGAGGCATGCCTATGCATTTCTCCCACCAGCATACATTCGATATTGCATGAACACCTGGCCGTAAAAAACGTTTGTTCTCGTTAGATCCCGCACGATTTGACAATCGCTCAAAAAAAGGCTCGTGTGGATTGGTGTAAAGAAATGCTGAAAAAATATGATCGCGGTGCTTCAAAGGACGTTTATAAGATCGTCACAGGTGACGAATCATGGATCCATGCGTATGAGCCCGAAACAAAACAGCAGTCGACCGTGTGGGTCGTCCAAGACGAACCAAATCCAACGAAAAAAAAAACATTTTCGTTGATAAATATGCCTATTTTCATTATTAGGCCAGAAATATATATAGCAGCCCTCGTAGAAATCGAATTCGATATGCAAATAATACCGACGATAACTTGCTTTACCCTAAGAAAACTGCTTTATCAATCGATACGGAAAGGACAGGGTGTGTACGGGAAACATCAGTATCTGTTTTATTTTCCATTGCTTGGTCAGGCGTTAATTTTGTATTTTTTGTATTTCCAGGTATGCTGGAATAGCCGTGTGAAATCTTTTGTTGTCGTGAAATGTTTTTAAATATTTTATATTTCATTAAAGCCCAAACATTATCTACTATATTAACGTCTGATGACTGTCATAGCCAATTTAAAGTGGCAATGTGGTTTTCTTGTTTCCATTGAGTACAGAATATGCTCCAATGTTTCGGACCATTGTCTTTTTGCAGTATCTAATCAGATTTATTTTGAAGGAACGCTTCGTTAGAAAGACTGCTTTAAACTGTTTCTAGTACTGAGCACTCATTTTCTTTATTTAATACGACGTGATATAATAAGGAAAAACATTTGCATAAAAACGGTTTTTCCCGAACTAAGCGCGTAAAGGAAAAGAATTAGTTTTTGGCTTTGGTAATAGTTAATATGTTATGTTGTGGTAAGTGCTTTGTTCTCATATATTATTATCACCACTTAACTTTTAAGGTTCTTTTATTCTATTTGCTATGCCTCAAAACTGGCAATAAGTCGCTTAAGCTTTAGATTAGCTCAAACAAATGAAGCCGGAACTCAGGTATTCAAAGTTACGTGCCAAAGTTTTTATTACAGTAGTTCCAAAAATTATTAAATACGAAAGTCAGACAAAAAGGAGAAGCGGCTACCGCAGCTTTTGCACAATTGATGAGCATATTTGGAAAACTTCCCAATAAGAAATTTTTAGATATTTTAGGCGGATATACAAGGGTACCTGAATATAAGTTGTTTTGAATGCTTGTAATTTGTGAGGTCGTAAGCTTCACTAAGGAGTGGAGTGCTTTTTGAGTAAAATATGAAGGAGTAAGACTCGGGTTAACTAGATTTTTTAAGCTTTATATTATCAAAGAGAGAAAAAATAGTACATTACTATTGTATTATGAGAGATAGTCGTATCCATATTCTGGAAATTGTCGTATACAATTCCTTATGTGCAATTTCGCAGTGGGTGATTGGGCTGCAGATTACTTTTTGGGTAATTGGGCGCAGCAGCTTGCTTCAATCCATCACTTGTATTCTGTTTGCGGTTGTGACATTTATGAAGAGCCAGAAATTTAGCAGAATTTAACTGCATTACGTGTCGAAGCTGATGGATTGAACTTAAGAATGAGTGATGGATCCGTGATTTTATGGGCAATGTATGCAGCCGCTCGTTTGCTCATTGCAATTAGGCTGAATCCGCTGTTGCGCACAGAACAGCCCAGACCCACCGTAAGGTGAGATAAGTAACATCGCACTCAGGGATTAATCATTTTGGAATACTGCAGAGAGCAGAATGTACATATGTATGTGTTCGGATTTGCATAGGTACCAATAACTTGCAATTTTTAGTTAGCTTGAAGCGGTTCTTCCGATGGTGTCCATTCATTAAGGTCGGCGCTGAATAGATTCTTCGCGGTACTCATGCTAGAGTTCACCGGATAATAGTTGCAGCAAGAGAAATTGTAAGGGTTAAATATTTAAGTATGTTAATATTTACAAGCTTATTTTAAATTAGAAATTAATCAAAAATTTTCAATTACTTTTTTATTCGAATCTTCTGTCACAAAACAATAACACATTAACGTCAAATCACGTTTTTCTAATATTGTTCCTTTTGTCGACCATGAGACTTAATTTTAACTTACCCCCCAGTTGGACATTTCCCAGCCAATTCATCTTTTTGTGAGTCTCTTTCAGAAACTCAGCGGTCATTTTTATAGACCTGTCCGGCCCCGCCAATTTTTTAAACCAAGTTCTCTATCTATATTTTACCGTATCCATCAAACAGTTTATTAATAAGGAATTTGGTTAGATCATGTGCTCAAAATGGCATCTCAGAGAACACATCGTATTTTACTGCAATGCAAATACAGCAGAGATATCAGCATTTTCACAGTTTACTTTGATAAAATGCCAACTTTGACAATTTTATAGTTGGATTTATTTTTTTGCTTTTGATGAGATTTCATTTAAAGCCAAAGGTTTTACGCAATATTTAAACCTAAAATAGATAATAGAACGTTGTGTCTTTCTACACGATCTGTACAAACATCAAAAACTTTCTAAATTTAAGTTTGCTACAGAGATCCACAGCAATGAGAAGCACCTGTGATTTAAAAAGGTAGACGTTTTCCGAGCTCTTCAATGTTAACATTTCGATTTCTTTAAGTCAGCTTAAATTTCTAATGGTGTCACGGAAACTACAATATGTCCACCATATAAAGAATATTAGTTGCTACGAGATGTGACAATTATGTATTGAGACTGATTTTATTGCCGTGCTTGTGGTAAACCTGTGACCTACTCTTTCTTTTTTTCCGGCATCCCTCCCCTCTTCGCTGATATATGTACCATCGCTCTAGCTTGTTTAGTTTGCCTGCTGCGTCAAGTTGAGTAGACGTGTGTTTGTAGTGCTCGTCACGAAAATGGAAAAACGAAATCAAGAGCAACGCGTCGCGATAAAATTTTGTGCCAGATTGGGCGAAACAGCGTCGGAAACGTACGCTAAAATTGTAAGAGTGTATGGTGATAGTGCTCTTAGTCGTGCCCAAGCTCACAATGGTTGTCTCCGCGCGCCCCTCGCCCGAAAAAAGCTCGCATGAGCTGTCGAAGGTGAAAACGATGATTATTGCCTTTTTTGATAGCCGTGGAATTATCCACAAAGAATTCGTTCAACCGGGGTAAACTGTGAATCAAGTGCACTATTGCCAAGTACTCGAAAGATTGCGAAAACGAGTCAACAGGGTGCGCCCAAACATCGCTCGTAACTGGATCCTTCATCACGACAACGCGCCGTGCCACCTTCAGCGTGTCCCAGTATTTGGCCTCTAAAGGGATCGCCGTGTTACAACAGCCGCCTTATTCGCCCGACTAACTCGCGGACATCCCAGTCGAAGCGTTCCAGAAATGTTACGAAGCATGGAAAACGCGCTGGAATCGCTGTATAGCTGCCCAAAGGGACTACTTTGAAGGGGATTGGCAGAGTTGTAGAATAATTTTCAAATCTACGGTTTTTATGGAATCAGCCTCATTACTTAATTGTCATACCTCGTACAATGTCAGCTCTTACTTGTCTTACACTCAATTAAGTTTGCCGTTTCATACTAAACAGATTTACTCCATACGTTTACAAGCATAATTGTCACTTGTGGAGTTATGGAGTCCCAAGCTTTTCTTGAGACGCCGTTATGTTCTCAAAAAGTGTGTTCGTGTGCTCTAACCTTAAAAATGTCGAATACAGTCAATTGTGAACTCTATAGAGCCATGATTAATTACTTTTTCGTGGCCTATTTGACGTGGACGGCCTTTGCTTCTATTAAATATCATGCCATACCTCCAATGAAAAACTTAATTCATTGAAGGGACTTTTGGTGTCCGCTTTATTTCGTGCGGTGGGCATTGCGGCGTGGCCTCCAAAATCGTACGTTTAAAACCGCTGGACTAATTTTTGTGAGTTATGTGAAGTCTCTTGACTAAACATAAGGCCGAGACAATTGGCGTCTTGGAAAATAATATTTGGAGCGTTATTACTGACATAAGATCCAAATTGCTGAAAACCTCTTTGAAAACTGCTCCTCTCGCCTGGAGTTTGTTTGAGCCAGCCGCGGTGGTCAAGATCATTATTAAAACATAATGGATAACCCTCGTTTTTATAATAAAGCAAAATTCTTGGCCATAAAAATAAATTATACCCCTTTTTTTTCTTCATAAAAACCATATGTCTAAAACAACACTTTTTATTATGTGTTAAAAAAAATGTTATTTGGAGTACCAAACCGAACAAATCCATCACCTGTGTGACATTATTTTTGTCTTATCTAAGTACATATGTACTCGTATAGGGGTTTCATATAGCCTCATAAAGTTATACTCGTATGTCATAGCCAATCGAAAACAGAGCGTTGAGAATTGTAATAGCGAAAACTCATTTCCAATTCTCAATTCTTTTAAGGCAAGTATAAAGATTTGTGATATTATGCTCTTACAGTGCGTTATGACAAGTTGTGAGTAACCTAATAAAGTGCAGGCAAAACTTATTCGAACATTGTTCACACCACATTCAAGGACATGAAAAAATAGTTTAGTTTGTAATTGTATATTGAATACTTATATACAACTTAAATGGAGTAACTAAGGTAAGCAATTTGTAATGTTATAGGCATATATGCTTCAAGTTGTTGTTTGTTATTATAATTAAAAATGCATCACAATTCCACTTCTAGCGCTTAATAAAAAAATGCGTTTAGTGAATTAACTTAACTTCCATTTCTACACTTAGATTCAAACAAATATAGATACCAGAAAACATTTAAGCTTAGCTTAGTTAGTAACAGCAACAGTATTTACTATACTTGCAAACTTTCTATACAATTCTATCCCCATTATTTAAAAACATACCTAGCAGCTTTAGTATTTAGGTCCACAAACAATATGTGCGCATAAATTTGCTTACGACATCTAAGCCTTTTTCTGAAATAATCCTATTTTTTTAATTTTCCTTTATTTATTTCTCTCTTATGCCAACAGTCTTTTGTGTGTTTGGTTCTTGTATAATAATTTTCGTAAGCCGCATCACACATTAGCGCCTTTTCTATAATTTTTTTTTAGGCAATATTTATTAAAATAAATAAAAATAAATAAATAAAATAAAAAAAAAATTATAAAAATGTTTACTTTATTTTTTTAGTAGTTTATGGCCAGAGGTCTGGAGTTATTGGGGAAAATTTATAAAAAAAAAGGCGATAAATGACACTTTTTTGAATAAAAACAAATAGAAATTGTAATTCTTAATTTTTCTAAATTTGTTTCATCAAAATCGGACAAGTGGTTCGCGAAAAAACATCAAGATAAGGAAAAAATTTAAAAGGTCATAAAAAAAACTGACACTTGATAGATACGAACGCCAAACCCTTTGAAGGTTTTACTATACTGACCTAGTACCATCACCCTGACTTGGAATTTCTCACCCCCCAGAATATAATCCCAAAAATGTTCCACAGTGCTATCTGAAGAATTAGTCCCAGTTACGAAATTTATTTTTAACTAAAGCATGGCAAATCAACCAGGTTCTATGTTTGTGAAGTCTAAAAACAAAAAGTAAAAAAAGAGCTAAGTTCGGGTATAACGGAGTATTTTATACTCTCAAAATTTGCAATGTTCAAAAATGGAAATATTCAAAATTCAACATATTTAATATTCAGGGTTTGTGCGGAAAGTGTTAGGACTGAGTCGGTTTAAAAAAAAAAAAATTATTGAACTAATCGTTACAATTCTTTAAAAACTTTGAAAATAGGCTCCAACTGCATCGATCCCGCGCTGCCAGCGCGATTTTCGAGCATTCAAGGCGTGATGGAAGACATTCTCCGGAATACCCTTGAGAGCCGAGGTGCATGCTGCTTGGTTCTCTTTCATCGGCCTTTTCAAAGAAGGAAACAAAAAAACAGTCGGCAGATTGTCTCTTTTGTCACACTACTTCTAGCTAAAGAAGTAAGCAGTGCTTGATCATACCAAATGCCTCTGTCGCAGATTTAGCGAGTTTCAACCAGAATTTAATCGCGTACCTCTGCTCTAACGAAGACTGAATTTTCGTTAGCTACGAAAGCCGTTGAATCTATTTCACTTAAATATTTTTAATAAAAACATGGACACTTTATGAAACTTTACTTTACTAAAGAAATGTTTTTTAGTTTCCATTTGGACATTTTCATACACTTGCAACCAGTAGTATTATATTATAGTTTTGTTCATCTAACGGTTGTACGTATCACCTAAAACTAATCAGGATAGATATAGGGTTATATATACAAATAATCAGGGTGACGAGCAAAGTTGAAATACGGTGTCTGCCTGTCCGCCCGTTCGTCCGTGCAAGCTGTAATTTGAGTATAAATTGAGATATCCTGATGAAACTAGGCGTGGATGTTCCTTGACACAAAAAAAATTCAGACTTGTAGATGGGCGTAATCGGATCACTGCCACGCACACAAAACGCCATTAACCGAAAACATGTAAAGTGCCTTAACTAAGCACTAAATTAAGTCATGCGTAGAAGTTCACGCAAGTGAGGAAAGTTCTCTGATCGCCGTTCACTTGGGAGTGGCCAGAAACGATTCTTTTACATATGACTCAAGCGGCTCACGACTTCCGGTCTTTGACCAAGTATCTTCTGGGTAGCCTAAGAACGTCCGTTTGAAGGCGAGATAAAGTGAGAAGGTGAAACAACCCCCTACATAGGGTTGTGCACTGGGTTTGCGACCCGCCACATAAAAAAACACCCCCAATGAAAAAGCGTAAACAGCCTCGGATGAGAGACCTCTCTTTTGATGACGACCATGGCAAACGGAATATGGACTACGAATTGAGGGCATGCACCTGGAATGTCCGGTACATTAATTGGGAAGGTGCCGCTGCCCAGCTGGTTGATGTCCTCGTAAAAACAAAGGCTGACATCACCGCCGTCCAAGAAATGCGATGGACGGGACAAGGACAGAGACGAGTAGGTCCTTGTGACATTTACTACAGTGGACATATAAAGGAGCGCAAGTTTGGTGTGGGATTCGTGGTGGGAGAGAGACTCCATCGCCGAGTACTATCATTCACTCCGAATAACCACAACACGTGACGGAAGGGATAGATAACGAGAATTCAAGAGGGAACCGAGACGCATAAAGAGGCCGAAATGCGTGAGTATGAAGAACTTGATAAGCTGGCCGACAGGAGTAATGCTCGAAAATTCTTCGAAAAAATGCGGCTACTAACAGAAAGTTCAAAGACTGGAGCATACTCTTGTAGAACCCCCAGAGGTGACCTAGTAACTAATGCCCAAAGCATACTAAAATTATAGAGGGAAAACTTCTCCAGCCTGCTGAATGGCAGTGAAAGTGCAACGCTAGGAGAAGGCGAACCCGATTCCCCAATCGATGACGATGTAGCAGACGATCCAATGCCCGATCATGAAGAAGTTCGAATAGCAATTTCCCGCCTGAAGAACAACAAAGCGGCGGGGATCGATGAATTGCAGGTCGAGCTATTCAAACACGGCATCGAAGAACTGATAAGGAGCATGCATCAGCTTCTTCGTAAAATATGGTCGAACGAAAGCATGCGAGGAGTTTCGAACATCCGGCTGACCTTGCTCCATATGACTACTGATTGTATGTGAGGTACCTTAATGATGATAGTTAATGGATAATATCGGGTCGATACTAACCCAACTTCCATATGCTACATATAATGACTTTCGTTTTTTTTTGATAAATCTTATGCAGATATACATATATATATATATATATATATGTATATGTATACAGTATATGTATAAGTAAAACTTCATAGATTCCGATCCTCTTTTTGACGTTTTATATCTTAAGGTATTTGCCTGGATTTAAACCTTGCAAGTTTTAAAAGTATAAAATGTTCGCTTGCACCCGAACTGAGTCCTTCCTTACTTGGTTTTAGTTATTTTTCATTGAAAGATCTTCTTTATCTTATTTTTATTGAAAAATTCACATCAGTTACTTTCCAGTTACTGATTTATAATTTTGCGGTGGGACTATAGATCATTTCTATAACGGCCTGAACTTTTAATGAAATGTGTTGCAAGATTTAGTACTAGTATACAAGTATGTAAATATTTTAGATATAAAGGGTTGAACTGACTTATAATTGCTTCCAAGAAACTCATAAAAACCTTAAATCTTATCACTAAATTTGTTGAAAAAATTATCAAGTTTTCATTAAATGTTTTGCCGAAAATGTATGTTTTTTGGGAAAGCAGTTAAACAAGCAAACAAAAAGAATAATGCGAAATTATGCCAATGAGAATTGAAAGGATTAAGTTTAATATGCGCAGGGAAATCCAATAAACAAAGCATTTTGAATAATTTTTTTTGGTCACAATTGTTTTAATAAATACAAGAATTATTCGGAGAGACAAACATACTAGTTTTTATAAATTAAATTTAATACGTGATGTGAACTTTACCGTAAATTTCTTATAAATAACCACTTTTTCACTTCAGCTTCGAAGAGAGTTTGTACATTACGCAGCACACCGCCTTATTGACTAATGTGAGTGATCGTCAAGTAAGAGCGTGGACGACTTTACCGACAGTTACTGAAAGATTTCGCTCTAATTCCTTCGCGAGCCGATAGAGGGAAGCTTTGTCCTTGATGCATTGTCAACAAAGGCTCAGTTGTCGTTGATCTTTTGAAAGATCATCACGTTAAACGCCATGAGTGCTAAGTATGCGTCGCGCTATGAAGCTGCGTTCCTTTGCATCCACCCGAACGGTCCCATAATGTCGCAATCAGAAGCTTATGTTGACTGAAAAACTTGTGTCAAAGCGACTCGCTTGGGCGCATGAGAATATTGATAGAGATTTTGAAAATTTCATTTTTACTGATGAATGTTCTATATGGGCACGTTCTGTTCTCACGCGAGCTTGGTCAACTTCCACCAATAGGCTTGTTCAGCGGACCGTAAAATATGGGATAAAGGTGCATTTTTGCGGCTGCTTCTCAAAGCAGGGATTCGGTACTTTGTACCTCTTTACTGACAACCTAAATGCCAAGAAAATGATAAAAATCTACAAAAAGGCTTTATTATATATATTATTTTCAACATTTATTGACTATAGCTCCCATTGTAAGTGCAATGACATTTAGTCGGAATCGTCTGGTTGTGGTCATCACCATTTTAGCTCATTGACATAAAAAATTTGAACGCTTTCGTATACTATCTATAAAGTAAAGGAAACCTTATTTGCCTATTTATCGCAAGGATATTTTTCCATGCCACCGTTCACACCATTTTCCACGTTTAATTCTACCATAAATGAATATGTTAAATTGCATTGATTGATTCTGCCAGCAGAAAATTTCACGCGCTTTTTTACCTCCACAAGTAAGGGGAAATGAATTTTGTGCCAAGCAGCAAGTGTGTGGTATTTTTACCATTATTAAGAGCGGTGACATAATACTTTATAAGAATATCCTGACGAGATATGCGTATACATTTATGTGCGTTGCTTCTGAATTTAAAAGTATTCCTTGAGCTAGTTTCGCTATAACTTGCATTGGGATACGGTAACACTATTTGTTGATTTCAAACGGCCACTCGCGCAAAAAGCGTTGGTGTTAGCTGTCAACGAAAGATATATATGTGGTGATATCAACACTGCAGTGGTTAAAAACTTTGGTAAATATGTTTACCAAATAGTCAACATTGTTCAGTTTACGTGGGCTCAGCATGGCGTATAAGTAATGTAATTTTTAGCATACTCATAGTACAACTTGCTTGTAGTACAGTAATTATGGCCCAGCAAATAATAACCATGAACACCACCCATATAACTGGTATAGTCAAAACCGGATGAAAATTTGTGACATAT
The DNA here is from genome assembly GCF_023373825.1 of Bactrocera dorsalis. Taxonomy (NCBI): domain Eukaryota; kingdom Metazoa; phylum Arthropoda; class Insecta; order Diptera; family Tephritidae; genus Bactrocera; species Bactrocera dorsalis. The sequence continues at coordinate 46,204,079 of NC_064304.1, read as the reverse complement.
AAATATAAGGAAAAAAGGCAAATTAATCAGACACACCTTCTCTGTCCTTAACATACCCAAGATAAAATCCTTGATATTTATCCCCTTATCCCCTTCCATATCCCCAACATAATGACTCTCCTTTGTATACATCTTAATAGTAAATGTCTCTATAAAATAAAATGAAAAGTTTTCGCCTAGCATTCCGGAATTGAGTATCTTTGTGATGAATATAGTGATTTGTGTTAGTCGGACGAGAATCGTACTTAAATCGAGTTTGTGATCTAAGAGTATAATACAAGCTAGTAAGATGTCAAATATGATAGTAAATAATTCACAACATCGTATTGATCCACGCAAGTTGTGACAGCACAAAATGGTTGGTTTTACCCGAACTTAGACATTCCATACTTGTTGCTTTCATACTTTGTACGTAAAATAAGTATTATTAGGTATGTTCTGTTCCTGTCTTAACAGTATATTTTTATAAAAAAAAGATCGGAAAGAAAGCGAAACTAAGTTTCCTTTTTTCTTTTGAAAAGGACCATTTATGCAAATTTTTATTCCGATATTTTCATCGTTACTTGATTTGTGTACTGTAGAGTGCAAAAATAATATGGAATTGAAAATTGTGTTCTACTGTGTACACTGTAATACAGGGGTTTCAAGATACGTTCCGTTTTGTTGAAATTGGTTTCCACAGGTCCTTAGATATCGGACTTCATCTAAAGGTAAGCGGCGCAACTTCCATTGTCAATCTTGCACCATTAATGACTCAAGTGGTGTACTTCAATGAATTTTCATCGTACTTATACACGAGCATGCACCTTATATCACATATAAGTGAAGCGTGTCCATAGTCAGCTAGTGTCATTATTTTGTTCCATAAAGACTGTAAAAGTCAACTAAATTCACACTCAATTAGAATATGGTTATGGCGTATGGCGTTTAAAACGTATGCAATAAAATTAGTCTCCACAATTTCAGACATCATACCAAGATATTATATCAATTGCAAAGCACAGTCACCATCATATTCGCTGCAATTTGTAAATTAAGCCAATTAAATAGCCAAATCAAATCATTGCGAATTCATTACCATTAAACCTGTTTGAATTTTATGCCACATTTGAAGCCATGAAAATGAGAACAAAAGCTATTTCGACAGAGGAAGTTAAACATTCAACATATTTCATAATAAGGTGCTAAGGTTAAAAGAACAAATATGGGCCATTCACTTACTCAAAAAAGTGTTCACATGTTAAGTGATAAACTAAGGAGGATTTCAGGAAAATTGGTAAGGAGCTTAAATCATTTTAATTTATTCAATCAGATCCACAAAAGTTTCTTGATTTATTCTACTGTTAAACAGAAGAATACTAAAGGGTGATTTTTTAAGAGCTTGATAACTTTTTTTTAAAAAAAAACGCATAAAATTTGCGAAATCTCATCGGTTCTTTATTTGAAACGTTAGATTGGTTCATGACATTTACTTTTTGAAGATAATTTCATTTAAATGTTGACCGCGGCTGCGTCTTAGGTGGTCCATTCGGAAAGTCCAATTTTGGGCAACTTTTTCGAGCATTTCGGCCGGAATAGCCCGAATTTCTTCGGAAATGTTGTCTTCCAAAGCTGGAATAGTTGCTGGCTTATTTCTGTAGACTTTAGACTTGACGTAGCCCCACAAAAAATAGTCTAAAGGCGTTAAATCGCATGATCTTGGTGGCCAACTTACGGGTCCATTTCTTGAGATGAATTGTTGTCCGAAGTTTTCCCTCAAAATGGCCATAGAATCGCAAGCTGTGTGGCATGTAGCGCCATCTTGTTGAAACCACATGTCAACCAAGTTCAGTTCTTCCATTTTTGGCAACAAAAAGTTTGTTAGCATCGAACGATAGCGATCGCCATTCACCGTAACGTTGCGTCCAACAGCATCTTTGAAAAAATACGGTCCAATGATTCCACCAGCGTACAAACCACACCAAACAGTGCATTTTTCGGGATGCATGGGCAGTTCTTGAACGGCTTCTGGTTGCTCTTCACCCCAAATGCGGCAATTTTGCTTATTTACGTAGCCATTCAACCAGAAATGAGCCTCATCGCTGAACAAAATTTGTCGATAAAAAAGCGGATTTTCTGCCAACTTTTCTAGGGCCCATTCACTGAAAATTCGACGTTGTGGCAGATCGTTCGGCTTCAGTTCTTGCACGAGCTGTATTTTATACGGTTTTACACCAAGATCTTTGCGTAAAATCTTCCATGTGGTCGAATAACACAAACCCAATTGCTGCGAACGGCGACGAATCGACATTTCACGGTCTTCAGCCACACTCTCAGAAACAGACGCAATATTCTCTTCTGTGCGCACTGTGCGCATTCGTGTGGTTGGTTTAATGTCCAATAAAGTAAACTGAGTGCGAAACTTGGTCACAATCGCATTAATTGTTTGCTCACTTGGTCGATTATGTAGACCATAAATCGGACGTAAAGCGCGAAACACATTTCGAACCGAACACTGATTTTGGTAATAAAATTCAATGATTTGCAAGCGTTGCTCGTTAGTAAGTCTATTCATGATGAAATGTCAAAGCATACTGAGCATCTTTCTCTTTGACACCATGTCTGAAATCCCACGTGATCTGTCAAATACTAATGCATGAAAATCCTAACCTCAAAAAAATCACCCGTTATGTGTTAAACGCAAACAATGTGTTTAATAAAAACAGTCCTTTAATAATTCAATTATTTGTGTATCCACCACCGACGTCAATCACTGTCTGAATATAACATGTCATGCTATCAATAAGATTTTTGCACAATTCTTGTTTGAGAGCATTCCATGCTGATCTTACTTTCGACCATAAATCATAGTAGTTTCCATTGTCTTCAGTAATCCCTCTTTTCAGAACATCCGAAAGATGTTCAATAGGATCAAGATCGGGAGATTGTAAAGGCCAAGGGAGAATTTTATACACGTTGCCATGCAGCCATTTATTCGTAACATTATCCGCATATTTTGGATCGTTGTCTTGTTAGAATACACAGTTTTCCTTTTGTAACGCAAATTTATTGGAGGTGCAAGTGAGGTTTCGGCTCAAGATGTCAATATAATGTTGCGAATTCATCGAGCCAACTACTTTGTCAAGTTATCCAACAACTGGGGTCATCATACAGCCCCTCACCATTACGGAATCACCACCGAACTACAGAGTTGATTTAACATGGTGAGGCTGAATTCTCGATCTGGATTTTTTCATACGCATTGACGGCCATCAGGTAGGTAGGTAGGTAAAATTGCCGCCACCCAGGGTATATTGAGCGCATAGCGGGACCGCACTCTATAGCACCGGTAACCCCTGCACAGACCGCATTTTGTATTCCACTTAGTTTCCTGATATTGTATTGCTTGCTTAATGCTGGCCACCAAGTCAGTGCCCCATACCACAATAGTCGGTCTTGTATGGAATCAGTGGAGAAAAACAATTATGTAAGCTGCCTAAATAAATAAAATGCTCAAAAGATCTTTTCCGTTTCCCTCTCCGCCATCAGCCAATGATAACGAATTACATTCAATTAAAAAAGTTGATCAACGAAATAATGATTTTTTTTTATATTATTCAACTAAATCAAAAACTGATTTTAATTAAATAGATTTAATTTTGCATAATAGTTTTCTTGGAGCGGTGATGAAAGTCCCGATTTGTAGCGACCCGTGAGTTCTTTCGTGTATGATAGAGTCGATACATCTTAACGTCCTTATTTCATGACTCAGCAGCTTCTTCTGAGAGCCCTCCATTTGAAACTAGTGCATATTGAATAACATCGGGAGCATGAATTAAAATTTTATGAACTGACACAGGTAGATAATACTAAGAATACTTTGATGTTAATTTATAGGTATCGTTCAAAAATCTTTAACAGTGTTTCCATCGTTTGAACATAAGTCTATGTTATGTCTATAAGTATAAGACCCTATTTTTTGCGAAACTCGTAATGAATATTTTGTTTCCTTCTTACAAAATTTTCTTTTTCTTTTAAACCCCTTTTTGCCATTGTCTGATTTCAAGTCTATAAAAAACGTGAAGATCTGTTCGTAATTCTTTTATAAGCATTTGTCAATATCGTCCATCTCAGTAGGTTTGGCCTGACATATGTGGCATTTTGCAGATGAAGTTTCAGTTAAGGCGTTGCACACTTTGGCATCCACCATTGTAAGTTAATAATGTGATTGATATAGAATTTACGACTGGTAGCTGCTTTGAATTCAGTGGGACTCAATTATTGAACTTTGTTTTTATACTCTCGCATCAAAGTTGCTAAAAAGAGTATTATAGTTTTGTTCACATAACGGTTGTTTGTAAGTCCTAAAACTAAAAGAGTCAGATATAGGGTTATATATACCAAAGTGATCAGGGTGACGAGTAGAGTTGAAATCCGGATGTCTGTCTGTCCGTCCGTCCGTGCAAGCTGTAACTTGAGTAAAAATTGAGATATCTTGATGAAACTTGGTACACGTATTTCTTGGCTCCATAAGAAGGTTAAGTTCGAAGATGGGCGAAATCGGCCCACTGCCACGCCCACAAAATGGCGGAAACCGAAAACCTATAAAGTGTCATAACTAAGCCATAAATAAAGATATTAAAGTGAAATTTGGCACAAGGGATCGCATTAGGGAGGGTCATATTTGGACGTATTTTTCTTGGAAAACATCAGAAACACTAAATTTTATGAAAGAAATGGCAGAAAGAAGCTGCACCCAGGCTTTTTTTTAAATTTAAAATGGGCGTGGCGTCGCCCACTTATGAACCAAAAACCATATCTCAGGAACTACTCCACCGATTTCAATGAAATTCGGTATATAATATTTTCTTAACACCTTGATGACATGTACGAAATATGGGTGAAATCGGTTCCCAACCACGCCTTCTTCCAATATAACGCTATTTTGAGTTCCATCTGATGCCTTCTCTGTATAATATATATGTACATACATTAAGAACCAATGATGATAGCGGAATAAAACTTGTGGAAAAATTATCGTGATCGGACTATAACTTTTCAAGGTAAATTTTCACCGAAAATATCGCTAAATCTCTCAGAATTTAATTCTAATTAATTTTACAGCAAAATAAAAAAATATGTAAATGACGGATAATGAAATCTCGATTATCACTTTATCATGCGAGAGTATACAATGTTCGGTGACACCCGAACTTAGCCCTTCCTTACTTGTTAAAATATAATTCTTTATTTAGGGATAATTGAGCGGACTACTTTTGAAATTGAATTGTAGAGGAACATATGACGTGTCAAATAAATTCCTGTCTTCTAAATTACTATTTTCAAATTTCTAATTTCTGCCTAGAACTGCCATCCAAGCCCCATTTTCCTATTTATGTGAGCTAATTGGTGGACTCATTGATTTCATTAATTACATCGCTTTGCAACTCTCAAATTTGCGATGCAGTGTGGTTCAGTAATTTTTGTAGCTCATTTCTGAATTCTGAATTCTTTAATTTGCTCAGGATAACTTTTCGAGTTTTCCTTTAAAATGTTATCGTAGCAAGGAAAAATGTTAATATGAAGTTTATTCTTAACGAAGCTTCTAATAAGTAGATACTGATCCTTTGTTAAATTTGCTTCGGCGAAAAGTGATATTACGTGTGAAGGTCTCTGCGCGAAAGATCGACGGACTTGGTTCACTACAAGCCAAACGCAAATCATCAGCAGCGGACACATCGAGTTCTGCTCAATATGCTATCCTTCGCCGCTTCATTCTCTCTAAGCACTCTACCAGACTTAATGTAGGACGTCCTCGATCTTTATTCAGTGCAGAAGGTCCGATTAAAATCTACGGTTTAGGTCGTCACATACTTTTTTAGCTTCATCAGGCAATGAACAATTTTCTAAAGACCACAAATCAAAAATATATACATAGGCGTGAAAGTTCACATTGATGTGATGTGCTTGAACAAAATTACGTATATAGTAAAAGTATAGTATTTGGTAAAAGTTTGAAAATGAAAACCAAAGCTCAAATAAATATGACGAAAAAAACATAAAAATAATATAATATACACGTTTGTAGAAAATACTTAAGTACAAATAGTTATGAAAAATAACACACAAAAAACCGCATGCTTTATAGAATAACACGAATAACAAAGGAGGGGCAAAAGGTGGCAGCAGAGGGAAATCAAAAACATAGACTTAGAAAACTTTAACTAATATAAACAAACATGACCCATTTGAGGGAGAGACAGGCCTCTTATAATTTCGATTTACATATCGTACCTTATCACGATTTGTGAATAAAGCAACCGGCAACCCTTCTAATTTGTATTTCTTTAACTTTAGACTTGCTTAATAATTTTAGTAGGATAATCATATTATATTCAAATACCTTTCTTTCATTTTAGTTTTATTTTCACAAAGTTGCTCATAATTCACACACAGCGCACAATTCAAAACAAAATTGTTCAAATCTGTTTTGCATTCGCTATGATATTTTTGCCCTATTTCAACAATTCGTTTTTCTTTTCTTTATTTGCAACACTTTCTCTCCACTCAATTTCCTCTTAAAATTGGTAAAAATACGGAGATGCTAAACCGTTGTTTATAGCATCTTATTTGCAGATAAGTAATTGTTACAAATCAAAAACTTTTAGCACGTTTCAACTACTAAAAGATTGCAATTTGCGAGGGAAATCCCTTTCCAAGACATCTAAAGCATCCAAGTGAAATGAAGTCAACAAAACCGAAAGTCACTTAAGTGGAAGTAAATTGGATGATTTCTGCCAAATCTTGAACTTCGCCGGATAAATAGACAAGTGCGGGATGTGACAGTTTATTTTACAGTTTAATCTTCCATGTAATTTTACTCGTAAGGGAAAATCGTTCTCACTAGTAATAAAACCTAAAATTTAGCTTAAGAGATTATATTCGAGTGATGTAACAGAACAATTGACAAATACAATATTTACTATTTTGTTATTGCCGCAAGCAAGAATAACGCAAATATACTTATTTATGAACATTATTGAAGGGATGCTGGGAAACATCAAGTTTGGATGACATTGGTTGGGTAGTTCCTGAGATATAGGATTTCACTTAAAAGTGACCAGTGCCACGCCCATTTTCTAATTTTTTTGCCGGTTCCCACAAAGTCCTTCCTTGCCATTCTGGTTGTGAAATTCTATTCTTGTGACAGCTTTAAACAGTGAGTTATCACACTCATAGTAATATTCAGGATAACCGTTATATGGGAAGTGAACGTGGTTACTATCTGATATTGCTCATTTTCACAGTGCACTTATTTACAGAAAGTTTGATTAAGTTACATCCACTTGGAAAACTTTTTGGCCCACAATTGCCTCAGTACTGTGATCACCTCAACAAGATTACAGTTTTTCTTCTTAATTAAGTGCTTCGTTATAACACTTTGAAGTGTTTGAAGTTATACTTCGTATAATGGCATTTTGTGGGCGTGGCAGTTGTTGTTGATTACGCAATAACCCGTTATATTAGTTGCTTCTTGATTTGTGTACTGGAAACTGAACGAATTAAGTGGAATTTAAAATTGTGATATACATATATATTACGATTTCTTCCATTTTTACAAATATAAGAAAAATGCCATGCACCAAATTTTGTCGAAATCGGTCCAATTTTCAAACCAGCTCTACGAAAGTTCTCTTATATCCTATCGATGGTAAAACTTAATGTTTTTGGCGTATTTGCAAGGTGCGTTCTAGAGTAAACAGGACTTAAAAAAAACACAGAAACAAAATGTTTTTTTCGGCAAAATCAATTTATTTTATTCAAAATAGTCTCCTGCAGCTTTTTGCACCGTCCGAAAGCATGTCGAACAAGCGTTTTAGCTCGTTGGCCGGTATGACCGCCAGTAGTATGCCTATGCAAGTCTTTGGAAGGCCTCTACGTCTGCATAACGCTTTCCTTTCATGGGGAAATGCATTTTCCCGAAAAGGAAGAAGTCGCACCGTGCCATATCAGATGAACACGGGGAGTGGTTAATGTTTAAAATGTGATTTTTGGCCAAATAATCGGTCACAAGCGTCGATCGATGAGACGGATTCTGAGCAATTTTTAGTCGTCAGTCAATTTGTGGGGAACAAACAAATGTTTTGGAGATGTTCAATTCCAATGATGATTTCGGCCCACATGTTGATCGTCATTTATGTCCTCACGACCACTTTGAAAACGTTGAAACCACTCGTGCACTCTGCTACGGCATCATCATCAATCATCGCCATAAACTTGTTTCATTAATTGAAACATTTCGGTAGAAGTTTTACCAATTTTAAAACAAAATTTAATGTTGGCTCTTTGTTCGAAGCTCATTTTAGCACCGATAACACAAACAGGGGGCGCTAAATTCAAAAAGTCCTGTTTACTTTGGAAAGCACCTTGTACTAAGCACTAATCATTATTTTGATATGAAATTTGGGACAGTTGTCACTGACAGTCATACCAGCCTGCAAAAAGCTATTTCGTCGAATGGGTTTCCGCAAGAATTTTAAATTAAAATATCATACTTTTGTTGCCTACAGTAGTATATGGACAAAATTTCATAAGCTTAATCAAACTAACTTAATTTAACTTAACGCTACAAAATATGATGGGAATTGAAATGTCATGTGAACTCTGGAGTCATTAGAGTCCGTGAACAATATAACTTAGTTATGAACATTTTTGTTAAAATACATTGAATTTTTCTCAATACGTTAACACAACATCGTCCAATTTAATGTAACTTGGAGTTTTTTTTATTTCCTACCACATCCTGCTCTTTTCGCTAACAATGGCAGCGGTGAAACTATTGGAAACACACTTTTGCTGCAAATAATTTTACATTATCTGATTTAACTCAATGTCATTGAGAATTTTCCACATGAACTTCTGCATGTGTGTCAGCACTTATGAACTTGTGGCATTTCATTCCCGCATTCCCAGCTCAGTTTTTGCGAGAGTATTTGAATGTTTTGTGCGTCGGTAAATGTTTTGTACTCGTTTCAACAGTAACATAACTTCCAAACTAATGCTTATAACATTTTTCAGTAATTGTTTATGGTTATATATGTAAGTACTTGTAAGTGACAGACTTCGCAAACTGTTGGGGTATGGATCGAAAATTTAATGAATATGACTTTCAGATTGTAATCCATAAGAAGTTGGTGAATATGTAGTCCAATTCTATTTTGAATAAGTCGAGACCCAACTTGGGAAGCATAAACCACTTTATGCAAACATTAATGGTAACTATCTAGAGTTTCTAATTTAACGAACTCGCACCATAGTTAGTAATTAGTAATTAAAATGTAAGTTGAATTTAAAATGTAGTTTAATTTCGAATGAAATTATAACTAACTATGTTGTGTAATAAATTCAGAAATATATAATCGGTGATTGGCGTGTACATGAACTGAGACTTAGCTCATTTAACCAGTTAATTTTAACAAATACCTTGACTTATTTATTCGCTTCATATAACTTATAACTCTTAGTTGATACTGTCAGTTTCATCTGTGCCAAATTTCACATCAAAATAATCATTACTGCTTAGCTTGTCTTTCTGAAGTACATAAAGTGCATTCGGCGATTTTTACGACCAGTGCGAGTTATTCAACAAAAAAGTTCCATTAAATATTGTGTGTGGGATCGAAGTTTTGGTGCCGAAATGTTCAGAATGTTGGAAAAGGTCTTCAGTGATAATTGTTTGTTGCTAGCAAATGTTTTTGATTGGTATTAATTATTCAAAGAGGGTCGAAAACGCATTGACAGCGGACTACGTCCAGGCCGGCCATCAGCACGTCAATAAAATAAAGGAATTGATGCTTGAGGATCGACGACTAACAGTCAGAGATCTTACTGGAATACTATTTGAGTGTTATACGTCGTTTGCGCGAGGCTAATCATAAGAAGAGGCCGCAATTATGGTGTATTTTCCACTAACTCACCTTTTTTGTTGTGCACTTTAAATTCTTTATATTTCCTCATGAACTCACCTTCTCGGTAACCACAAATACCCTTGGAACTTACAAGGATTAAAGCCGGAGAATTACCTTCAATTAAGATAAATCACATAATGGTCGAAATATGCAGTATAAAGTCACCACGAAGTTCGAAAATTTTTATCTTAGATATATTGGGGTTAAGGAAAGTTTTGACCCGATTCAATCATTTGTAGCACACCAACATACTACTATCAGGAAAGAATTCTCTCTAAATTTCAATTATATATATCATACACGATGTTTTCGGTAAAATGTCAAATGTGAGAATTGTGTCTACATATTTAGAACCTAAGGACTTGATTTCGCCCATTTTCATACTGTGACATAAGAATGTCAGAGGAATGGAAGGGTGATATTTAGCACCAAAAAAAAAAAAAAAAAATTCGTAAGGAAAAAAATGCGAAAACGAGATCTGTACAACAATAAATAAGCGGGAGACCAAGTTACATTTCGAGCTGTTTTCATAGGCAATACAAAATAATACTATCGCTGATATGAATTTTGCTATATCATATACGTCTATTCCACTTGAAAACTTATGGCTTCAATTCAATTTTTTTCATATTAATATAAATAAAACATTTTCATGGTAGTAAATATTTATGAATACAACAGTTGAAAGTGATTGACCGCACGTAATTCCATCACCCCATTCACATGATTGTACTAACGCTTTTATTTGGCTCCACATAATTCTTTCTCCCAAAGTCTTTCTGGCTTTGACATAATGCGACTTTTATTCCGTTTTGTCGTTTTGTTCTCACTTACAACTTTTAAACTCTTGCAACCAGTTGCTACAGAGTATTATAGTTTTGTTCACCTGACGGTTTTTTGAAAGAAAGGGCGTGGCCCCGCCCAAGTTTCATGTACAAACTTGTTGAGTACAAATCTTATAAGAACTTGTACCGACTGTGTGAAAATGGATGAAGTCGGGGGATAATCCCGCTCACTCCCCACATAACGGTACTGATAAAAACTACTAAAAGTGTGATAATCCAACATCTAAATACGCCAGCAACAATCAATTTTACCACCAAGATGGTATAAGAGAGCCGGTGTGACAATTTGGCGGTGGGCACGACACCCCCACTTCTTGGTGTAATCCTATATCTCGGAACTCGACTAACCGATTTCGACAAAATTTGATACGTGACATTATGCTTACGTTATTAGGTCACATTGTGAAAATGGACGAAATCGGACAACAACCACTCCTACTTCCCATAAAGCACAATTTTAAATTCCACTTGATTCGTGCACGAATAACTGTTTAAATCCAATGACAACTTTTCAAGCGGTACCCACAGTTGACTTTTGATCGTCAATTTGGCCAGTGTGTGATATAATAATTGAAATTAAAGGATAATACTTTTCTTATAATAGTATGTCAAAAATGAACCAATACTTCCCTTTGCCCCCATATACTTAATATAGAGATTTTTTCTTCGGGCTGAATTTGTATGGCATATATCGGCCAATATGTGAGTTATCCCAATGAAATTAAGTCAGCGTCATTTATTCACAAAACATTGTATCTTTGTGCCTAAAATAGATAAATTTGAGAGAAAACTTGGCGCAGCCCCTGATATCAGAATTTTCGAACAACGGGCTGACTTTACTCTTTATGATTCGTTTTACACCTCAAAGTGTTACCGTGGCGTTGATTGTTGTAATTTGCAATAGCATAAAATATCCGGTTGCACCCGAAATTAGCCTTCCTTGCTTGTTTTTTATCGTTCGGCTTCCTTTTTGTGTTTTCACATAATTCGATTTTTCAACCGCGTTGCGTTTATTTACTATATTCACATTAGATTGCTAAAATATTTGCTATCAATTCAGTGAATAAAAATGTGTCTGCCTGCAGATTCAACATGTCTGAACCATATGCTTTTCGCTCCATTAATAATTGAATAAGTGTGTTTGTATGAATTTGTTGAAAATCAAATATATTACAAAAACGTATCAATTGTACTAATTTTTGAACACTCTGTGGGCACCAAGTACCGGTCAATATGTAAAAAATCGTAAAGAAAGTATCTCGCTAAAATGACAGCGCGTCCTTGCCCCTAAAATTGATAAGATGGGTCAGTATAACCCAAGCCCCATGTCCCTTAAATACGAATTTTATATCCCCGGCCTATCATAATAAAACACATTTTTTTGGCATTTTTATTTAACATAGTTCCTTCAAGGCTGACACATTGACTATAGCGACCCACCTACTTTACGGTTTGTCCTTTACTTCAAACTATGCCTTAGTTTGGCGATCACTTTTTTAATTTGATGAACAATTCTTTATAGCGAGCATTATTTTGGGATATGAGAACAGGAAATAGTCGATGAGGGATAGATCTAGAGAATACGGAACGGAAGCAATTCGAAGTCCATTTCATAGAGTTATGTTAGAGTTTTATTTTCACTGATTTGTGACACGGTGCATTGTCTTGGTAAACAGCACTTTATTTTTCTTCAATTACGGTCGTTTTTCGGCGGTTACGCCCTACAGAAGGTCCAATAAAGCTGCGTAATAGTCAGTGTTGATGTTATTTCCTTTTTCGAACCACTGTTGCTTCCATTGACACATATTAATGCAAAAACTCGGGATTATTACGCATGAACATTTCCAAACGTTCCTTCGTATTATCAACTCGTCGTTATTTTTGGTCAATAGTGAGTTCGCGCGGCAATATCATTAATATCTTTTAGAGCGTCTGCTATCTCGAATAACTTCACTTTAAGGTCATCCAATATTATTTTGTCAATTTTTTATGTTTTTTTTTTGTTTTTGGTAACAACCACTTTTGGGGGTTGACACTCTTTGATCCTCACTTGATAAAAAACCTGGATGGTTTATTTTCCTAGAAAAGTCTCCGGAAACTCATCATCAAGCTAAGTTTTTCTTTAAACTATATTTTTTTGTTTTCAAAAGCAATATTTATAAACACGCGATACTCCTTCTTGTCTATTTTTTTTTTTCAAAATAACAAAAGTTGATTCACTCAAATTATATAATTTACAATTTAATAATTCCACAGCTGTCAAATTTGTGAACGCGGTTAGGACAAAGTAAAAATCTTATGGATTTAATTTGAGTAGCTCAATCTATGTGAATGGCGATTCTGACCTTCGCCTGCCTCAACTGTAAGACTTTAACAGAAAGAGTCAAGCGCCTTTGCATTATTTGCATTTCGGTAATAATAATTTGAAAAATACTGACGCTTCTGGTCGGAGCAGGCAGAAAGGCAACGAGCAAATGCTAAATTATTTTATCGATAAATACAAAACTGCATACCAGCAAGAGGAGTTAAGTTCTCCTAGTTAAAAATAATTTTAATTATGATTATAAAAGTTTACACCACATAGAGGTAGTTTACACTCATAGAAAGTACATCACTACATAGCATAAAGCAAAGTCGCTCTCTATGTCCTATGTCATTATGCTTAAACGACCGATTTTGATGTGGGTTTTTTTAATAATAGAGTGATTGAAGAGGAAGGTTTATATGTATAATAATATCCACTAAATAGTGGAGAAATACTGTTATTTTAGAGGCTTCTAATGTGATGTCGTAAATAATAAAAATTTACCGCTTATAATGCAAACGCAAGCTGAACCCTACGCGATTTATGAAAATAATGTAACAAGTATTATATACATTGAAAAGGTCTTTAGAAAACTTCGCGATGGTATATGTCTATCTATTATAGATATTCCACATTTTTTTGTCATTTACTTTTTACCACAAAGAATGGCTAATTTTCGAAGCAATTTTAACCAATATAGCATTAATCCTTATCCAGAAATATTTAAAGGGAAACGATGCCGATATGCGTACAATTTCAAACTGATCATTTGTCAATAATAATACAACTGCTAAATATTTGGAATAGTTGAATTGAACTGCAACCAAATACGCAGTGCAGTGAATTGTAACTGGGTCAGTAATCAGTCAATGAATGCCAGCCGACTTTTCCGTCTTTCCACGGAACTCAAACCCTCCTCGGAATCAGCAATTTGTTGTTTTTGTTAGATTATGAACTTGCGAGGTACCTACTTTGCACAGAGCTTTCGTCTTTTTAGGGCGTCCATTGCCTTCATTGTACTCGGTGCTCATTTCGCCTCTTTCCACCTTAGCAAATCTTTTTCAACGGTTGATTTCCCTGACGCAGAGCCCAAATTTAACAGTATTTTCTCCCAAAAAAGCCATGCATTATTACCACGTGAAATGTCTTTTGATCTATTTTTTGTAAACTAACATGATTTCACCAAAAATGCTATATCTCCTTAACTAATGGTTATGATATAACTAATAGAAATCATATATAAAGGGTGATTTTTTAAGAGCTTGATAACTTTTTAAAAAAAAAAAAACGCATAAAATTTGCAAAATCTCATCGGTTCTTTATTTGAAACGTTAGATTGGTTCATGACATTTACTTTTTGAAGATAATTTCATTTAAATGTTGACCGCGGCTGCGTCTTAGGTGGTCCATTCGGAAAGTCCAATTTTGGGCAACTTTTTCGAGCATTTCGGCCGGAATAGCCCGAATTTCTTCGGAAATGTTGTCTTCCAAAGCTGGAATAGTTGCTGGCTTATTTCTGTAGACTTTAGACTTGACGTAGCCCCACAAAAAATAGTCTAAAGGCGTTAAATCGCATGATCTTGGTGGCCAACTTACGGGTCCATTTCTTGAGATGAATTGTTGTCCGAAGTTTTCCCTCAAAATGGCCATAGAATCGCGAGCTGTGTGGCATGTAGCGCCATCTTGTTGAAACCACATGTCAACCAAGTTCAGTTCTTCCATTTTTGGCAACAAAAAGTTTGTTAGCATCGAACGATAGCGATCGCCATTCACCGTAACGTTGCGTCCAACAGCATCTTTGAAAAAATACGGTCCAATGATTCCACCAGCGTACAAACCACACCAAACAGTGCATTTTTCGGGATGCATGGGCAGTTCTTGAACGGCTTCTGGTTGCTCTTCACCCCAAATGCGGCAATTTTGCTTATTTACGTAGCCATTCAACCAGAAATGAGCCTCATCGCTGAACAAAATTTGTCGATAAAAAAATTTCGAACCGAACACTGATTTTGGTAATAAAATTCAATGATTTGCAAGCGTTGCTCGTTAGTAAGTCTATTCATGATGAAATGTCAAAGCATACTGAGCATCTTTCTCTTTGACACCATGTCTGAAATCCCACGTGATCTGTCAAATACTAATGCATGAAAATCCTAACCTCAAAAAAATCACCCGTTATTATCCATGTGTCAGCCGCAGTAAAGCGTGGACTGATCCTTTAGTTTAATTGCAAAGGATAAATAAATACTCTTAAATATTGTATTGAGTGAAACCAAAAATTTAAAATTTATATCATATTTGGCAGGAGTTTTCACGCTCCAATAACTTTTTACTTTGTCACATATGTGACTCATGTGGAATGTTAACACAATAAGTTAACGTCCGTATATTCGAATATATGTATGCATAGAGTGCATTTTTATCGGAAAATATTGCAGTCAAAATTAGGTTGACTATCCGTTAGTCAGTGAGTTTAAGAGTCGTATTTTCTTTAAAATTCTCTTGAATAAGAAAGTTCAAATCGTGGTAAGTTTCTTGTAGCTTCGTCATCAAACCAAATTATTGAGGCTGCAAACTGTTGATCCTCTCTTCTCTGGAATTTGATAAAATCGCCGTAGTCAAATGGTTGCCAAAATAATTTGATTTAACACCTCTAGATTATTTTCTTTGAGGATATGTTAAGAATGTTATATTAAAGGTTTGTGCCAATATATCAGCATAAGGAGAGGAGCTCAATCAGATCATACAAACATATAATAAACTGGTGGAGATATGCAAACGGAGTCACCATCTGAAATCATTATCGGTTTAAAATTGGGAGAAAATCAGAACACATTTTGAAAAAATTTTAATGTTTCACTTCATTTTAAAACCATGTTGTTCTTGTGAGTTGACACTAATTAACACAACTTCATCATGTGAAATTATCATTCACGGAGAAATATTCTCAGCTTTGTACCACAATCATGTAGCCTCTTTAATAGAACAGAAGTTGTTCATACACTTATGAAAGATAACTGTAGTAATTAATTTTGCCGATACGCAAACCAGTCGGAATGATTTAATTTCATAAACATAATGTTACAACATAATGTTACAAATGCAATACCATTTACTTCAATGCAGTAATTTTTATTTCCTGTTCCTCTTACTAACGATAGTAGAGATGAAACCGTTGGTAACATATCTTGACTCGTTTTCTCGGTCAACTCAATGCTTTTTAAAAGTTTCCACATCACATCCTACGTGTCAGCACTTATGAATTTTTGTACTCTTGCAATATGCTGCTAAAGTGTATAATAATTTTGTTCACCTAACGGTTGTACGTATCACCTAAAATTTAGCGGTATAGATAAAGATATATATACATAATGGAGCACCTGTGGTCTGGAAATTTTGAAAAAGTGGGCTTAGCCCCACCCTCTAATAGGTTTAATGAACATATCACCTAGACCACTAAACTAAAGCTAGGACAATTCCACTAAGAACTTTCACCGACAGTGTGGAAATGGATAACATCGAATGATATCAATACCGTTAAAACATCTATAACTAAAAACGCCAGAGATATTAAAATTTACCCCTGAGATGGTATAAGAAGGAAATATAAGTCGGTGTAAAAATTGAACTTTTAGGTTCAGGTTTAAGGGAAGCGAGACGCATTTGTAGACAGAAAAAGTAAGAGGCCGAAATGCGTGAGTACGAAGAGCTTGATAAGCTGGCCGACAGGGATAATGCCCGAAAATTCTACGAAAAGATGCGGCGACTTACAGAAGGCTTCAAGACGGAGCATACTCTTGTAGAACCCCCAAAGGTGATCTAGCCACCGATGCCCAGAGCATACTTAAATTATGGAGGGAACACTTCTCCAGCCTGCTGAATGGCAGTGAACGTACAACGCCAGGAGAAGGAGAACCCGATTCCCCAATCGATGACGATGGAGAAGACGTTCCATTGCCCGACCATGAAGAAGTTCGAACAGCAATTAACCGCCTGAAGAACAACAAAGCGGCGGGGGCCGATGGATTGCCGTCCGAGCTATTCAAACACGGTGACGAAGAACTGATAAGGAGCATGCATCCGCTTCTTTGCAAAATACGGTCGGACGAAAGCATGCCCAACGATTGGAATTTAAGTGTGCTATGCTCAATCCATAAAAAAGGAGACCCCACAATCTGCGCCAACTACCGTGGGATAAGACTCCTTAATATCGCATATAAGGTTCTATCGAGCGTATTGTGTGAAAGATTAAAGCCCACCGTCAACAAACTGATTGGACCTTATCAGTGTGGCTTTAGACCTGGAAAATCAACAACCGACCAGATATTCACCATGCGCCAAATTTTGGAAAAGACCCGTGAAAGGAGAATCGACACACACCACCTATTCGTCGATTTTAAAGCTGCTTTCGACAGCACGAAAAGGAGCTGCCTCTATGCCGCGATGTCTGAATTTGGTATCCCCGCAAAACTAATACGGCTGTGTAAACTGACGTTGAGCAACACGAAAAGCTCCGTCAGGATCGTTCGATACCAAACGAGGTTTCAGACAAGGCGACTCCCTATCATGCGACTTCTTCAATCTGCTGCTGGAGAAAATTATTCGAGCTTCAGTACTTAATCGAGCAGGCACAATCTTTTATAAGAGCGTACATCTGCTGGCATATGCTGATGGTATTGATATCAACGGTCTCAACACCCGCGCCGTTAGTTCTGCTTTCTCCAGACTGGACAAGGAAGGAAAAGAAATGGGTCTGGCAGTGAACGAGGACAAGACGAAATATCTCCTGTCATCAAACAAACAGTCGTCGCACTCGCGACTTGGCTCTCACGTCACTGTTGACAGTCATAACTTTGAAGTTGCAGATAATTTCGTCTATCTTGGAACCAGCGTAAACACCACCAACAATGTCAGTCTAGAAATCCAACGCAGGATTACTCTTGCCAACAGGTGCTACTTCGGACTGAGTAGGCAATTGAAAAGTAAAGTCCTCTCTCGACGAACAAAAACCAAACTCTATAAGTCGCTCATAATTCCCGTCCTGCTATATGGTGCAGAGGCATTGACGATGACAACATCTGATGAGTCGACGTTGCGAGTTTTCGAGAGAAAAGTTCTGCGAAAGATTTATGGTCCTTTGCGCGTTGGCCACGGCGAATATCGCATTCGATGGAACGATGAGCTGTACGAGATTTACGACGACATTGACATAGTTCAGTGAATTAAAAGACAGCGGTTACGCTGGCTAGGTCATGTTGTCCGGATGGACGAAAACACTCCAGTTCTGAAAGTATTCGACGCAGTACGCGCCGCGGGAAGCAGAGGAAGAGGAAGACCTCCACTCCGTTGGATGGACCAAGTGGAGAAGGACCTCGCTTCGCTTGGAATATCCAATAGGCGCCACGTAGCGAAGAGAAGAAACGACTGGCGCGCTGTTGTTGACTCGGCTATAATCGCGTAAACGGTGTCTACGCCAATTAAGAAGAAGAAGAATAAATGAAACATTATATCCTAGTTCCCAAAAGTAGCAGCAAAAGTCTGTTGATTCTTTGTAGCACTTTATTATAACATTCTCTTTTTCTCATCACTTCTGTAGGATAAGAATAAGAAATACTATCTGGAGAAACCTAATGGCACTTGTTTATTATATTATAAGATATTTATTTTAGATTCATTCTATAATATACCATATATATACACCATATTTAGCTGTCGTCAAGAACAGCCAAGTAACTTGATGAATTTGCTTGTGCTGGAATCTAGTAGTACATACAGCCATATTCGGGCCACAGCCATGGAGGCTGGATTTTTTCAACTGTTGAGCCTAAGATACTTGCTTTGCCCAGTCTGACGTTAAAATCGCTAAGCACAATTTCGACATCGTTGTAAAGACGAAGCTTTTGATAAACGCGCTCCAAACGCTCACAGCAGGCGTCTGCCATGTCATTTTCTCTTCTTTCAGGGAGAGAACGCAAAGCAGCGATACGTTGAAGAACTTCGCTCTAAACGAGTTGGGTACCGCATCTTGTTTAAGAGTTGCTCACGTTTCCATGGTGCGTAGCAAGGTGGGAAGAGCAGGAATTACAGCCCTTCGACTGTAACTTCTTACCCGGAAGCATGACTACATCTCATTACATCCAAACGTAGTTTCATACACAAACTGTGCACAATGAACTAGTACGTTTGTATGTAAACAGCATAATTTGTTTGGCTAATAAATTCTGTATTAATACAATCAACACCTGTTTTCGGAATCGAATGCAAAAAAAGAGAGTCATTGTGTTTAAAGTGCTGCTGTACGAACTGAAGTTCTAGCGATACCTTTCCGGCATTTGGCAAAAATCAATAAAGGAAATCATTAGTTAATGTGAAGATAGAAGCAAATCGGCAAAATGCCAGATGCACAAAATATGTGAAATAAAAATAATAGAGATTAGGTGTAATATTAATGGCGCAACATGTAATAACGAACAGTGATGGGAGGGGATAGTGGCAGGCGATCTAATATTTTAAAGTAAAGTGTCCAATTCCCAAAAAATTTTGAACAAGTAGTAGTTTAAATAAAATTAGTGTTTTGTGGAATGTAGTAGAACTACTCCTTGTTCGTTACCAATATGTGATACATATATTTTCTTCCTTCCTTCTCTCTCACCATCACGTATAAAATTTCCGACAAAGAACGCTAAGCGGAAGCGTTTGTAAGCAAATTATTATAACTAATAATTGGAGTAATTAAAACCATTTTCAGCCATTATTTTGGAGTCAAAAATACTTACGAGTGCTGGGGAGCAATTAACCAGTATTCCAAATTGTTTGATTTCCTTTTACTTCTGTTCGTCGATAACGGTACGACCGCAAACTACTCTTTACAGCGGTTATTGTTTACCACAAGTTACTATATTTATATGCTTCATAGCTCATTATTCAAAAAGTTAACAAATATTTCCATAAGCTACTCAAACGCTGAGTAGATTGTAACCACAGTCATGGACAGTGATGGTGGTTAAACGACCGCAGCTGAAAAGCATGCCAATCCATTTTCAATCAACATAAAAAAAATATGGATTTACATCCAAGGGTAAAAGAAAGTCGGTGCATATTCCTAATCGTGCTTAACTATAGGAAAATTTGTGATGAGGAGACGGAAAAAGAGAGCTGTTATCAAAAGAATAAAGAAAATTACATAACTATACAGAACCCTCAGGTAATTCTGATTTAATTCCTTACAATGAATATTTCATTCTAATATCTGCCTTAAAATTGTAACTTAATTTACGTCTGCTGCCAAACATTTTAGATAAAAAATAAAGACGAGAGGAAACCTGAATGAAATAATTGGCAGTGCAAAGGTACGAGTTTTCCATTTCAGTGAGTGCTCTGCCAGCCAAATGTCAATTAGTTATGAATCTGAAAAAACCTTCCATGTAACAAATTTTTCGCTCAGTGTAGGCTGCATTTGGTTCACGCTCAAATATTCTAACCTGTATTTACAGGACAACTAAATTTTCTAATAAAAAGTAAAAATGTGTGGAGGTGAGAATATAGAACTATTTATGAACATTTCTTTGGAAAATCTAAACTCGAACAGAAGAAATACATATATATATGCCAAAGTTCGGACAAACCCGATCGTCAGCTTTTTCTCAATGAACATATTGAGGAGAGAGTATACATGTGTGAATAGACTATAATATAATAAGTCACTAGAGGTATATAAATCTGTATTTTTATGTGACATATATATAGTGATGCGCTAATGAATTGTTTGTTCCTTCCCTCTCTTTCTTAAATGTACAATCTTATTCGTATTCGCGCGTAATGAAAAATTCTGTTGGTGTGTTCACTCATCTGCTCCGTATTGAATACCATTTATCACGTATCCGCCATAGCTCACACTTTTTCAAATATAATGGGGGATGATCCGTAAGAACATTACTTGGCTTTTGTTTTTTTGAAGGTTGCCTCTTTCAAATGTTGGTCGTGGCAACGTCTCAGATGGTCCATCCGTTGTATAAAATTTTCGATGACTCGTTCGAACATTTCGACTGTTAACTGGCGAATGAGATGCATGATTTTTTGCTCAAAGGCGTGAATCGAAGTGGAAAACTGTGTATCGAATTTAGACTTTCCGTATTCCAACAGGAAAAAGTCTAACGGTGTGATATCACATGATTTTGATGGCCAATCGACCGGCCCAAAACAGGAAATTATCTGCTCAACAAAGTTTTCTTTCAATAAATCCATTGACTGATGCGATGAGGAAAGTGGCCCCGGTCTGTTAAAACCAAATGTCGCCGAGTTCACGAGTTTCAATTTCGGGTATCAATTAGTCGGTTATCATTTCACCGTCCTACAAACCACACCAAACCGTCCATTGAGCCAGAAATGGGTCTCATCACTGAACAAAATTTGGCTCGAAAATGTCGGAACTTTTTGGAACTTTTCAAAAGCCCATAGAGGGAAGCGATGTCGCTTGGAAAGGTTGAGCAGCTTCAATTCTTGCACAAGCTGTAGAATTTCAATTTAAGATCTCCACATTAAAATGCGATTTTTTATGCCGATGCGTTGACATTGCTCAGATTATATTTCGGCTACAGAGGTTCATCAGTGGTGACGGATCATGGATTTATGGAAAAACAGCTAAATCATCTTAATAGAAGCTCCCGCATGAGCCAAGACCGCAAAAATCGCGCCAAGTTAGGTCAAATGTGAAGGTTTTGCTTACAATTTTCTTCGATTGCCACATAACTTCGTTAAGCCAAACAAAAGTAAAGTTATAGAAATTATAGTACCCCAGCATAGTATTGTCCTCAGTCTTTATATTATATTAGTACGATGATCAAAAAATTGTTGACTTAAATTGAGTAGGATTCTCTGTTAAATATATTTCGTCCCCATACCCTTTATAGAGAAATTTCTTCATTGAATAATTAAGTCTATTTCTCACGCATTACATATGTACATGGGGTTATTTGAATATATGTGAAAGCTAAAAGCACGCAAATTTTCACAAGCTCTTAATGATGCTAAAAATGCCACAAATTTGATATTCGTGACAAAATTCATTGCTCCTGTGAATATTTTATAAAATTCATTTTCAACTCTTCTACGTGCTGTAATTCCATATGAATGTAATTTAATCTTCTGCATATGAAAATTAAAAATAAGATTTTGCTAAGCAAGTTCAAAGTAAACGGCTCGAAAGAAATTTGGGGAACATAACATGAATAGGGATTAATATTATGAAAGGGTATCCCTTCACCGCGAAGTTGTATAGCGCATCCCAAATATATATGTATATGTAAACACTCAACTTAAGGTGTTTTGGTCCACATTACTTATGCTTTCGGACAAAAAAGTAGCCGAAAATTTTATTTAAAACGCGAAATATTTAATTCATCAATATTTATTTTGTCACATTCAAAGTAACCCCACCCGAAAATTGCCTCCCTTACTTGTTAGTTTTGAATTCGGTCACAATTGTACTCTTTTTGAAAAACATTCAGTTTTATCGGAACGAGTCGAGCAAGAACGCGTTGCATACCTAAAATATCTACAAAAGTCATTCGAGCGGACTCTCGGTGTCGAGCTAACCATCTCTCTAACTCTTTCCTGAGGATTTTAAAGCATTATACCCTTCACTTTTTTAATTTTTACAACAGTTGAGGTAGTCGAAGGTCGTCCAGAACGAGACATGTATCCAACGATGTCTAGTGCATCTCTGAAACCTTTTCCAGTATTCATAATGATTCCGCACACGAAATTAGTATAGAAATACAAATTTGAGAAAAAATCTTTGTTGAATATTTTTATCCATTGTAAAAAAAATCCCAACGTCCTACTGAGGTGCACCGTCTTAATCAGCTGCTGTTAAATAACTGATTTACAGATTGCGCTCATATTTATCATAGAAATTAAGAACAGTCCTACCAACTTATATAAATACATTTTTTTGAAATATCATATATCCGGGGAATTTAATTGCAATTTCCGAGTGTTTTTTGTCCCAATGTTTATAAGACTTACAATGGTAAAAGGGTTTTTATGAAACCTAAGGTGCCAGGTGTGATAACTTAGAATTTGCACTTTGAAAATTTGGTTGTTGTTGCTTAAGAGGTTTAAGAGATATGTACATTAAACTTAGAAAGCGGCGCCACGCCCACATTTTAAAAAGTGTTTGCTCACAGGTGCCTCTTACTACTGCAATCCTTTGTACACGCTTTATATCTTAATTTATTGCTTAGTTATGGCACTTTATACGTTTTCGGTTAATGGCGATTTGTGGGCCATCTACCAGCTCGTATTTTTTTTGTTAATCATTTAAAAAGACTGACTGCTGTGTAATCGGGTTGTTATATGCTTTGCGCAATATGGCATTGTACTGGTGACTAATAGAACTTGCCATTAATCTTTAAAAGTTCTCATATGCTACAAAAACCTTAATGGAAAGTCAAACAAGCAATACTTTGTTATTGCACACTGTTCAATTAATGGGGGAGTCAATACATTGCCATAAAATTGGTATGGAATATTATAGTAGGGACCAGTCTGTCGTAAAAAATTTTTTTGAAATCACTACTCACCATAAATGGTTCAGTGCACAACGTATTTCAAAAATTATAAAATAAACTACATTAGGTGATACAATTGAAATTGAATAATAACCACACCCACTCCAATACAATCGTCACATTCAAAACTGCTGAAAGTGTGATAACTAGCTGTAGAAAAACGTCGGGTACATTAAATTTAACCTGCGAGTTAGTTCATCGGTATAGTATGTTTTTCTGGTATGGGATGGAAGTGGATACACTTAAATGAACTTTAACAAATGAAAAAAATCTCTCGCGCAGCATTCGAAAAATTGCTCTGGAGAACTACCGTTAAAGATTATATCGCAGACCTAGCTAATTCTGATAGATAATATGGAGGATGGAGTCATGTGTAGAAGTTCACGCAAGTGAGGAAAGTTCTCTGATCGCCATTCACTTGGGAGTGGCCAGAAACGATTCTTTTACATATGACTCAAGCAGCTCACGACTTCCGGTCTTTGACCAAGTATCCTCTGGGTAGCCTAAGAACATCCGTTTGAAGGCGAGCTAACGTGAGAAGGCGAAACATCCCCTGCATAGGGTTGTGCGCTGGGTTTGGGACCCGCCACGTAAAAAAACACCCCCAATGAAAAAGCAAACACAGCCTCGGATGAGAGACCCCCCTTTTGATGACGTCCATGGCAAACGAAATAAGGACTATGATTTGAGGGCATGCACCTGGAATGTCCGGTCCCTTAATTGGGAAGGTGCCGCTGCCCAGCTGGTAGATGTCCTCGTAAAGATAAAGGCTGACATCACCGCCGTCCAAGAAATGCGATGGACGGGACAAGGACAGAGACGAGTAGGTCCTTGTGACATTTACTACAGTGGCCATATAAAGGAGCGCAAGTTTGGTGTTGGATTCGTGGTGGGAGAGAGACTCCGTCGCCGAGTACTATCATTCACTCCGGAGAATGAACGTCTAGCCACAATCCGCATCAAAGCGAGGTTCTTCAACATATCGCTGATTTGCGCCCACGCCCCGACGGAAGAGAAGGACGATGTGACCAAAGATGCTTTTTATGAGTGCTTGGAGCGCACTTATGAGAGATGCCCCCGCCACGATGTCAAAATCGTGCTTGGCGACTTCAACGCCAGGATGGGCAAAGAAGGTATCTTTGGCACTACGGTCGGTAAATTCAGCCTCCACGAGGAAACATCCCCAAATGGGTTGAGGCCTGATCGACTTCGCCGGGGCCCGAAATATTGGTTATCTGTAGTACTAGATTCCAGCATAAGAAGATACATCAAGCTACCTGGCTGTCTCCGGATCGAAAAACCACCAACCAGATCGATCATGTTGTGATAGACGGAAGACACGTCTCCAGTGTTATAGATGTGCGTGCGCTCCGAGGTCCTAACATCGACTCGGACCACTATCTTTTTGCAGCCAAGATTCGCACCCGCCTCTGTGCAGCAAAAAACGCACGCCAACAAACACAAGGAAGGTTCGACGTCGAGAAGCTGCAATCACAACAGACAGCCGAACGATTTTCTACTCGGCTTGCACTCCTGCTCTCTGAGAGCACTCGTCAACAACTCGGTATAAGGGAACTGTGGACGGCATTTCAAACTCCTTACGTACAGCTGCAACCGAAACCATTGGTTTTCGGAAAGTGCAAAAAAAACAGCTGGTACGATGAGGAGTGCCGTGTCGCAGCGGAGAGAAAACAGGCTGCCTACCTCGCAACGTTACGATCGACCACAACACGTGCGGGATGGGATAGATACCGAGAGTTGAAGAGGGAAGCGAGACGCATTTGCAGACAGAAGAAGAAAGAGGCCGAAATGCGTGAGTACGAACAGCTTGATAAGCTGGCCGACAGGGGTAATGCTCGAAAATTCTACGAAAAAATGCGGCGACTTACAGAAGGTTTCAAGACCGGAGCATACTCCTGTAGAACCCCCAAAGGTGATCTAGCCACCGATGCCCAGAGCATACTTAGATTATGGAGGGAACACTTCTCCAGCCTGCTGGAAATGGCAGTGAACACATAGCACCAGGAGAAGGCGAACCCGATACCCCAATTCGATGACGATGGAGCAGACGTTCCATTGCCCGACCATGACGAAGTTCGAATAGCAGTTGCCCGCCTGAAGAACAACAAAGCGGCAGGGGCAGACGGATTGCCGGCCGAGCTATTCAAAACACGGCGGCGAAGAACTGATAAGGAGCATGCATCAGACTTCTTTGCAAAATATGGTCGGATGAGAGCATGCCCAACGATTGGAATTTAAGTGTGCTATGCCCAATCCATAAAAAAGGAGACCTCACAATCTGCGCCAACTACCGTGGGATTAGCCTCCTCAACATCGCGTATAAGGTTCTATCCGAGCGTATTGTGTGAAAGATTAAAGCCCACCGTCAACAAACTGATTGGACCTTATCAGTGTGGCTTCAGACCTGGAAAATCAACAACCGACCAGATATTCACCATGCGCCAAATCTTGGAAAAGACCCGTGAAAGGAGAATCGACACTCACCACCTATTCGTCGATTTCAAAGCTGCTTTCGATAGCACGAAAAGGAGCTGCCTTTATGCCGCAATGTCTGAATTTGGTATCCCCGCAAAACTAATACGGCTGTGTAAACTGACGTTGAGCGGGACCAAAAGCTCCGTCAGGATCGGGAAGGACCTCTCCGAGCCGTTCGATACCAAACGAGGTTTCAGACAAGGCGACTCCCTATCGTGCGACTTTTTCAATCTGCTGCTGGAGAAAATTATTAGAGCTGCAGAACTGAACCGAGCAGGTACAATCTTTTATAAGAGTGTACAGCTGCTGGCGTATGCCGATGATATTTAAATCATCGGTCTCAACACCCGCGCCGTTAGTTCTGCTTTCTCCAGACTGAACAAGGAAGCAACGCAAATGGGTCTGGCAGTGAACGAGGGCAAGACGAAATATCTCCTGTCATCAAACAAACAGTCGTCGCACTCGCGACTTGGCACTCACGTCACTGTTGACAGTCATAACTTTGAAGTTGTAGATAATTTCGTCTATTTAGGAACCAGCATTAACACCACCAACAATGTCAGCCTAGAAATCCAACGCAGGATTACTCTTGCCAACAGGTGCTACTTCGGACTGAGTAGGCAATTGAAAAGTAAAGTCCTCTCTCGACGAACAAAAACCAAACTCTATAAGTCGCTCATAATTCCCGTCCTGCTATATGGTGCAGAGGCTTGGACGATGACAACAACCGATGAGTCGACGTTGCGAGTTTTCGAGAGAAAAAGTTCTGCGGAAGATTTATGGTCCTTTGCGCGTTGGCCACGCGAAATACCGCATCCGATGGAACGATGAGCTGTACGAGATATACGACGACATCGACATAGTTCAGCGAATTAAAAGACAGCGGCTACGCTGGCTAGGTCATGTTGTCCGGATGGATGAAAACACTCCAGCTCTGAAAGTATTCGACGCAGTACCCGCCGCGGGAAGCAGAGGAAGAGGAAGACCTCCACTCCGGTGGAAGGACCAAGTGGAGAAGGACCTGGCCTCGCTTGGAATATCCAATTGGCGCCACGTAGCGAAGAGAAGAAACGATTGGCGCGCTGTTGTTGACTCGGCTATAATCGCGTAAGCGGTGTCTACGCCAGTAAAGAAGAAGAATACATCTCAGAGGTTTTTAATCAAAGTATAGTATGACTTATTGGCTCCTTTCTACGTCACGCAGCCGTTCAGGCCTTCTCTACTCAACAAAAGCATTTGCGCTCTAATTTTTTACACATTGCCGTTCTTGGTTTGACCGGAAGATATATATCATATATTTTCGGGTTTAGTATTAGTTCTACTTATGTTTTCAATTTAGTGCTGTTCTTTTGCCGCGGTTGTCTTGGCAATATCGTCAGCATAACCGATTATTTGTTTTGATATCGGCGGTGGAAGGCAAAGCATTCCATCATGCAGTATGTTCCAAAAGAGTGGAGTGCAGGTAATCGTTCATACATGCCATACAGCAATACTCCGTTCGATAGATAATTTTTTATGGCACGCTGAAAGTACTTTGGTGTTTTTAGAGTGTTTAGGTCCTAGAATTATGTGTTTGTTGTGTTGGAAACAAAGATTTTCCTCTTTTAGTTGTACAGTCGAATTTCTTTCTTATAATCTCCATATTACTTCCGACATTACTTCCAGAGCATCTTTTTCTGTTAATAATCGATTTTCGATTAAGTTCTGCAGCTCGAATTATTTTATCCAGCACGATAGGGAGTCGCCTAAGCTGAAACCTTGTTTGGTATCGAACGGTTCGGAGAGGTCGTTCCGTATTACGGTTCCATAACCGTATTATATTTGCGGTGATACCAAATTCCGACATCGCAGCATAAAGGCAGTTGAAAGCTGCTTCGAAATCGAAAAAAGGTGATGTGTGTCGATTCTCTTCTCGGATCTTTTCCAAGATTTAGGGCACACTTAAATTGCAATCGTGGGGCATGCTTTCGTCCGACCATATTTTACAAAGAAGCTGATGCATGCTCCTTATCAGTTCTTCGATGCCGAGGTTGAATAGCTTTGCGCTAGAAATAACTTTATTCAACATTATCTTTTCCTTCACCACTGGTTTTTATTAAACTAATGCAGCAAGTTGCTACT